>NC_063337.1:83780864-83871959 GCF_021869965.1 Rhincodon typus
AGCAGGAAGGCCGACGTCTCGGGCCCGAGACGTCGGCCTTCCTGCTCCTGTGATGTTGCTTGGCCTGCTGTGTTCATCCAGCTCTACACAGAATCAGACCATTTGGTCCAACTTGTGCATATCGACCAAGCTTCCCACTTGCCTGTATTTGGCCTGTATCCCTCTAAATCTTTCCTATTCATGTATCTATGCAAATGTCTTTTAAATATTGAAACTGTACCTGCACCCACCATTTCCTCTGCCAGTTCATTCTATATACACTACCCTCTGTGTGAAAACATTGTCCCTCAGTTCCCTTTTAAATCTTTCTCCTCTCACCTTAAAAATATGCCCCTAGTTTTGAACTCCCCTACCCTATGGATAGGGCCTTCGCTATCCACCTTTATCTATGTCCCTCGTGAATTTATAAACCTCTATAAGGTCACCCTCAACCTCCCAGTCTGCAGTGAAATAAAGTCCCAGTTTATCCAGCCTCTTATAACTCAAACCCTCCAGGTCTGGCAACACCCTGGTAAATTTTTTCTGAATCTCTCCAATTTAATAATATCCTTTCTATAGCAGGGTGATCAGAACTGTACACTTTACTACAACATTGACCTCACCAATCTCAACGTGAGCTCCCAACTCCTATATTCAGTGAGAGATAGTAGGAACTGCTGATGCTGGAGTCTAAGATAACAAGGTGTGGAGCTGGATGAACACAGCTGATGTTTTGGGTCAGGATCCTTCTTCAGAAAAAGGATCCAGGCCTGAAACGTCAGCTTTCCAGCTCCTCTGCTGCCTAGCCTGCTGTGTTCATCCAGCTCCATACCTTGTTATCCTATGTTCAGTGGTCTGAGCAATGAAGGCAAGTGTGCTGAATGCCTTATTCAACACCCTCTCTACCCTGTAACACAAATTTCAAAGAACTATGTACCTGAACCCCTAGGTCTCTCTGTTTGACAACACTATCCGAGGCCCTATCATTAACTGCGTATAAGTCCTGCCTTTGCTTGTTTTATCAAAATGCAATACCTTGCATTTATCCAAATTAAACTCCATCTGCCACTCCTCAGTCCTTGGCCCAATTGATCCTGATCTTTTTGTAGTCTTAGATTACCTTCTTCACTGTTGAATATACATTGTTTGACTTTTGCCAAGGTTTGTTCATGTTCCTGGATGCAATGACAGCTACATTTATATAGAAATTTTAATGTCGGGGAGCATTCCAAGGCACTCGAGACATTAGCTGACAGTAAGCCAAAGAAAGAGCTGTTAGGATGGCTGTTAGTGCAAACCTAAATTTTGAAGTGTATCTTAAAGGAGGAGGTTTAGACAGGAAATTCCACAGCTGGGAACTGTGAGCAGAGACTGAGAGCTTCTGCTTGCTGTTGGGGGTGGTGTGAGAGGAGACAAAAACTGTTCAGATAAGCTCAACCTAAATGAGCACATCTCTTGTTGGCTGATTGCAAAGTGGTTTTGACTTGTGTCATCATGGTAGAAAATTCAGCGAGACAGAATGTTGCTTTGTCTTGCTTTATCTTGGCCAGCAGGGGAAGACTGCAAGCAGCAAAGAATTAAAGTCTAAAAATGTAGAAAGGATGGCCAGGAGACTAGAGAAAATAAATACACTTTTATTCGTTTTTTAAGCAGACTTACTATCCTACGATGTTAAATATTCTTCATAATGGCAACCCAGTAGCTGTGCACTGCAGAGCTCTCTTACTAGATTGTGTTATGATGCTGCTTATTCTGGAAGGTCCAGCCAGTTGTTATATTCAGTTGGAAAATCTTTTCTGGAGAGCAAATGATACTCAATACCAGAGGCAGTGCCAGAAAGCAGCCTAGTTTTTTAGCAAGACTGTATTTTTTTTTTGGCTCTTAAGAGCACAAGATAAGAACAGAGCAGAAATTTCCTGACTGCCATTCTGACAATTCTGGAGCTGTTTGCATTCCTGTTTGACAAATTGTATGACTGGTTACTAACGGCATTGTGCCTGCGGCCAGAGACATCGGGTGGAAAAGGATTTCACTCTTGTATTTACATATAATAGTGAAGGATGCTGAGATTGATTTAGGGAGGTCCAGGATATTGATCTTCACACTGTGTACAAGATGAGAATATAAAAAAAGGGTTTATGCTATTTGGAAAGTGTAAAGGAAGGTGTCAATCTATAAGAAGGCTGATTAATATTGTTTTACTGCTGCCAAATTCACAATGTTCAGTTGTAAATTCCAGAAATGGTAGCGTGTGCTTGCTGTTGCTTAGTGTTCTTGTTTACATGCTTACAAAGCCAATACTTCACTATTGGTATTAAGAATAGGACATGCACAGTCTTAGGATATGCAAAGTGTTTAACCCTTAGTTTATGCAGGTCGATGAAAGTATTGCTGTCCACCATCAACATCTGAGGATTATTGCTGCTTTCATGTTGTGTCTTTGAATTTTCAGTTTTCATGCCACTGCTTTTCACTCCATTAATTTGCAGCACTCCCAGACTGAGCAAGAGCTAATTGTAGTTCAAAGATCTTTTTTGCTTTGCCCAAAAAATCTGTCTCCAGCCTAACTGGAGAAGTATCACTCCGACTGTAAAATCATGGCATTTTTCATTCCCTACAGCAGTTATCTCTGTTTCCTGTCTTCATGGGTTTGCCCAATTAGTGCTAATTAATGTTAAATAACAGACAGTCTTATGCTGCCTGCTGTAATCTCACTGGGAAGGAAAGTTGAGAATAGCTGAAACTGTATCACTTTGGCTCTCAGAATGAGGAATTGTCTATTACATCTGTCTGATCGAGGTCCAATCCTGAGATCCAGGAGTGATAGGAAACTGGTCTAATCTACTATACTAAAATCTCATTGTTTTAAGTGGATTAACTTCTGTTTTCAATTATCTGTTTAATATCTAACCTTCACGAGAAAGAACAATGGCAAAGTATCAAAATTCAATTTCAGAGAAATAGGGCAATATTTTCTGTACTGTTATTCAACTTTGGCCATTCCAAATAATTTATATCAACCTGAACAAGATCCTTTTATATTAATAGCTTAGTAAGTGGATTACATTCATAAAATGGACTCTTAAACCAATTTGTTAAAGGTTGTCCAAAACCAGAAGTGTTAAATATTTTGTCAAGGGAACACTCTTCATTGCTGAGTTGTAGAAATATGCTCCTGTAATGATATCCTATACAAGTAATGTAGTAAACAGTGCAACTTATGACATTCCTTAATGTGTTCAAAACAAAACACAAACACTTTGCCTAGAGATGGGTTTTTTGTTTAGTTGCTTATCTATGTAGAATCGTAGAATTACCTTGTACAGATGGAACGCATTTGGCCCATGTCTGTGCTAGCCAATGACTCCCACTTTTCTGCACTTTCCCCATGTCCATGCAAATATTTCCTGGAGTTACCTTTTTGGCCCTGAATTACTTTTCCAGAATGGTGAGCAGCATGGGGATAAATCCTGGCTCCTTGTACCCGACCTTTCGAGATGATTACCCACACTTTAGATTTTCGGTCATGTTGGAGAGGGAGGGCCTGAAGAGAGGGAGTGTGGGCCGAACTGGGAATTGGGCCAGGCGTTGGTTTAAGAGCTTAAGATATTGCCCAGTCAGAAAGCCTGTCTGGGCTCTTTGGCACTACATTCTCAGTTTAAAATTAAAGATTAAATCTTGCCCTTCCCAGTCCATATTAACTCACCTATTATTGAGAATAGACTTTAATCAGGAGGACTTCTGACAGAATATAGTTACAGTCAATACTAGTATCCCCCTTTGAAAAAAGCACATTCTCATTTGATACAAAACAAGCATCCAATACAGTGAAATTGCTTCAACAATTCCCTTATGAAAACAAACATTTCACTTAATGCATTCAATGATTTGTATAAACAATTTCACTGAAATGGTTAATACGTTAGTCAATAAACATCTCGGCAATGACGTAAAGCATCATGTCAACAAACATTTCCATCCTGCCTATCAGTGAGACACTCCATTGTGAAAATGGTAGTTTGGGAAATCAGTCACACAACACAAATCCTGTAATTATTTCATCTAAGTATGCACTCTTCAATACCTTGCACTTCTTGAACTCCACAATTTGTTTTGGACAGATTTTTTGACAACTTTACACATCCCAGCGAGTTTATTTTTCATACACAAGGCATGCGTTTCTATAATCTAAAAGGGTATCTTGCCTCCACCAAGGGTGTCTTGGGAGCAGATTCAGGTGCTCATCTTTCTCACTTTCAATCCTGCTCATTACCATAGATTTCTCGTAGACAAAAATAGAAATTGCTGGAGAAGCTCCGCAGGTCTGACAGCATCTGTGGAGAGAAATCCGTTAACATTTCAGATTGAGTGACCCTTCCTCAGAACTGATTGTAGCTAGTTGGCATAGATTCCTCATGCCCACCTATGCCAACTTATGGCACATAAAGCCCTCTGCCATCTCCTATAGCCCCTATTATGCCTATGCCAACTTTGTGCTTACTTCCACCACACTTTGTTCCTTCACTCACCATGCCAACATATTGAGTATCCCAGATATGTGTAGCTCCAGCAACACTCAAAGCTCAACAAAATCCAGGACAAAGCAGCCTGCTGAATTGGCACCTTTTCTGACAACTTGTAATGTTTGTTTACTCCACCACCACTCAGTGGTAGGAGTATGTACCATCTCGAAGATACACTGCAATAACTTAAGGCAATGTACGCTACCATCTAGAAGGCTAAGGGTAGCAAATGCCTGGGTAGACCAACACCAGCAAGCTAGCTCTGAACCACACACCATGTCAATCATAAACACCCTCCAGGGAATCCAAAATCTGATTTTACTGGAGGCAGCTGAGCCATGCATGCCCAGAATACAAATCTGCCTCGGTCCCATTCCCATGAAAATGAGATACCGTGTTCAGAGGTGGGAAGTTTGATTTCCTGACCTCTTCTAGCACTTTCACCATAGTGGAGGTTCGCCCTAAAACTGGCGAAAATCGAGCTTCCAGTTTTCTCCTTCGATTGTGACAGTGATTTTCTCTCCACAGTTTCAAAGGTACTTTTCCCTTAAACCATTGTTGTTAGTTTTAGAAACTTATAACATTGGAATTTAAATGCTAACAGAAATAACCAACATCCGCTCCACCCTCAGTATTAGGTTCTTTATTTATAATATTACGGACTCTAAAGTTACAGTCTCCTGGATCCTGGGACTATATTTAAGAAGTGACTATGTGCACTACACACTGACAAAATATTTGGCTCTGAAGAATCAAGCCATCATAATGTTACAGTCACTAAAGCTAATGAAGATAGCAAAATTGATAATCCAAAGCTTTTAAACTAATAAGTGAAGTGTGTGTGTGTGAATGAATAGATTCAAGGTTAAGAGTGTAGAAAAGACACACAATCCTGACTGACAGCCAGGATTTATTCTGAGTATTCCTTTCATAAATGTTTCAAAGGGGCCATTTCATCGAAAATCTTCTTCCCTTTCTCTGACACACTGCAGAATCTGTGTGTGTTCCTTCAGGTGAGGATTGTTCTCTGAGCGCCAGAGCTGCCTGTACTCATTTCGCCAGCTGTTTTAGGGCATCTGGAGATGTGGTTGAGTGAGCAAACTTCAAAGGTCAGTGAAGATTGTATTGCCAATGTGGAAGGTGAGACCATTGGGCTGCACTTGTGTATGTTTGATGCCCAGGCAACACCCTGCCAACTACTGCATTTAAATTGCTGATGGTGATCTTTCAACTGTTATAATAATTTCAAATAACTCAGTCCACCAAAGTAACATGCCAGAGGTCATCATTGGTGGGATAAATCAATTAGCAACATAACTATTGAAGAAACATGTTGCACCTCACCCATTTGGCTGTTAGAGCATTGTCATAGACTGGCCCTCCACTGTCCAAGACACTCTTTCGTTATCTTGCATTCTGTGCCTCGTGATTCATATTACATCCTACTTCTTTGTTCTTAGTACCATTCTCCATCGCTGTCCAACTCTGTTTCCGTTTGTTTTAAGCCTCTTGTTTCCCACTGAATCATCTCAAAATGGTTGGCCATCTCCTGCTTGACACTTCGTTGTTGTGCTACACTTTTCTGAAAATTAAAGTTGGGCACTGTTCTTGCACAAGGACCATGACAAACAAGAGAAACTGGCTCTCAACACCCTAACTGAGGTTACAGGAGCCACAAAATCTAAACAAATGTTCATCAGCTCTTCCAATCTGGTCCCCACACCCTATGGTTACCAAATAAAAATACCGAACTGCAGCATTGCTGTCTAGCAAAACAAGAGGAGTTAACCCATCAAGGTTTTGAACTGTAATACAAATAAAAATGTTTCAAATTAACATCCAATTTCTCCTCATACAGCACCATCTTTGAAAGCCCATTGTGCACCTGAACAAGCACTGTCTGTCTAAAGCCACTATGCACACCTGACATTGAAGATGGGGGTTAAATCAGCACCCAACTTTGCAGACATGGATCTGGAGATCCAACTGCATGGATTGGTGCAGAGGTAGGATGGCCTCTTCAACCAGGACCATCCATGAAAGACACGACACCATGCAATTCCAGCCTGGTCCAAGGTTGCCATCCGTATCAAACTAGTCTGAGGGAATGCTCACAATGTGGGAAGAAGGTCCATGTCCATTTTCTCAGTAATATGTTGCATTTATTCAGTCTCTGCTACTGTACCCACCTCCCACTAAGGCTCATATTCTACCATTCTCACAATGATATTCAATTGTGTTTCAAAACATAGAAAATATGTGCAGGAGTAGGCCATTTGGCCCTTCAAGCCTGTGCCATCATCTAATACAATCATGGCTGATCATGCAATCTCAATGTTCTGTTCATACCCTTTTAGCTGCAAGGACCATGTCAGCTCCCTCTTGAATATATCTAACAAAATGGCCCCAGCAATTCCCTGTGGGAGAGAATTCCACAGGTTCACAACCTGTTGAGTGAAGAAATTCTTCCTCATTTCAGTCCTGAATGGCTTCTCTCTTATTCTTGGACTGTGACCCCATGTTCTGGACTTGCCCAACATTGGGAACACTCTTCCCACAACTAGCCTGTCCAGTCGAATCAGGATTTTATGTTTCAATGAGATTCCTCCCTCATTCTTCTAAATTCTAACGAATACAAGCCCAGTCGATCCAGTCTTTCCCCATGTCAGTCCTGCCATCCTGGGAATGAGTCTGGTGAACCTTTACTGGACTCCCTCAATAGCAAGAGTTCCCTTCCTCCGACTAGGAGACCAAAATTGCAAACAATACTCGGAGTGGCCTCACCAAGGCCCTGTATAACTGTAGCAAGACGTCCTTACTCTGATACTCAAATCCTGTCGTTGTGAAGGACAGCATGCCATTACCTTTCCTCACCGCCTGCTGCGCCTGCATGCCAACCTTCAGTGATTGGTCCACCATGACACCCAGGTTTTGTTGCACCTCATCTTTTCCTAAACTGCCACCATTCAGATATTAAACTGCCTTCCTGTTTTTGTGATCAAAGTGGACAACCTCACATTTATCTACATTATATTGCATTTGCCAAGTACTTCCCCACTCAACCAGCCTGTCCAAGTCACCCTGCAACCTCTTAGCATCCTCCTCACAGCTCACATTGCCACCCAGCTTGGTGACATCTGCAAATTTGGAGATATTGCATTCAGTTCCTTCTTCGAAATTGTTCATGTTTAGTGTGAACAGCTGGGGGTCCCAGCACTGAATCCTGTGGCAACCCACTTGCCACTGCCTGCCACTCTGAAAAGAACCCATTTATTTCAACTTTCTGCTTCCTGTCTGCAACCATCTGTATCCATGTCAATACATTACCTCTGATACCATGAGCTTTAATTCTCCTTACTAATGTCTTGCATGGAACCTTGTCAAAAGCCTTTTGGAAGTCCAGATACACAACATCTACAGATTCACTATTGTCTACTCTACTGCTCATATCCTCAAAAAATTCCAGAAGATTTGTCAAGCATGATTCATCTATAGTGAATCCATGCTGACCAGGACCAGTTCTGTCATCACTTTCCAAATGCTCAGTTATTACATCCTTAATGATTGACTCCAGCATTTTCCCACCACTGATGTCAGGCTAACCGGCCTATAATATCCCATTTCCTCTCTCTGTCTCTTTTTAAAGAATGGAGTTACATTAGATACCCGCCAGTCCACTGGAACTCCTCTAGAGTCTACAGAATGCTGAAAAATGATCACCAATGCATCTGCTATTTCTAGGGCCACTTCCTTAAGTATGCTGGGTTGCAGACCATCAAGCCCTGGACACTTGTCAGGTTTTAATCCCATCAATTTCCCCAATACCATTTCCTGACGAATAAGGATTTCCTTCAGTTCCTCCTTTGTGCCTGACCCTCTGTCCCCTAGCATTTCCTGAAGTTTATTTGTGTCCTCCATAGTGAAGACACATCCAAAATATTTGTTCAACTAGTCTGCCATCTCTTTGTCCATTATGAGTTCACCTGATTCTAACTGCAAGGGACCTACACTTTTGTCTTTTTTCTCTTCACATATCTATAGAAGCTTTTCAGTCAGTTTTTGTTTTCTGCAAGCTCGCTTGCTTTCATATTCTGTTTTCCCTTTCCAAATTAAACTCTGTCCTGCTGTGCTGAATTTTAAATTTCTCCCAGTCCTTTCTGCTTTTGAGGCCAATTTATATGCCTCCTCTTTGGCTTTAATTGGGTAAAATTATAAAATTTGTTTCAACACAGGAACTAAATTAACTAAATGAGGTTTTGTGACTGTCCAAAACTCTGTTTAGCAAAAGTTGCCATCAGTGTTAATTTTTACTAAATGCAACTTGTGTTTTTGCCGACTCCTGTCAGGTTTCTGAAATGTTGGATCAGTTCTCCCTTGTTTTCCTCTGCAAAAATTTTGTTCTTGTGGCTAAACATTTTCAGTGAGGCCTCAGAGAATCCTTATTGGTCACCTTGACTCTGAACCATAAATCATTTTGGCTTCTCAGAGTGGTGGAATAAAGATGAACCAATTTGGATTGTAAGCAGTGCATTTGAAGTTTTGGGAATGTGGGATTCATTGTCCAGGTGAAAACTGGAGAAGCACTGACATTAAGAATGCATTGCTGGATTTAATATGAATAAATAATTGTCCTACAATTGTACTTTTCCATACAAGTGAAAGCTTTCTTCTTATTGGCACAACATATGAGTGAGAGTGGAGAACTGGAGAGTTTAAAAGATGGGGCGTGGCAGTACGTGGAAGTAGTGATCCACAGAGTTTCACTGAACTTGTTCCACATCCATTAAGTTCAAGACGAGAACTGTGACTGACAAGCTAGAAAATTAATCAGTCTGGAGAGCGCGTGCCAACTGTGCACCACGTGTGGTAGCCATAGATCTTCCATGTTGGAGTGTACAGGTTTCAGTTCCCACTCCATGGGACTGAATTGTACATGCCCAGCCCACCACCTTCCCACACACCCCCAAGCTAACCGCTGTAGCACAGAGCGTGGGCAGGTACTGAAACCAGCAGCCTGCCCACCACATGTAAGTAGATAATTGAGTCGATTTAAGCTTGCTAAAAGACAATCTGGTTGGCAGATGCAGACAGTGGGACTTCATCCCACTGAGGAGCAAATGTCCCACTACCCACTCGTGTAGTTTATCCCGCCACCCCCCCCCCTCCATTCAGCACATTATGGCTGTGTGTTAGGCTTGTTCAGAGTCTGTTGACTGGCCTCAGATTTTCCTTTGGGATATGCAAAATCTTTGCCGCCTCTTTTTTGTTTTCTGCTCCATGCCTCAATTTAGTCTGACATTACAGCACATTACTGAGGGAGCCCTGTTGAAGTTACTGGGCTGGCTTTTCACAGAATCGGGAAAATCCTGATCGCATTTCTGATGGATCCCATTTCTCCATTGACTATAGAATGGAGGCTTGCAGTGATTGGCACAGAAATGAAAGCTGAACCCAGCAGAGGACAACTTAGTGTTCAGTTCAGTTGACCTTATTTTGCTTGCTCCAAGAACCAGAACCTGCAGTTTGGGAATCACAAATTGATGGAGGGGACATAAAATGTTCGTGAAGGGTAGATAAAGACTGCTCAACTGTCATGATCTGAAGTTTTTCATCAATCCCTTGCTCTTTAAACTGTTTAAAGAGCATCTGGCCGCTGGTGTCAGTGTTTAAAATAAATCCCCTGTTGTACTTCCTTGATTGTTAAGCGAGCTATGGTTCATATTTTCAAGCAGATTCAGTAATTTATTTGTTGATATTTCCCAAAGGATTGTTATTATGTCATTGTGAGGCTTTAGCCTGTGGCCGCCTCTGCCCCCTCAGGTGGATGTGAGCATTTCCATGGCATTATTTCAGCGAGCAGTGGATGATGGCTGGAACAACTTTTCTGTCTCCAAAAAAACAGATTATCTTGTCAATTTCGCATTTCTGTTTGTGGAAGCTTGCTGTGCGCACATTGGTTCTGGGTCCCCTTCATTGCAAATATTGCCTACACTTCTGAAAGCTCATGCTTTTAGAGTTTAGGACATCCTGAAGTCAAGAAAGGCTCTGTGTCAGTCAGTTCAAGGTGTATATAAATCTACATTGCAATGGCCTAGCAGTATAATGATTGGACTATTAATCCAGCAAATCCAATTTTCGTTCTGGGGACCCGGGTTTGAATCTCACTTTGGCAGATGGTGGAGTTTGAATTCAATTAAAAACAAAGTTCTGGAGTTAAGAGTATATTGATGACCATGAATCCATAGTTGATTGTTGGGAAAAACCCATCTGGTTCACTAAAGCCCTTTAGGGAAGGAAACTGCCATCCATACTGGGCCTGGCCTACATGTGACTCCAGACCCACAGTAATGTTGAATCAGAGATAGTAGGAACTGCAGATGCTGGAGAATCCGAGACAACAAGGTGCAGGGCTGGATGAACACAGCAGGCCAAGCAGCATCATAGGAGCAGAGAGGCTGACGTTTCGGGCCTAGACCCTTCATCAGAAAAGGGGGAGGCGAAGGGGGTTTTGAAATAAATAGGGAGAGAGTGGGAGGCGGATAGAGGAGAGGATAGGTGGAGAGGAAACAAACAAGTCGAAGAGGCGGGGATGAAGCCAGTAAAGGTGAGTGTAGGTAGCGAGTTAGGAAGGGGATAGGTCAGTCCAGGGAGGACGGACAGGTCAAGGGGGTGGGATGAGGTTGGTCGGTAGGAGATGGAGGTGCGGCTTGAGGTGGGAGGAGGGGATAGGTGGGAGGAAGAACAGGTTAGGGAGGCAGGGACGAGCTGGACTGGTTTTGGGATGTTGTGGGGGGAGGGGAGATTTTGAAACTTGTGAAATCCACATTGATACCATTGGGCTGCAGGGTTCCCAAACGGAATATGAGTTGCTGTTCCTGCAACCTTCGGGTGGCATCGTTGTGGCACTGCAGGAGGCCCAGGATGGACATGTCGTCTGAGGAATGGGAGGGGGAGTTGAAATGGTTCGTGACTGGGAGGTGCAGTTGTTTGTTGCGAACCGATTTCACAAGTTTCAAAATCTCCCCTCCCCCCACAACATCCCAAAACCAGTCCAGCTCGTCCCTGCCTCCCTAACCTGTTCTTCCTCCCACCTATCCCCTCCTCCCACCTCAAGCCGCACCTCCATCTCCTACCGACCAACCTCATCCCGCCCCCTTGACCTGTCTGTCCTCCCTGGACTGACCTATCCCCTTCCTAACTCCCTACCTACACTCACCTTTACTGGCTCCATCCCCGCCTCTTCGACCTGTTTGTTTCCTCTCCACCTATCCTCTCCTCTATCCCTCTTCTATCCGCCTCCCACTCTCTCCCTATTTATTTCAAAACCCCCCTTCCCCTCCCCCTTTTCTGATGAAGGGTCTAGGCCTGAAACGTCAGCCTCTCTGCTCCTATGATGCTGCTTGGCCTGCTGTGTTCATCCAGCCCTGCACCTTGTTGTCCCACAGTAATGTGGTTGACTCTGAGCTGCTCTCTGGGAAATTAGGGATGTAGGCCTGGCCAGCGACACCCACATCCCATGAATGGATTTTTAAAAAGTCAAGATATCAGCAAACTTTTCAAATTCTCCTCTCAATCTGTATTAGTTTGAGTTGTTAGTTTTATCCACTAGCCTCAGAATGCTGGGTATTCCTGGTAATCCACTTATTTCACGAACCTAGAATCTTGTCATACAGGTATTGATTCACAATCTGATAACTTTATACTTTCTTAGTCAGAACATTTGGGGTGGTGCTGTGTGGAATGGAGCTCACCAAAGTATGTCACACCCTTGTTGACCCCAGTCACACAGAACTGCAAGTCAGCTGCAGACCTAAGGGTTGCAACAAGAGGAAGTTTAGAAAAAGTAACTTTTTTTTTCGGTTGCACTTTGGTGTGCCTCAGGCTTTCTTAGACTGTTGCCTAGTCTCCCCATAGGCAGAATAGATATCACTGAAGCCTTACATATGTACAAGCACTTCAGAGTGTACGTTTTTGCATGATGGTAAAGCGTGAGAAATCAAAGCCACTTTATTTGTAACACCAACTCAATGTGCCAGAGGTTAAACAAATTAAAATTGAAAGAAACCATAAATATTGTGGCCCCTCATGTTTTTAAATATGTAGAGTGTGCATACTTTATTCATCACCAAAATCTTTATGCCTTATGTTATCCTCCACATGTTACGCAGCTGATTTCTGTGTCAAACGTGATTGCAGGGCAAAGAGTTGGGTGGTTTAGTTCGGGGCAGGACCAATAAAGAGGAATGGAGGGTTTTTAAAAACGCTGTAAACCCTCTGACAGCAAACGGGCAAAATATTCATCAGGGAGAACTAAAACTACAACAGGAAATGATACTTGCTCAAAGCACTTTTGTCCAATCCATTTACTTCACTAACCCAAAGACTTGTCATATACGCACAGATTTGAACTGCTTCTGCCTGGTGGAAACTAGACATGTTCATTAGGCTCCTTTTTATTGGTTCTCAACTGGCCCCCTTTGCTGAGAGAGTGTAGGAACGGAAAAAATGTTCAATTTTGTGAAATTCCTTTGCAATTTCCTCATCCTATTCATGATGTATTAAATTTTTATTTGAGGGGGGAGGGGATGTGTTTTGTGTGATTGGTGACGGGAGAGCTTGTACCATACAGTAATGATAAAAGTTCATTGCTAGCCTCTGCAGATCAAAGTTTGAGCTCTGAACTGACCAAAGTCAAGATGGAAATCCAGCATCAATACCATTCAATCATTGGTAAAAGTTTTTCATGTGAAATTGTGATTGAAACTTCTGTCCCAATAAGTCTTTTTGGTATTATTGTATTCACCTTAGCTCACTGGTAGCATTCTTGTTTCTGAGTTTAAAAAATCAAGAGTACAAGGCAATACCAATGCTGCTGACTACAGTTCAGTGCATTACTGACAGTGTCATCTTGCATTTAAGGTTTTAAACCAAAGTTTATTTCTGTTTTGCTGTTTGAACATAATACCTCCTGTGGCATTGTTTGGGTATTCTGATGAAGGGATTTAATTTAACTTTATTATTATCTTTCTTAAAAGTTTCGGTTTCTAACTAGTGATATAACTTTAGGTCTGCTTTTAAGAAGGGGTTTAAAAATGAATTTGGGTAGTTTTCCTAGGACCATGGTTGGAAAAGCAACTGGTGTCAGAGAGAGAACGTGACTGCAAGGACCCTTGGAGGGTTAATGCAAGTTTGTTTATAATGGGAGAAAGAAAAGGCTATTGCAGAGTTTAGGACGAGAGAGGAAATAAGTTACCTCAGTGAAAGGATGTATTTTCTGAAAATTTTCAGACCATGAGCGTTTAGTTCGAATTAAGACTGGAGAAGTCTAAACTCTTGGTTGTATGCGTGGTCAAGGGAAAAGTGCTTTTATCTTATGGGACCAGAATTGAGAAGAAGCAGTTAAGTCACACCCACAGATTTGATAGGAACTGAAACATTTTCCAGATTATAATTGTCTGTATAGTGATGGCAATGGTGTTAAATAGGATGTTATTTTACTATCTGTTTTGAAATTTTTCATGCTGTTATATTTAGATAACTTGATTTGATTTATTTTTACTACTTTTACGTGTAATAAACTTTAATTTTATTGTTCAAACCAGATTTGCAACAAGTCGTGTTTATGTAGCAGTGAAAGATCGCCAAGTTCATTTAAAAGAAACAAATTCTGATTTATCAAGCCAGATTTTACTCAGGTATCTGACTAGTCCAGTAATTACATCAGCTGGGATCATAACAGTAGCAGATAAAGGAGTTCTCCATTCAATATTGAATACTGAACCAACATCTTAGAACAGACAATTTGGTTGTTTATATCTTGGTGTTTTGTGGGATCCTGCTGCTCATTAATGAGGTGCTACGTTTGTTTTTTGTTACAATAGTAACTAATCTTAAAGTATTTCATTGGCTGTTAAGTATTATGGGGTTGTTCAGCAGATTGGGTGGCATGGTGTCTGTGATTAGCACTGCTGTCTCACAGCACCAGGAACCTGAGTTTGATTCCACCCTCTGGCGACTGTGTCTGTGTAGAGTTTGCAGGTGCTCCAATTTCTTCCCACAGTCCAAAGCAGGTTAGATGGGTAAGCCATGGGAAATGTAAGGTTACAGGGGGGGGGGGGGGGGGGGGGGGGGGGGGTGGGTCGGGTCTGGGTAGGGTGCTCTTTGGAGTATTGGTGTGGACTTGATGGGCTGAATGGCCTACTACTACACTGTAGGGATTCTATTTGAAAGGTGAAATAGAAGTGCAGATTTTTTTTACCTCATTGGAAGCCTGTGTGGCACTTTATTCATGCTAGTGGATTACTTTCAATGTTGTAAAGAAAATATTGGATATTAACTTTGGTAATACGTAAGTTGATATTTAGGTTCCTTTATACCCAATAATGTCTGTGTCATTATTTTGCCGTTGAATGCTTTTATCTAAATGAATAAGGATTAAAGTTTCTACCGCGTCCATTGCACTCATGTTTTATAAAACATATGTCGTTTTGTTTGTATAAACCACAGATTTTTTTTTTTGGAAGGTAAGTACTACAGTAAAGCAGCTGAAGAAGACCTGTATTTTTTCCACCTCTGTCTAACCTGAATCTGTTAATCAGTACACGTTCAGGTACAAATTTCTATTGTTGCTCAGTTGCTCACACTTTGCAGTATTCTCAGAATACGGCAGAGGTCTCAACGGCTCGAGCTAGCCCTGCTTGGGTCCTAGCATCCGATTGAATATTTATATTTTAAGTGGTGCAGACGTTTGGTGCTGTGTCTTTCATTGCAATGAACTTGCTACAGTGAACCACAGAATAGGTGAACTGTTATTACTTTAGATTGCCATTCCACATTTGCTTTGAGAGCAGTGATCGCTCCTGCAGTGTGCTGCAGAATTGTTTATTTGGGTTTTATTAATGTGGTTCTGGTCCAGCTTTTGCCTTCTCACTCGGGGGAAATTGTAAATAAATTGGAATCGTTGAATTATTGTTAAATTGGAGGGAAATGTGACTATAAATAATAATAAAAAAAGCAGTTACTTTGTTTTGTAACGTGAGTGGAAACAATTGAATCTCATTGCATCTTCCTGCTAGATAGGCCTGGTGATATTCTTGATTCAGGATCACAATTTCATGTGTTTTGCTCACTGAGACAAGAGACAAAGGGAAAAACATTGTGAAGAAGGTAATCACTGCTGTAGTGCAAGAGGAATAGGTGTATACTCTGGGCACTTTGAGTGAAGTGAGCAGGAGATAGGTTTCCTGTCCGTGGTAGCCCAGGTCAAGGGTACAGCTGCTTTTTTGAACCACAGTATGGACCAATAACACAGATATACAACGGATTGTAGCTGAAGACCTTACCTCGTACATCAACTGGGGCTAGTCCCCTTCAGAAATCTGGTAATGTGAGAATATAACACTAATAACTGCGATGAACATAGGTAACACACTGCTATTTATGAAGGAACTTCCCTATGAAACTTAAGTAATGTTATCTCACAGCAAGTCCCAGTCAACCTTTATCAATCCACTTGTTGACTTGCCATGACAGCAGGCCCAGCAATGGACTCAAATTTAAAATTATCATCTGTGGTTTCAAATTCCTCCCTGGCCTCCCCTCTCCCTAACTGTTCATCCAACAAACAAAAGACATCTCCGTTTTTTTTTTCAATTCTGCCCTCGTGTGTGATTGGCTGCCTAAGTTCTGGAATTCCTTCCAAAACCATCCTTGTTCCTGTGAAGCCCCTTAGGATGTCCTTACTTTGTTAAGGATATTATAGAAGTGCAATGTGTTGTTACTAATGCATTGTGAAATATACCTGTTTGGAACATTGACTAAAATTGTGGAGATTCTTGAAAGACGATTTATTGAATTTATACAGAATCACAAATATTACATTTTTTTTCTCTTATTTGAATTTGATGTGCTTTTGGGTAAGCTTCCTCTGATGTATTCAGATTAGAAAATAGGAATAAGTCCTGCTTTGTTTTAAGCTGGAAGTGAACGTGGAACTGGAGGGGAAAGCACAACCAAGCCATTTTAACCGCAAGGTCTCATTTAAGGAAGAAAGGCTTGACTTCTGTGCACGTGTAGTGTTAATGGCACAGGTACAATGAGCAGAATGGCCAATTGTGTTGTATTATTTTATGTTAGTAATCACTTTTAGAATTTTCATCATTCTTTATGTCCTGTCTAACATGCACAAGATATTGTAAAGCATTTTACCGTAGCCAAAATTTGAACACAAGGAAAACATCAGTTTGATGACTGATCCAGTGCTTTAGAAGCAAGCCCAGCATTCAGTATTAATAAATCAGACCAATACATTTTCTTATTTTGACATTATTGGAAAAGGAGTTGTGGGATCTCTGATGCCAATGAATGTCAAGGGGGGAATGTTAGATTTCTTCTTTCTTGAAAGCACTTTGAAGACACTTTAGTATCTGAGGAGTCGTGAATGATGCTGAACATTGTGCACTCATCATTGAAAATTCCCACTTCTCACCTTGTCTTGGAGGGAAGGCCATTGATGAAGCAGCAGCAGATGGTTGGGCTTAGGGTACTACACTGAGGAACCTTGGCACAAGGGCTGTTGTGGTGCATTGCTAGTGTTCCCTACCTCTGAACCAGGAAGCTTGGGTTCAAGTCCCAGTTGCTCCAGAAGTGTGTCAAATGTGTTCCAACTGATTTCCATTGACTTCAAATTTACCAGGGCTCCTTGATGCCACCTTTGGTCAAATCCTGCCTTTATATCGTAGACAGTCTTTTTCTTTTACCACACCTTTGGAATTCAGAACTTTTCTTTGTTTTGACTAGGGCTGTAATGAGGTCAGGAGCTGAGTGGCCATGTGGAGCTGAAACTGAAAGTTAGGAACAGGTTACTGCTGTGTAAACGTTTTGATCACACTGCTGACAACACCATCTTCTTTCATTTTGATGACAATTAATGGGCTCATGGGGCAGTAATTGCCTGGTTTGGATTTGCCTGCATTTCATCAAGTTATATCGAGTTCACAATTTTCCATATCATAAAATAGATGCCTGTGTTAAGATTTACTATAATACCTTGGCTAAGGCCGCAACTAGTTGTGAAGTGCTAGTTTTCAGGAACATTGCCAGAACTCTGACACAGCCTATAGTCTTTGCAGTATCTGAACTTCTGCCTTTTTCTTGACCTTGCATGGAGTGCACCAAAAGTAGCTGAAGATTTGACCTCTGTGGCGTTAGGGACCTTAGGAGGAGACTGAGCTGGATCTAATACTTGCCACTTCTGGCTGGAGGTGATTGCAAATGTTTCAGCCTTGATCTTTGCACAAACTTTTTAGGCTTCCCTATTGTTGAGGTTGGAATACTTGTTGAGACTCCAACTTTTGTTGGTTATTTAGCTGGATGCAGCAAACTGTAGATCTTTGATCTGATCTTTTGGTTGTGGTATCACTTCAACTCTGTTAATAGCAGCAACAACTGACAGTATGCCTGTGCTCTAAAACACTCCAGTTCAGGTAGTGTAGGCAGTTCCTAATAACTCCAGAGGCCAGTATCCCCTCATCAAGCCACTGTTTATTTACACATGGAAAGTCCTTGACACTGATGCAGCTTCCTCCAAGCCACCTCTGAGTGAGCAGGATGTCTGACCCTCCTGTTCTTTTCTGTTAGCCAGGGCTCCCTGATTGGACCAGATTAACAGCCCCAATTAGGGAACTCCTATTCTATAAAGTCCACCCGGCTGACCTTGTTACAATCACTGCAGTCTGTCCAGCAATTCACATACGAAATGGATTGACAAAATTGCATGAAATTATTTTCTGAAAATTTCTGCTAGGCAAATTCAATGTCAAGTACTGACGTTAACAATCCTGTGAACGATAATTATAAACGTTTAGGGCTCCTTACTTGAAATATTGATTTGCATTTTGCTGTAGTTACATCCCAGTTAGTCCCATTCCTCCTGAATCAGTCTGGTTGAGATAAAGAAAAAGTCTTTCTGTTCATGTTGTAAAAGGATCCAAAATGAGGGAACATTCACTTGTTTAATACGCTTGTTTGGAACATCGTGAATCCGGGGAGAGAAATGGCACAAAAAGGTTATTGCCCTGTGGAATGCGTTGCTCCAGAAAGCTATAATCTCTCGAGATGGTTTAAAAATGAGTTGAGAATGTATTTGGGAGGAGAAAGTATTAAGGGATGTGAGGAAATGTCAGGGTTGTGGTATTGACAAGTGAGAGTTACATCTTCTTTTCTTTAACAGAAAGTCAAGTCCAAAATGCCAGTCTCAAAATCCTTAAATACTGGCCAATAGTTCCAAACAGGCTGTTACATCTTAGGTGGAAATACTATTCCTCAGATATGTAGCATTCCCTCAGTACTGCACTGAAGTCTCAGCAATGGATTTTATGCTAACTTTCTCCTCTGAATGCCTCTCCCAAGTGTAATAGTCTGGAATTTACGTTGGAAGCAGGAATTTCTGTTCACCCAAGTGGACAGTGCAGGAAAACTACAATCATGGCCATCAACTCTTAGAAGTGCTATGAGGCAAGAGCTGCACGTAGCTATGAAGTGGATATGGGAATGGAATTGGGTGTAGTAGGTCCAATCTCCACTGATTTGTGTAAGTAGATCTTTGAATCTGTGTGATCTTACATCCACAAGCCATTAACTGCAAATGGAAATAAAGCAGGAAAGTAGCATTGATCAGACTAGTGCAGAATAGATAGCTTTTCTCCCTCGACTTTGCTCTTAGTCCAACGCACATTCTGAAATGGGTAATAATCATTTATTGCCCATCACACAATTCCAGCGGCTGCATGGAGAGATTGGAGGAGTTGGGGTTCTTCTCCTTGGAGCAGAAACATTTATGGAGCTATTTTAAAAGTAGGCTTTTCAAACTATGAATGGTTTTGATAGAATGAAAAAGCAAAGCTATTTGTGCATTCTGCAGGATTGGTAACCGAGGGACATTAATTTTAGGAAATTGGGGGAACAAATGGAAAAAATATACTTACACAGTAAGAGAACAGGAGCACAATAGGCTGAATAGATTACTTCTTTGCTGTGACAATTGATTCTGTATTAAGATTTGAAATGCACTGCTTGAAAGGATGGTGAAGAGAGATTTTATCAAATGAAATCTGATGAATACTTAGGGGTACAACTTGTTGGTTTACAGGGGAAATGCAAAGAAACAGGACTAGTTAGGCAATTGTTTCAAAAAACCAACACAAGAACAATAGACTGAATGCAGTCTGCTTTCATGATTTTTAGGTCGACTATAGTTCATGCTAATGTAATCTTGTCACTAGCGAATTTTAATAAAACAAGTTTTTTTGATCGTGCGTAGATGTTAGTTCAATGTACTTTGCGGTTAACATCACAGGTTTAGGAAAGACATTTGCAGCTGCCTGCTCAAGGAAATTCATTCACAAAGCTATTCGTATGCCCTGATATAACAGGGTTTCCTACGTACAAGCAAAACTTCCTGAGTTAAAGTTTGCTTTGCAGAAGAATATCCTCAACCACTCACTATGACCAGCCCCTAGGTCAGTCTTCTCTCAGCAAGCACACACCATCACAAGCAACAGTCTGTGTTTTAGAAATACTTTACACACTTTAATCCAGTGTGAATTTAAATTGTACTGCTTGCTCTATCTCAAACTTAATATTGAGAAGGGGGACACCATAGTCCAAATGCTCCCTTGCCTATTTTTAGTTTGTATTAAATGCTTGACAGAACAGAGGATGCATCCATTTTAAAAAAAAAAGTTCAAAGTTGCACAAGAACATTTCGGTGAAAGAACATTCCAGAGTTGGAAACCTGCCCAGGGGAGATTTTAAACTACCGTGTGTTTGGGAACATAGGGAACCCATTGTAGAATTTGTTGGACTTTAAATAAATAGAATGGATCTGTATTCAAAGGAACAGTTTCATGTATAATATGTGCTAATAGCAGTTTTCTTGCCTGGACTCAAAATAATATGCCCTGCAGTGCAGTTGGGGTTTTGTTTTGCCTTGACTACTGTTGACTTTGCCTTTCAGGTTTTTCCAAAAAAAAGACCATAGGGCATTGTACATCACTTTCCAGCTGATTACAGAAAAATTCCTGGGTCTCTTATATTGAATGACTCAAAAAACATGCCTTTAAATAACATCTTTTCACAATTTCCAGGATGTCCCAATCATTTTTATGGCCAATTAAGCATTTTTACAGTTTTATACTTGTGTCCTGTTGGGAAATGTGCCAGCAAGATTCCACAAACATTAATGAGTTAAAAGTCCAGGTCATCTGTTTGAGGGATAATAGATGAGAAATAAATGTCGGCTAGCATGCCAGGAATGCCAGCATCCAAGAAACCCTGGTTTGAACGTTGCATCTGCAAAACCAGAGAATGGTGCACAGAGTGAAACCAACATTGTTGACAAAGTACAGAGGAATTAAAATTTTGAAGAATATACAGCACTGGAAAAGAGGTTACATCTTCATACTGAGATACAGTCTCATTATCCTGCATGGTTTGCAGATTTTGCATTCTCTGTCCTTTTTTTATCTGAATGGATTGATTTGGGCAATTTTCAGAGTTTCTCCCCACAGCTGAAGTCCGTGTACTCCAATGCAGTAAAATTTAGAATATATTTGAAGGATGCTAATTGGATGTTAATGTTTTATGGGATATGGAAAACCACATTGGTCCCAAAAAGTGAAATGAGAATTAAAATAACACTTCTAAACTTTTGTTGTGTAGGCATGTTAAAACACTGATCATCAAATAGACTTCAAAAACTCTGATTATGGAACTGTCAGAAGTGATAATAACATTTTAATTTCACATGCTTAATCAATTCTTAGTTTTCAAAAATATATGTGGGAACAGTTGGACTCTCACCCGGATGCATCCCCTTTTAGTTATAATGAGAAATTTTCTTCACTGAAATAAATGGAGTGTATTGCTCAGTGATGCCTATGCATGTGCAGATGGCAGTAGTAACGTCAAAGTGTGGCAGCAGAACCTTCTGACTGTGTGAGTGCCTAGATTTCCCCTTCCAGTTGCAGCACCGACTGCTGCCTTCAATAAAAGAAAAATTGCACTTTGTAAGGAACCACTGAACGCTATGGGTGGAACTATTCCCTGCCAAGAAGTCGGGGAGGGGGGTGGGGGCGAAGGTGATGGGAAGGGTAAATAATTGGACGCTTGGCACCGGTGAGATATCTGCTCCCTTCCAGCCACCTCAGCAATTAGATAGGGCCCATGGTCAACCTGTCAACAGTCAAGGTCCTTAATTGTTCAATTAACAACCACTTAATGGCTTCAATCTACCTGCCTCCGATTTAACTATTTTCCTTCCAAGTGAGAAAAGGTGGTGGGCAAACAGTGTGGCCCGCCCACTGGATCTTTGGCAGTGGAGAGGGTACCCATTTTATTTTATCAGTCTGGGGTAAGTTAGAGGTGTGGATGGGGGTGGGGTCAGCCACTGAAATCCACCCCTTTGCCTGTAACTCCTGTGGCACTCTTCCTGTCTCCCCATGGTCTCTACTGTAGAATCAGCTCCCAAAAATCATGTACCTTTTCGCTCAGACTGGGCCTCAAAGGTATTGTTGCTGGCCCTCTGTTTGGCTGACAGCTTCAAGTGGGTTGGGACATCTCTGTCATGGACCTCATTGGCTGCGAATCTCCCTGGAACACCAATTGAGTGCCTGATTGAGTGCTTGATCGGCAGGCATTCTCACTTTGGGGGAGGGTATTTGTTGCTTTGAAAGAAACCCACCCCAAGATATATTAAAGACAAGGAAACTCTCTCTTGCCTTTGTGTCCTCAGGCCAAAATTATGGAGTAACTCAATGTATGTCCCCAGTTATTAAGCTATTGGCTCAGTGGCATCGATAGTTTGGCATCACTTTGCCTGCAGGGAATGCAAGATAAGGAGACAATTAGCACATGTGAAGAGTTTGGGTGGGGTCATGTTTCATTTAAATTAATGACTTTACCATTTAATGATCTCATGACTGTCCTGATCCACTGCACATTGGATTGAAAGACACAACTATGAATTGGAATTAATGAAGGTCATTAAGGAGAAAGTCAGAGGAAAAGAGAAATGTGATGGGAAACTTAAAACAAAATATGTGCGAAGAGTGGAGAAAGTGAGAAGAGATAATGGTTTTGAGTCAAAAGAACCATTTGGTAGTTTTCCCACTCAAAGTTTGATTGAATTCAACCCATTCATAATAAAATAAAATCAATAAACGTAAACATCTCTCTTCATTTGCACAAAACAGATTACAATTCAGTAACCTGCTGCTTCCTCCAGGATGTGTATCTTTTTCAATGCAATTCATCCAAATTTGACCGAAAACAACGCAGTAGGTCAAGAAATTTTGAGCACAATTCTTGAGTGCCAATCGAGTTTCCATGAACTTTCATTATGGTTTAGGAAAGATACTGGTCTCGCCCTTAAAACTGGTCACACCCCCGGGGGGAACTAATTGTTGTTGGAAATGGGTTATTAATTATGCTTATAAACAAGGCCATTGAAGAGACTCTTAAAATTAAGATATTACATTAGAAAATAATTAAGGTATTTCTTTTGGGCACAGGGACTCTATAAGGAGTTTTCTAAAAGTATAGACATGTAATTGCTTTCAATGTATGAAGAAATTGAATACTTTGCACCCAATGTAGGGAGAAAATGGTTTTGTATCATTTAGTGAAGTCATTACCATGCATGAATTGGGTTATTCACAGTGAACCAGACATTGTGGTTTGAAGGGGAAAAAATGTCTATTCTTGTGATTAAACCACGCTCATTCTCTATAGTAATAAAACGGAATAAGTTAAAACTTAAATATTTAAATGATTTGAAAGCAAATTTGGAAAGCATTATAGTTACATTCTGAAACATTGTCCGATTGTGAAAACCTGCACATTAAGTTGCATGCAAATACGTTTGGGTAGAAATTTGTGGAGTGGTCTCACCTCAAAACCAGTGTGATTTTTGCCTACTATTTGCACCCAATTTGATTGGTCTCAAAGCAGGACACTCTTGGCCAAAACCGAATCTACAAATATTGTCGTCATCTTTTTAAAGTGCTGAATTTCAAACCTTCTGTGCGAAGTAAAAGAACTCACTGCCTGAGCAATTCTCATACAATAGAGAAATTTGAAAGAGCGTCCATAGTTATCACAGTAAATCACTACATTTCAAAGTTTAAAAACATAATTGTGAAAATCATGTTGCAAGTACTTACTGTGCATGAGAGACGTTTCTGATTTTGAAGTGTATCTTTGAAGAAAAATGTTTAATTCTACGTTACAGCCGAAATTGTGATGCTTCCCTGTATTAGGAACCCTAATGGATGTGTGTGAATTGGAGACATGGCAAAATGCAGCAGCATTGATTCTCCGACCAACACCTCTAAATTTACCTTTTTTTTTGGTAATATTTGCTATTTTTGTTTTGGTCAACCTTTAGCAGCTTTTAAAACTTTCCCAATCCACTGGCTTGCTATAGAGTCATAGAATCATAAAGCATGGAAATAGACCCTCCAGTCCAACTGGTTTATGTCAACCATGTTCCCAAGCCAAACTAGCGCCACTTGCCTGCATTTGGCCATATCCTGAGCTGATGAAATGTCCACCCTTTCAACAAAACCCGATTTATGAATAGCAATTCATCTTAAAGGACCACAAGCCAGCTACAGGATTTCCTCATTTAAATATACACCAATTCACTTCGTCTCTTGTGGTAGTTAGATTAACTCAAAACCCTATTTGGAAATAGTCTCTGCCAAACCTAAACTTCCCATTCACTGCAAAGAAATTTAAACTGATAGGCATCCTGCAAATCCTTTCCAATATATCAATGGCCATTTGAGTGACTGAAGTATTTAGTAAAAATGCATTGAAGCTGATTTCCATTGTTGCAAACTCTACAAAATAGCATTGTACAGTGTTCTCTACATGTAGGCCTGTTCCCGGGGGAAGGCTAACTATAAAGGAATGGAAGGAGAACTTGCTGGAGTGACAGGGAAAGAAGTTTAGCTGTAAAGATGATTGAGGAACTATGGCAGACATTTAAGAAAATGGTTCATGGCTCTCAAAGATACACTGAAGCAAGCAAGAAGGGGACAAAGCAATCAAGGTTATCCAGGGAAAATTAAAAGAGAAAATAACATAAAATGTGGCAAAGGTTATTGGTAAGGACTCTTCTGGAGTAATGCATGCAAGTCTGGTCACCCTGTTATCGGAAGAATATTATATTGAAGAGGCATCAGAAAGGATTTGCCAGGATGTTGCCGGGAATGGAACGTTTGAGTTATTAAGGTAATCTGGATAAGCTGGGACTTTTTTCATAGAAGGTTTCTTGGCATAGAAGGTTGAGGTGGTGACCTTTATAGAGGTTTATTAAATCATGAGGGGCATAGTTAAAGTGAATAACAAATGTCTTTACCCTACAGTTGAGGAGTTCAAAACTAGGGGGCATATTTTTATGGTGAGAGGAGAAACATTTAAAGACATGAGCGGCAGTTTTTATTTACACAGTGGTTCCTGTGTGGAATGAACTGCCAGAGGAAGTGGTGGATGCAGGTACAGTTACAGCATTTAAAAGACATTTGGTAAGCACATGAATAAGAAAGGACTTGAGGGTTACAGGCCAAATGCAGGCAAGTGGTAGATGAACACAGCAGGCCAAGCAGCATCAGAAGAGTAGGAAAGCTGATGTTTCGGGTCTAGACCCTTACTCAGAAATGGTGGAGGGGAAGAGGATTCTGAAATAAATAGGGAGAAAGGGGGAGGTGGATAGAAGATTCTCCAGCATCGGCAGTTCCTACTATCTCTGTAACAATTTTAACTCCACTGCGAAGCCTCTTCTAAGGATGCCTACCTTTTTGAAGAAGTTACCCTCCTTCCTCCAGAAAGACCTCAGTGGATCTCTCTTCCACTGCAAATCCATTTTCTATCCACCTCCCCCTTTTCTCCCTATTTATTTCAGAATCCCCTTCCCCCCTCCCCCATTTCTGAGGAAGGGTCTAGACCCAAAACATCAGCTTTCCTGCTCCTCTGATGCTGCTTGGCCTGCTGTGTTCATCCAGCTCTACACCTTGTTATCTCAGATTCTCCAGCATTGGCAGTTCCTACTAACTCTGCAGGCAAGTGGTACTAGTTTAGTTTGGGCACGTGGCTGGCATTGACTAGTTGGAACGAAGAGTCTGCTTCCATGCTTTTGTGATTCTATGACTCTATGGTAAGTGAGTGGATTGGGAAAGCTTTAAAAGATAATACAAGATGACCAAAAAGTAATGGAAGGAGATATTTTAAAAAAAGGGTAAACTTGCAAGTAAAATCAAATTAGATGACAAAAGCTTCTTCAGATAGTTCACTTCTGCCGTCCTCTTTCTTTTGATATTTGGCTAGGGTAATAACATGGAGTACCAGCAAATGACAGAGGATTTGATTTGGTCTTCACTGTACCAAACAGTAAAGGCACAAAAAACATTCTAAATTATTAAATAATCAAGGTGCAAGATGGAGAGATGAAATAAATACAATAATTATCAATGGAGAAAAAGTACTGGGGACACTAGTGGTGACAAAGATCAATAGGTTGGGCCTGTGGAAGATATCTTAGGATATTAAAAGAAATAACTACAGAGATAGTGGATGCACTGGTGGCAATATTCTAAAAATCCTTAGATTCTGTTAAAGTGTCAGAATACAGGAAGACTGTCGCTGTTAGATCTTTATTCCAAAAGGGAAGGAGACAAAAATAACTTCACTAAAGGACAGTCAGCTTAAAATTTTCCATTGGGAAAATGTTAGAGTTTATTATAAAAGAGGTAATACCAAAGCATTTAGAAGTACATAATTATATTATGCAGAGTCAGTATGGCTTCATGAAGGGGAAATTGTGTCTAGCAGGTTTACTAGTATTATTTTTAGGAGGTTCAAGCAGTGTAGTTAAAGGAAAGTAGTACATGTAATGTATTTGCATTTCCAGAACGTGTTTGATAAGGAACCACATGTTAGGCTGCTTAAGAAGGTAAGGGTGTGTGATGTGATGATAGTAAATTGGCATGGATAGAGGATTGAGTAACTAATAGAAGACAGAGTTGGAATAAGAGTGGCATTTACAGGATGGCAACCTGTGAACAGTGGAGAGCCACAGAGATCAGTGTTGGGGCCACAGGTATCTAATATATATTAATAACTTCACAGCAGAGGGCTGTGATGATGCTGATTGGTAGTTGGGGTGATAATTTGTGTTGGTGCAGTCACCACTACCAAACAGTGGTTTGTGGAGGGAGTGTTGTCAAGGGACAGACAAATGGATTGGCATGGTGGCTCAGTGAATAGTACTGCTGCCCCTCAATGCTAGGGACCCGGGTTCAATTCCAACCTCTGGCAACTGTCTGTGTGGAGTTTGCACGTTCTCCCCATGTCCGCGTGGGTTTCCTTTGGGTGCTGTGGTTTCCTCCCACAGTCCGAAGATGTGCAGGCTAGGTGGATTGGCCATGCTAAATTGCCCATAGTGTACAGGGATGTGTAGATTAGGTGCATTGTAGGGGGATGGGTCTGGGTGGGATGCTGTGAGGGTCAGTGTAGACTTGTTGGGCCAAAGGGCCGGTTTCCACACTGTTGGGATTCTATGAATTTGGATGATAGAAGTACTATCGCTAAGTTTGCAGATGACACACATTTAGATGGGTAGGCGAATGATGAGGATGACCAAAGAGTCTGCAGAGGTTAAGTGTGTGGGGCAGAAACTTGCCAGATGGAATATAATGTGTAAAAATGTAAGATTAAACACACTGGCATAAAGAAAAGACTGTAGAAAGCTGTACCACAGAAGGAACTGGGACTCCTCATGCGCAAATCACAAAGGTTGCATCTCAGTGTAGCAGGTAATTGGGAAGGAAATAGAATGTTAACCTTTTATTTCAGAGGGACTGGAGTGTAAAAATAGGGCAGTCTCAAGAAAACTTTACAAGGCACCAGTTAGACCACACCTGGAATATGTTGAACAGCTTTCGTTCCCTTATCTAAGGAAACATTTACTGGCATTGGAGAAATTCCAGAGAAATTTCACTTGTTTGATTGCATATGGAGGGCCTGTCTTACGAGGAGAGGTCTAGTATACTGGTTGAGTTTAGAACAGTGAGAGGTGATCTCATTGAAACATACAAGATTCTTGGGGGACTTGAGTGGGTAGATGTGGAGAGTTTGTGTTCCCCCTTTGGGTGAATCTAGGGCCAGAGGGCATAATCTCAGAATAAGTGGTCACACCCTTAGAGCCAAGTTGAGCAGAGCAGTCTCTCTGAGGGTATTGAATCTGTGGAATTCTTTACCCAGGACAACTGTAGAGGCTGGATCATTCAACACATACAGGGATGGTGGAGGCAAATTTTTAATCGGTATGGGAATTAGATTTTATGGGGAAGGGGAAGGAGAGTGGATGTGAAGATAATAGGATCAGCTATGACCTCATTGAATGGCAGACAGGCTTGATGGGCCAAATGGCCTATTTCTACTCCTATGTCTTTATGGTGGTGGACAATTAAACAACTGATGAGAAATGAGAAAACACTGGGTGCAGGGCGAGACTTGGGATGACTGACCTCTTCTGGAACTTTTGTCAAGATAGTGGAACTCTAGGCCATATTCTTGCATTATATCTGTCAAGTTGTACCTGTGTGTATACTTTATCATCAGTAAGTTTAGAGGATGCAATTGTTATCTTGAGCTTATCAGTCATGAACACATGGCTATTACTAGGGGGCATAATTTTAAAGTGATTGGAGGAAGGTATAGGAGAGATGTCAGAGATGGGTTCTTCGCACAGAGAGTGGCGGGTGCTTGGAATGTGCTGCCTGCAGTGGTGGTGGAGTCAGATGCTTTAGAGACTTTTAAGCGACTCTTGGATAGGCACATGGAGGATAGTAAAATGTGGGGTATGCAGGGTAGATTGATCTTAGTAGGATAATAGGTTGGCACAAAATCATGGGCCGAAGGGAGTCTATGTTCTGTGTTTGCCAGATTTCTGAGGTTACTCTGCAGTATGGCTTCCCAAATCTTGAGGCGATTTTTATTTTCAGAAAGAATCTAGTCATAGTGCCTTTAGTGTAGAAAATGTCCCAAGGAACTATATGTAAGAGGAGATGCTGAGCAGCAGCATGGAAACTTGGGTTGGTGATCAAATTGGGTTGACCTGGGTTTTAGGAGGAATTTTTGAAGGTTGCACTCTGCAATTCTGATGAAATGCGAGGCAATTGCAGAGAAGACTGCCTTTGTAGGAGTTCAGAGGCATGGCATTGAACAGGAGTTTAAAGAGGATGTAAGGGCAGACTGAAAAAATATTCAGCTGAGATTTGTGGCTGAGAACATTTAAACTGCATGCAGTGAAGGATAAGAAGCCATTGGAGGTTGGTGAGCTGAACATGAGTGGTTTAAGCGGTCGGTTCAGGAAGACCACTGCAAACACCACAGTGATGTGCGTTGTGGTGATAAATCCAATGAAAGCTCAGCCTGCTGCCAGTTTGATCCAGCAACTCCGTTGCCTTTGAAAGTGTGTAGGAGAGCGTGGGTGGAGTCTTCTGGAACACCCTGTCTTCATGCAGAGTCGTAGGAATGCTGGGATGATTCCATAAAAGTGGCATTTAGTCATAAGGAAAGGACAACAACCCCTTTATAAAACTCATTCTCCAAGGTATGTGAACAGACCAATGGGAAAACCATACACCAATAGCCTGTGAAAACAAAAAGAGAATGAACTTGATTGTGAATTTCCATTGCCGACACCTATCTGATTCTAAATGATACCAAGAACTGCAGATGCTGATGTCAGAGTCAACACATTGTGGAGCTGGAGGAACACATCAGGTCAGGCAGCAGGAGTTCTGAAGAAGGGTCCTGACCTGAAACGTCAACTTTCCTGCTCCTCTGGTGCTGCCTGGCCTGCTGTGTTCCTCCAGTTCCACACTGTTGACTCTGATTCTAAATGACCTGTTTTACTGGTCAAGGCTAGGAACTGCTTGAATCTGACTGCTTCAGACATAGGACCTGTCTTGCCAAGTTGTAATTAAACAGCTGTTCATTTTGAAACAGTAAGAGTGACAACAGGAAATAAGATTTATTCAGCAGTAAGGGCACATACGCACAAGATTCTTAAATAAGATATAGGTTATTCAGAAACCTGACCAGTTTAACCAGACATTTGAATTGTTCCTCTGGAATAATGCCACATCATGATAAAGAAAAACATTGTCTCCGAAAGTGATCTATAGATTCATTACACACTGAATAGAGAGGCTGACTTCAGTAGTACAGATTGCTTATGGGATAGAAGTAGGCCATTCAGCCCCTCTAGTCTGTTCTGTTATTCAGCTAGATTTTGGTTAATCTCAACTCTATTTAGCCACCTTTTTTGCTCTATATCCTTTGATGCATCCATTAGCCTTCATCTTGAATTTTCACCTGACCAGTGATCCACACTGTTTCTGGGGAGAAGGTTTTGGATTTTCGCTGTCCAATCTGTGAATAAGTGTTTTCTGTCCTCACTTGTAAATTAGTTCTGATTTTAAGAGTATATTCTGTTGTTCTGGATTCCACCAACCAGAGAAGATAGTTTCTTTGTAATGACCCCATTCAATCCCTTTCAGCCCTCAGTCTTCTGAGCTCAAAGATATCAGTATCATGGTCAACTTCATTTATGATGAGATGACAACCCCTGATTGATAGAGCAGACCAATAGTGATTTGGTGAAACTATCATGTTGCAGGGCTATATCTCCTGAGATAAGTAGATGCATGGATAATCAGTTCCTCAGGTTGTGTGGAAAAAAAAAATAATAATTTTGGTTGAAGCTGTGTCACGCTACAGCTTATTTTTTCCAACTCTGATAGTCAAAACATTGAATGTATTCAAGAGATTCTAGATGTAGCACTTGGGGTGAATGGGATCCAAGGTTATGGGGAGAAAGCAGGATTGGGCTATTGAAATGGACAATCAGCCATGATCGTGAAGAATGGCAGCATAGGCTCGAAGAGCCGAATGGCCGCCTCCTGCTCCTATCTTCTGTGTTTCACAGCTCGGGCCAGAGATTTGAGAACAGTGCTATGGACCTGGCAATATTGTCCATTTCCCAGTCTCAAATACCTTCCCTATTGTTGGCTGGTCATGGTGCAGCAACTGTGACAAATTCAAGGATGCATCACTTCCACCATACTCCAGACTGACTGCCAGATGGTAAAATACAACCAAAGAACACAATGCTAGAAATCTGAAACAAAAGAAAAGATTGCTGGAAAAGCTCAGCAGGCCTGGCAACATCTGTGGGGAGAAATCAGAGTTCATGTGTTGAGTCCAGTGACCTCTCATCAGAACTAGCATGAGTTCTGAAGAAGGGTCACTGGACTCAGTGTTAACTTTGCTTCCTCTGCACAGATGCTGTCAGACCTGAGCTTCTCCAGTTTTTTTTATTATTTAAGATTCAGACAGCGCTATGGATATACAAAACATGAAGGCAGTGGTGTGGGATGTGGGAACCAGTGAAAGGAAATCTAGTAGTCTTTAACAGAAATTTTTCCATTTGGTAGAGGTGGAGAGATAAATGATTCATTGATTATATTACACATTAGACAATCCAAGTTCTTAGGCTGACCAAGCTGACAGCCTGAGTCTGGAAATTTCCTGACTTGGGAGACCCATCTCAGTTTAAAGGATCTCAACAGACACCGTTTTCATTCCAGTGAGAGGAGGGTAGAATGGAATTCTCTCCTGCCTGCTTTGGGGGTGGTGAGTGCCAAGGTGGGCTGGTTAGAAGGTCTTCCTTTGGTTTTCTGGGACTTTCAAGTTATTTCAGATTGTGCTAGGAGTTCTAGCCCTCACCCTTGTCAGACATGGCTCCTCATAACCCCATGCTACCTCATATTCTGCATGATCAATCCATTGCCACTCATGCCCCTTCAACCCCAGTGGCCCCTGACATTCAGTCATCATGCCAATTCATGCCCTCACCCACTTCTACTTCTATGGTTCCCTTTTACACTCAAGCTATTTCCACCATTGGCAGACCTGAGTTACATGGGGATGAAAGTAATACATTTAATACCACTTTCAATCATGCAGATTTCCCATTTATAGAACCCTTTAAAAGTTTTTGAGAAATGCATTAAAAGTTTAAGTCTCCTCAGATGTTTAATTTCTTATGAATAAACAAAATTCAAGTCAGATCCCACATCCAGGACAACTAATTCTTTAATAGATTATTTAAACTGTCAATCAAACTAATTTCAGAACCTCCTGAATACCAAATCTTCTGTAACTCTGTCAAGCATTCATAATTCCCTTTCGAGAAATGTCAACAAAATTTTTATGGTCAGATGTTAATATTTTTCACAATCTACTCCATATGGACTATCAATATGAGCAGTCCAATACAGGATATTTTAATTCTTGTTGACAGATACAATTGCTTTCCTTAAGTTTAAAGAGTAGTGTATTTAAAATCTTATGATCATGACAATTATACTGCTGTAATTTGCACATTAAGAGTATTTACCTTTATTTCATCTAATCATGACTTCACATTGCAGGTCCAGTTTCTTGCATCTCACGAGAAAGTTCAAGGACTTCAACCCTGCTGAATTTGGGCTTCCCTCCTGTATAAGTTATCCCTCGCCCTATTTTCTTACTGGCAAAAAAATGATCTGTCTGAAATACAGCAGGTGGGATCTCTGTATCAGAGTCCTGCCTACCATTTCTAAAGCTTTGTGGAGGTTTCCGGATTTTGTGAAAATCCAGAAACATTGTGATAGGCAAGTCTTTTGAATCATACGCTTTGGAAATATTCAAACAGTGCATTCTTTATTTTGAAGTCTTTTGAATATTCAAATTTTATCCTGTTTTTAAAAAAAACATACATGAGGCACTCACTGTCCATCTCCATGTGACACACTAGTCTGCCCCTAGTTGTGTTCTAGACCAAGAGACTTAATTAGAAACCTAGCTTTAGCTTGTGCACACACTGCAACAACGGGCATGAAGATTGCCACAGATCTACAAGTTCTGAAGTCTGTCGTTCACCACAGTGTCTGACACCATTTTCTGTGGTTATTAGGTGTTAGATTTCATATCCTCAGAAAAGCAGAAGTTCTGCTCAGACATGTAGTAGGAAAATTAAGAAAGCACATGACACTTTTGAAGCAAGTTTTTTTTAAATTCTAAAATCTGTATGAATGGAAGGACTAAATAACATGACTGTATGATAAAACTGCAGCCTATCTATCTTGACATCCCAAACCAACTAAGATCTTAAGTTGCAGGTGACCCATGTGATGCCGTTTAAGGATTGGAAGATTAACCTGCTGTGTAGTATACTGATCAATCATTTCGTTCACCTTTATACGAAACTAGGGAAACAAAAAATCTACAGACAATGCCTGTTGCCATTCCATAGGATAAAATTATTGCCATTTGGATTCCAAGATATTTATTTCATGCTTATTAATCAATTTACATTGGTTAGCATGTACAGTAGATATAATGGTTGAGGTTAATTTCTGTTGAACGTGTTTACTTACCTGCTTTCTACTCTGGCAACCCTTTCACTTTAATACCGTCTGTGCCACATATCCATGACTGAAACTTAGTGTTTGTATTTCTAAGTTCGTTAATATTGAGCTTCTGGTCTTCTGTGTATTTTATATGGATGTTTAAAGCTGGCACAACTCTAGCTATGGCTGCTCCTCCCACAACGGCACAATTCTTTTGGTTCCCTCTTAACATTATATGCATGTTGTCCTCAGCAATATTAGCTGTCTTGTGACATTCTGTTCTACTATTTTGCCTCAACATCCCCCTCCACACCAGCTTTGTTAGCCTGCTTGTCAGGTTATATATGATGCACACAGTGTGACTTATCTGTCACGGTGTTGAATATGGCCATCACTAAGTTTTTAAGGGCTGGATTTTTGCAGAATCCGGAAGACTCCCCAGACCTTTCCAGAAGTGGGCAGTACTCCGAATAAGGAAGCCCTTATCTCCTGTTTTAGACACTTCCTTTCTTGGCCAGTGGGGAATGATTCTTCTGAGAGGCCAGGCCGAAATAGCTCCCAATTGAAGATTGGGGTGACCAACATCAATTTTGTTTCTTGTCTGCCAAAAGTGTCCATACGTTTGCGTCTATCACCATCTTTCTATGGTTTCTTACTCAACCTGCTGCTACAAAACTTCATTGTACTGTTTGATCCTAAAAACACACCTCCATTAAGATTGCTTACTTCCATCTGTGTCCCTCCCTCAAAGACATAACTGTGGTCGTATTTATGCCCACCTTGCTTCTTTCTTGTTCAACTTCTCCTTCCAAATTTTTTTTCTCCCTGCTCACCATTCTATAACACACAAAGTAACCTCTTAGTCTTATGTTGTTGACGTTCTCTGCATTCCTTCTGCATTCTCTGCCAAAGTAGTTAAACTACTTTTAGGACTCTCCTCCTAAACCCTTCCATTTTGCTGCATCTTCTATTTTTAAGTGTCCCATCAAAAATTATATATTCTGACATTTCTCCTATATATTTTTTTAAAATTGAAGTTTCCATTTCTTAAATCCATCCCTTTATACCAAATCCTCAATAGGTTAAGCACAACTGTGAAAAGTAAATCTACAATGAGCATTGGGAAAATTCCAGATTTGAGGCACTTACCTAAAGAGCCAAAATTATATTAGTTGCCAAACTTCTTTTTACTCCAGGCCTAGACCCTTCATCAGAAAAGGGGGAGGGGAAGGGGGTTCTGAAATAAATAGGGAGAGAGTGGGAGGCGGATAGAAGATGGATAGAGGAGAGGATAGGTGGAGAGGAAACAAACAGGTCGAAGAGGCGGGGATGGAGACGACATGTCCATCCTGGGCCTCCTGCAATGCCACAACGATGCCACCCGAAGGTTGCAGGAACAGCAACTCATATTCCGCTTGGGAACCCTGCAGCCCAATGGTATCAATGTGGATTTCACAAGTTTCAAAATCTCCCCTCCCCCTACCGCATCCCAAAACCAGTCCAGCTCGTCCCTGCCTCCCTAACCTGTTCTTCCTCCCATCTATTCCCCTCCTCCCACCTCAAGCCGCAGCTCCATCTCCTACCGACCAACCTCATCCCGCCCCCTTGACCTGTCCGTCCTCCCTGGACTGACCTATCCCCTCCCTAACTCCCCACCTACACTCACCTTTACTGGCTCCATCCCCGCCTCTTCGACCTGTTTGTTTCCTCTCCACCTATCCTCTCCTCTATCCATCTTCTATCTGCCTCCCACTCTCTCCCTATTTATTTCAGAACCCCCTTCCCCTCCCCCTTTTCTGATGAGGTTCTAGGCCCGAAACGTCAGCCTCTCTGCTCCTATGATGCTGCTCGGCCTGCTGTGTTCATCCAGCCCTGCACCTTGTTGTCTCGGATTCTCCAGCATCTGCAGTTCCTACTATCTCTGATTCTTTTTACTCCATCCTGTTTTTTTTTCTTATTTTCACAGTTCCCTTTCCTTTCCTGCAATCTGCCTGGCTGTAGGACTTTCTCTTTCTGTCTCTATCTGACAGAGACATTAGAAAAACGTTACGGAGGTGGGGGTTAACCCATGGTCAATAGCAATAGTGAAACCCTTCGGTTAAATATTTATAGCCTCCACAGTGATGCGCTCGTGATTCTCAGCAAGAAAATTTATGGGTTGAACATGCCAGAGCTTCAAACATCATGATCCCCAAAATGCGGGATTATCAGCAGGAAGTTTCAGAAATATATTCAGCCATGACTTCACCAGAAGTTTTCAGATGAGTCTTGCTTTTCAAACATAACCCCTACTGAAGAGGCCTGACTGAATATCAGGCTCTTGACCCCTCAACTCCAGGGGGGCAGGAAAAAATTTGAAGTTTGAAATGCTTGAATTACGGTATCTGACACATTTTCTTATTTTACAAGAGTGGCTGCACTTGGAAGTAATTGACTGCCTGATGCACTTTTAATTTGTTTCTTAAGACTAAAATCTGAAAACAAAAGGAAAGAACTTGTATTAATAGGGCACCTTTCATGGTCTCAGTTCATTTGTGGATGACATTTTAAATATTTTTGAAGTGTATAAGGAAATACAGCAACTTGAAGATGGGATAAAGCATTAGATAAGTACCTTGTTCTTGCTTTCTTGGGTGTTACAGAGAATGAGAGAAACGATTTATCCAATCATCTTATTCTACATAGGGCACTACCTGTGAAAAGAAGAGCAAATCTTGCATGCGAGACTTGTATGTACTGTGGTAGAATTTGTAAACTGTGTCCAAAACCCACGCACCTAACTTGAGATAACAAGGGGTAGAGCTGGATGAACACAGCAGGCCAAGCAGCATCAAAGGAGCAGGAAAGCTGACATTTCGGGTCTAGACCCTTCTTCAGAAATGGGGGAGGGGAAGGGGATTCTGAAATAAATAGGGAGAGAGGGGGAGGCGGATGGAAGATGGATAAAGGAGCAGATAGGTGGAGAGGAGACAGACAGGTCAAAGAGGCGGGGATGGAGCCAGTAAAGGTGAGTGTAGGTGGGGAGTTAGGGAGGGGATAGGTCAGTCCAGGGAGGACTGACAGGTCACGGGGGCGGGATGAGGCTAGTAGGTAGGAAATGGGGGTGGGGCTTGAGGTGGGAGGAGGGGGTAGGTGGGAGGAAGGACAGGTTAGGGAGGCGGGGACAAGCTGGGCTGGTTTTGGGATGCGGTTGGGGGAGAGGAGGGCTGGTTTTGGGATGCGGTTGGGGGAGAGGAGATTTTGAAGCTTGTATAGTCCACATTGATACCATTAGTCCTTCCTCCCACCTTCCTCTTAAGAAGGGTCCAGACCCGAAACATCAGCTTTCCTGCTCCTCTGATGCTGCTTGGCCTGCTGTGTTCATCCAGCTTTATACCTTGTTATCCCTTACCTGGAATGATGTGCAGTAGGGCAGAAATGGCCACCCTCTGAGATCTCAAATAACCCTCCTACCCCAACTTCGTTTTCACTATATAACAAATTTGATTTGTTATTCATTCATTTATTGTCACACGTATCTCGTAACAAAAGTAAAAAGTGTGTCGTGTCGCCACTCTCAGGTGCCATCTTAAAACAAAGAAAACTAAGCCAAAACTTCGAATATAAAGGCAGAAAAATGAAGAAATAAATAAAGTAATTCAGAACTCTTCATAGTTTGACATCCTACATATAAAAATTGACTACACATAAATATTTTTGTAAATGTCTGCAATTTCTAATACACATAATAACAGATACTAAGAATCAAATAAGGATTACTGTATGTGGAATTTGTAGCACAGAAATAGGCTGTTTGACCCATTGGTTCGTTGCTAATGTTTATGTTCCGCACAAGCGTCTTCCCTTTCTACTTCAAAATCATTTAACCAGATTAAATAATGCCAAATTGATTCAGTGATAATAGAATAACGAGAAAGTATTAACACAGTATGGAGCTGGAGGAACACCACAGGCCAGGCAGCATCAGAGGAGCAGGAAAAGATGTTTTGGGTTGGGACCCTTCTTCACATTTTTTTCCAGCTCCATACTGTGATGTCTCTCAGTTCTTACCATCTCAAAGAAAAAGTATTACTATACATTGTAACATGTCCTTCAAAATTGCAAATGGTACTATTCTTCAGTGTGAGCTGTCATGATAATACATCTTTTCGCTAGTAGCAAAATGGCACATGTTTGAGAAAGTAACATTGATACCATTTTACTTTTAATGTTACTTGTTTAAAGGATGAGAAGCATTATACTCCTGTATGAAAAGGAACACTCTGTATTAATACATGCAGCTGGCTAGATCATAACAGCTGATGTGGGATAAATACTAACCCAGCCAGTGAAGGAATTTGTAGCCAAGTACCAGTATCACGCGAGTAGCATCCAAGTAACGACTTAGTACCGGACCCGGAAGAGTGTCCGGAATTAAATTGGGAGTTCCAGGTATCAGGAAGCTGAATCTGTATTAGAGTGCAAATATAGCTAGCAACTTCATCAGGATAGATTAGTGATGGAATATATCTCCTCATGGATTAGCTGTGGCTGACTGATGTGCTATTAATGTAAGTAGCTTTCCTTTTAACACTTTTAGAAATGCTGTAATTTGCACCATGATTATGATAAAGGGGGTAGAGAAAGGCTATCACGTCCAGCTTGAAGTAAAGGGCCTTTGTTTTAAACGGGAAAATTTTTTTCGAGACACTAAATTCAAAGGCAAATTCCTGTGTTCTCAATGCAAAGGGTAAGCACAATATGTGAGGAATATTAACCTCATTTTGTTTAAAATAAAACTTCATTTTATGATTTTAGACTACATGTTGCTATCAAAGTATGCCTATGAATTCTTCTTTCATGAAAGCAATGTTTAATGTTGTATTAGCAGCATTGCCAGCCCTCTGTTCAAGGAGCTGATTCTCACAAAAGCCAGAAACTGTGGGCAAATTTGACAGTGAGCTGGCATGTTAGTTTTATTGGATGTCCTTCACATCCGATTTTTTTTTTTTTTTTTTTTTACTTTTTCCAGTAGAGGTCACTGGATAACAAAGAGGTGGTCCATTTGGAAGTCAAATGTAGGACCTGCACTCCTGCAATGATTAAGATTAATTAACTCAAGACATGGAACATCCTAGTCAGCGTCCTGCAGGGCCTTGCTGCTCCATGCAGTTAGTCATCAGTGTGTCTTTGGTGCCGTTTTTATAATATAAAATAACCTCTGACACATTTCACATTTTCATATGGAAAATTCAACAGCTGAGTTTATAAAAAAAAAACTCTTAGTGAAAAGAACAGCAAATGTCATTGCCTGTGAAGCACAAATGTTACTTGAAGCACATCTGGCATAAAAAGAACAGTTCAAAGCCTCACTAAATCACATTCAAATAAAGACCAAGAGAAATTATGGTAAATTTTCTTGATGTGGAAGAAACGATTAAATAAACCATGCGCTACTACACAGGTCTTTGATCTGAGACTGATCTGGGTCACCGCAAAATGAAACAATTGTATGTTAAAAGAAACAGTTTGCTTTGTGCCATGTTTGCAGAAAATGTAGTGATTTGTAAACCATGCAGACACTAAGTATTTAATTGCTTAGAATTCTAATTCATTTGTTTTGGATTTTGCTGGAGCTCTGGTTACATATGTGAATGTAGAATGAATGGGGTCAGAATAGAAGCAGGAAGAGAATTGCACTCTGTTAAAGAAAATCTTAACTTACCCGCGATTTATGCTACCCAATCCTTTTTTTTAAAATAAAAAATGAACATGAACTGAGCTTTAGATCTGTTAAACTGCAGTTTGGGTGTAGGTGTGATTTGTCAAGCATGAAAAATAGCACAAGCATAGCATCCTCCTTTATTGACCAATAAAAGACAGAAAGCCACAAGCCAAACCTTTTAGTTAACTTTGAATGACTATGAATGCTGCAATTCAGCAGGCTAACTGCTGCACCCAAACTTATTTCTCCATATTCCCCTCTACATTGGGAGGAAAGTCCTGGATCATTGCACTTGTGCTTAAATAGGTTGGCTATGTGTGCCATATTTACTAGTTATAAGTGGCACTCTAACCCTCAACCCTGATGATTGTAAAGGAACTCATAACGTGATTGTGAAAGCTAAGACATTGTATGTCGAAATGGTTAGATTTATGCTGAGTGAAAAGTGTGACATTTCAATTGCATTCATTTTATAATAATTTGTATGTAATTTTTTTTATTCATTCATGGGATGTGGGCAACACTGAGTGGACCATTATTTATTGTCCATCCCAAGTTGTCCTTGACAAGGTGGTGGTGAGTGTGAATAACTCATAGGGGAGCCTGCAGCTGGTGTTCCCATGTATCTGCTGCCCCTGTCCTTCTAGATGATAGTGATCTGGGGTTTGGAAGTTGCTCCCTAAGGTGCTGCCTCAGTAAGTGTCTATAGTCCAACTTGTAGATGCTGCGCACTGCTGCTACTGCATGTTGGTAGTGGAGGGAGGGAATGTTTGCAAATGAAATGCCAGTCAAAGGGACTGCTTTGTCCTGGATATTAAGCTTTTGGAGTGTTGTTGGAGCTGCACTCATCCAGGCAATTGGGCTATATTCCAGCTCGCCCTGACTTGTGCCTTATAGATAGTGGACCGGCTTTACGTTGTCCGGATGGGAGTTATTCACTGCAGGATTCTGGCCTCTGACCTGTTGTAGCCTTAGAATTTACATGGCTAGTCCAGATCAGTATCTGGTCAATGATAACCTCCAAGATGTGGATAGTTGGGTATTCGGGTAAAGTAATGTCACTGCATGTCAAATGGAAGTGGTCTATGCTTGGCACTTATGTGATATAAGAATGTTACTTCCTACTTGTCAGCCAAAACCTGGATATTGTCCAGGTTTTACTGTATTTAGACATAGACTGCTTCTGAGGGGTGATGAATGGTGCTGAACATTGTGCAATCATTTGTGAACATCACCATTTTCTGACCTTATGGAGAGAAGGTCATTGAAGCATCTGAAGATGGCTGGATCTAGAACACTATCCTGAGGAAATCCTGCAGAGATGTCCTGGAGCTGAAATGACTGAACTCCAAAAGCCAAAACTATGTGCCAGGTGTAACTCCAGATGTGGAAGAGATTTTCCCCTGATTCCCATTGAGTCTAGTTTTGCTAGAGCAACTTGATGCCACACTTGGATAAATGCAATCTTGATGTCAGGGGTAGTCACTTTCACCTCACTTCTGAAATTCAGTTCTTTTGCGTCCATGTTTGGACCAAGGTGGTAATGAGGCCAGAGTTGTATGACCCTTGCAGAACCAAGCTGAGTGTCAGTGAGAAGGTTATTGCTCAGCACCTGCTTAGCTGTTTTAGATATCCAGTATCCATGGTAGGTCAGGTCTAGCACAGACAAATGTAGATCAAGCTTTTTCCACTCGAACAAAGTAAACTTCTGTCCCTTGAGTGCACTTTTTTCCTGTGTTCTCTAGCTAAGATGGGCACAGTTTAAGGCCAAAATAGGGACTGATTTGTGGTTAGGTTCAATCCTACTCATAACCACTGCTTCAATACTTACTTCACATGGTATGCACCTATTCATGTACCTTGGGATGTTAGAACCTATTGTCTTGGAAAAGATTGAGGTCATTGCACACCTTTGTTCCATGAATTGAGGTAGTAGAGAACTGCCGGCATCTGCCAACACCCAAACTAAGTCATTCTGTTTAGGAGGGAGAGGTATAAGCGGACAGCAAATGTACTGAAAATACTTTTAGACCATTGCTGAATGCTGGGTAAGCAAATATTAACCCCACTTTGATTTCAAATCATTGTATGTAATCCCTGGCATCATAGGCTAGGACTGTGTACGCATGACTGTAGCCTTATGGTCTAAGTAAACTGAGACACCAGAAACATTTCAAAGGGCACCATCTTTTCCGAAAAGTTGGGAACGTAATTTTTCCGTTAGTCTTGATGTCAAGATGCAATGATTAAAAATTGTGCACCCATGTGTTTGTTGCACATAATGTTACTGTGACAACATCTCACCGGTTTTCTTCTGCTTGGTTGTCTCCAAGCTAACAAAACTATTTATTAGACCAAGATACGTCACCCCTAAATTAGGATTACATTTCATATTTCACTGATCAGTCTCCTTTCTTAGTCTGGCATGGTTTACATGGGCAGAGAAACAGTGTAACTACGAATACATGCTTTTTGAACAGTGGGATATGCTTTGCTGAAAGGATATTATACTTCAAAAAGAATTCTAGTATTTAAATTGTCAACCTAAATCAACAACCAGCACCTGCTTGCAATAGAAGTTTTATTTAACATCACACAGAGAGGGAAATATAGGCTATTGCCCATGCTAATCTCTAAAATGCCTTTCTTGAGTCAGAAGGTACTGTAAGTAGCACTTTAGGTCATTACTGTGATAACTTTATCTTTGTAACTTGGCCTGCTGGAGAAAATGCTGCTTTATAACAACTTCTGTGATAGTGTTGAAAGTGTGAGATGACTGTTCTCTTTCTTTTCAAATGGACTTTTTTTTTTCACTTCTTGATAGTTCGAGCATTTTCTTCAAGTAAAATCTTTTCTTGGATTTTTTTTTTGAACTTGTCAAAAGATATTTAAACAGAAAGTAATTATTAGACAGGTTATGACCTTACTGTTAGATCTAATTGGGTGCAGTTGGTAAATTGCTAATACAGATAACTTGTTATGCACAGTCTCATTTTATGCATCATAAAGATTCTTGCATGCTAAAATATCGAACTGTGCATATAGTTAATATATTTCCTTTACCAGAATCTTTTAAACAAATGTAAAGTAGATCTTGGGTTAGACAATTGATTCACCCACAATATGACTCAGCTGCAATGCACATTCAATAAGTGTCAGGACGATAATGCTTAATGTATATTCACAAAAGGTCCCTTTTTAGTTGTGTCTCAGTTTCTTTTTGCGAGTATTTCTCTAAGCACATTTTATCTAGAATGTGTTTTGGGGTTTCTAAAACTACTCATGAATGTTTAGTGTGGGCAATGTTATACTTTTCTTCTCTGTTAATGGGGTTTAAATTGATCTCTTTGGAATGGATGACCAGGGAAATAAAGCAACTTGAGATTTTTACAAGTATCAGTCGGTTTGTTGCTGCTCCTGGCCTAGCAACTTGGAATTAAGTGATAACTAACCTTGTAGACATCACTACAGATAAGTAGATGCCACTGCTTATCCTGCAGATCAGTGTAAGAGAGCAAAATATGGTCAAATTGTCATTTTGCAGGACCGAACTTGAGAGTTTCCTTAAAGGAAACATGCTTTTGAAGCTTTTCTTTTTGCAACCATCAGGACAGCATCTCGAGAATACCTATAAGGGAAACAACAATTTATACTGCATAACAACAGGATGCCAATTGGTTAGCAAATAGAGTCTAACTGTTGGAGCTGTTGCCAAGGGGAATGCACCATGGAACAGTTAACTGCCAGGTTGTTTTTAAAATTTCAAACCCGGCACATTGTCTGTCATTGGTCGTGGCATTGCCATGGGGATTGGACAAAAGGGGGCTCATGTGGAACATCAACACAAGCAGAGACCAGGTGAATTGAATGGTTCTTTACTGTACATTTGTGTAATTTAATGTGATTTAGTCAAATACCTTCCTGGTAGCAACATTATGAATATTTATCTTGGAGCATTAATTTTTGGAGTTCTTTTGAATCGTCTTCTCACTTGGTGGTTTACTAGTATTTGTAAAAGGCAGATCTAGCTATTTAAAACTGTAACGTTTCAATAACTTAATCCTACCAGAGTTGTGCACAGACGTTCCTTAATTTTGCATTAGTCTGTTGATTGAGTTCAACATACCCTAAACAATGCTATCAAATTGTTCTGTAAATATTGGGATGATACAGATAAAATGTAAAGACTAAAGAATTGAACAATTGTCTCTCTACTCCCACCTTTGTCTATCTGCCGTGAAGCTAGGATGTCCCTCTGCAAAATTCAGATTTCATACACGTACACTTTTATTCAAAATTTGCACCTGAATTTGGTTCTAATTTCCTATCAATAAAGCAGCAACAAATCAGGATTTATCAACTACAAAGAGGACTAAGAAGTGCCAATCAATAATGGGCAGCTAATAAGCAGTAAATATCAGGAACCAAGGCTGCAGCTGTTAAAATGCTTATTAGTCAAAATCCTTAGACCTGATATCAAGGTCCCATTAAACGAAGGAGATCAAATTTTGGCATTTGGCATTTGGTAGTTGTATTAGTCGGCCCCTGGCTGGAACGGTGCCCCAAATATTGGATGGCTGTGTGGATTGGTTCCCTAATGCAGATGGCCAAAGCACAGAGGCTTCTCGCTCCAAGGAGGCACGTAGCCTATTTAGATGATTAAAAGCTAAATTAGGGGCCATTGACAGGTGTATTTGGCATTTTGTAAGCGTGGGTTCAGACTCTTTCTTTTTTTTTTTAAACACCCATGCTGGATCCAGTTTCCCTTGCTCAAATTCAACCCAAAGTTGCTGACGTGGTAAAATAAGAAAAAAATCTGCAGCAATACGATGTACAGTCTTCATCTACAGAATCACCTGTATTGATTAAAAATGTCTTGGGCAATGTTTTAACCTGGAGACCTGCCCCTCTCCAAGATGCCAGAGTCTTGTGTTCAAGAGGCTTCTTAAAACAATCATTCTGTCAATTAATATAGGGGCTGAAATAGATAGTACATTATAGAATTGGGTAGTACATTATAGAACTTGATAGTACTGATAACAATCACAGCAAGCAAGCTGTGGACTATGATTTCCAGTGAATAACTTAAGGCTATTTACCTCCAAAGTCTAATGAACATCATATTCTGAACCTAAGTCTGCACCTGAACTGTTTTTTTTCAAATGATTAACCTGCCACTTAGACTGTGCTGAGGGATGTTTTCTTTGTTCATCCTACCAGTTTTAAAAAAATCTCTATTTTCTAATCACCTTGTTCAGAGATGCTGCTACACGCCACTGGAACATGCGGGACTTGAACCTGGGCAGTTTAACGTTTAGGAAAGTAGTGAAACAAAATAAAGATGCAAAATGTTCTGTGGTGCTTTTTCAAGAGTGTTACCGACTAGATGTGAGATATTATGGAAGGTGGATAACTGTTTTAATGCGAGTTTTAAAGGAGGAGGAAGAGGTAGAGAGGATTAGGCAGAGAATTATAAAGAATAGGCTTGGCATGCCCACAAGTGGTGAAGTGATTAAAACCAGAGATGCTCAAGAGACTAGAATAGGCTGAGAGTCAGGACCTTGAAGGATTGTAGAGCTAAATGAGGTTTCAAAAATATGAATAGCAACTGAAGTGGGTTTGGGATGCTGAGGTTGGGTCATCGAGGAACTTGAAAACATGTTTTTCTCTTTCTAGAAGAACAGTAAGGAAACCATTACTCGAGTAACTATGAAGCTTTGTGTAGAGTCAAATTAATGGTCAACATTTGAACATTGTCTCTTGTCATTTTAATGATCGGGGGGTACAAACCATGAGCTGAATGTTCCCATTTTTAGCTGGTTTTGTTTACAGGATGCAGTTGTTACTGACCAGCCCAGCATTTATTGCCTATCCCTAATTTCCCAGAGAGCAGTTAAGAATCAGTCACATTGCTGAGAGTCTGGAGTCCCATGTTGGCCAGACCAGGTAAGGACAGCTGTTTCCTTCCCTGAAGGACATCAGTGAACCAGTTGGGTTTTCTGACAATTGACATCATTTTAAGGTTGTCATTAGACTCTTAATTACAGATTTTTATTTGAATCCAAATTCCACCATCTGCTATGAGATTTGAACCCAAATCCCCAGAAGATTACTGGGTTCTCTGGATTAATAGTTTTGTGAGAATACCAGGTCATTGTCTCCCAACTTTTCGAGTGAGATTTGTGCATCTCAGTCTGCCCGTGGCCCATGATAACTTTTCTCATGTAATCTTCTGCTCTTCATCCCATTACTAATGTAATGGGCCTCCACTGCACCTTTCCTGTGGAATCACACAGCAGGAGACGCTGGTGCATGTGCCGTTGCTGGGACTTTGTGACCTTCATGCTGTTGGTGCCATTTTTGAACCCCAGCTCCACAGCCACTTCAGATGCTGGAAATCCGAAATAGACATACACAAGGGCGTGTGTTCTTACACCCAATCTGAAACAACCAAAGAATACAAGGGAGAAGAGGAGGAGGGAGCAGAGCAGAGGAGAAGGGAAAGGCAGAAGCATTGCAAGTCGTAGATGTCCTTGAGCTCCAGAGTGATGGCCTGAAGTGGTGAGTTGTTTTGAGAGCAGCACAATGATTTGGTGAGACTGGTGGATTACTGCTTTTTGGCTTGTTTGGATGAAGGGTCGAGGAGGATGATGTCCATTTACCACACAGGGACATTGTGTTGAAGGCACAGTTACATGATGGCTAGGACAAGCATTCAGCTGCAGCCACCAAATACCTGCCCTGATTTAACCATTAGGAATTTGAACTGTCTGCTTTTTCAGGGACGGAAGTGGAAGTGGTGTAAAATTAAGAAAGCCTGGTCATTAATGAAATACAAACATGTGGAAATAAGTTGCTAGATTCTGAAGTTGCCAATTAAAACTCAAGGGGGAAATTGGAAAAGATTTTCTTGATGTCAAGGTTTTGAATTTTTCCATTCTGATATTTTCCCAATTTCCTTGTCATTGCTTGTAACGCATCAGAGGAGGGCGAAAATTCTCAGATGGAGGTGGTTTGGAGGGGCAAGGATAATTGGACCTGGACAAGCTGAAGTAATTCTGGAAAATCAGACAATCTGTTATTTGTATTGCGTTTTATAAATTTGTATGTCCATATTTTGTAATTGTGGCAAACACACAAAATGAAGAAACTCAGCATTCTAGCAGCATCTGTAGAGACAGAGAAACAGTTAACATTTCGAATCAGATATGACAGTATCTCTTTTTCTCCCTTCTTTCTAGCCCCCTTCTCCCCACCATCCCCCCGCCTTGTTTGGTTTCAGATTTCCAACATGCACAGTATTTTACTTTAACTTGTAATTCTATCTTCCCACCAGTGGTGATGTTCCATCAGAAAGTCAATGTCATTGCATTGTGACAGAATTACGTAGGTAGTTGCCATCATAATAGTGATTATACTGGTGGAGGGGAGGAAAAGCAACAGGGAAGGATTGATCAGCAAAATTCTCTGAGCAGAGAGGCCAATGAATGAAAACTGGTGTTTCAGCCATTCTGCAGTTTCATTTGTGGTGTCACCCGTGGGAAACTCAGAGATTCTGCATGGAGTTTCCAAGCCAAGATTGTTAACATATCAATAGAATATGAAGGGAAAAATAAACTTTTTCATTTGCTTGGAGCAAGTAAGAAAAATTTGTTTATTTTCAAGGCAGAATTTTTAAAAAAGATCATTACTATCTCCATCCACTCCAGCTGTTAACTTCTTTTTGAAGCATTTCTGTGGTTACATATCAAGTATTGTAAATGAGAATGATTTTTACAAATTCTCACAGTGGGCGCGTGTAGCTTGGTGCCTGAAATACTGATTTGAAAAGCTAAGATTCTAGTGTAGAAGGTGCATTAAGCTTAGTTACGTGGTAGTTACAACTCTCAAACTGACTACATTGAACATGTGTGTCAAGTGGTAAACGCATTGTATTCTAAGCTTTTTAATTCTCCAATATGAGAAGATCAGAGGTTCAGTGCAAAACTGTTTGGTAAAAAGGCTGGGGATATATTACAAGGTGACAGCAGATCCATGGATTTTTGTATGACCTCACAAACAGCTAGTTCTATTCTAGTCACTGAGGTTTGCTGAGTGCCAGTGCATCACATGACAAAATAGAGGCCATCATGACACCAGCCTAGGGTTATATTGTTGTCAGTTGATCCTCCCTCCGAAATGATAGTCATATTATACAGATGTTAAATAGCGCTGTTTTGTATTAAAAGTGAGAAATTCACTAAATAATATTTGCAAACAAAGAAGGACGTATTAGTATTGATAATGCATGCAATCTCATCTTGGAATATTTTATTCCTGGATTAATGGCAGTGGCAGTAAACAAGCAGACATTTTCACTGCTGTAGATAACAGCATATTGTGAATTTGCACAGATACTGGGAGGATTGATGCTGTTTTAAACAGCCTGCGGAAAGAAACCTATTTAACCACAACATCTCTTCTAGTTATCCATACATTGCCTTGTGTCCAGAAACAAAAACAGAAATTCCTGGTGAAATTTAACAGGTCTGGCAGCATATGTGGGAAGAAAGCAGATTTAACATTTTGAGCCTGGTGACTCTTCATCAGAACTGATAGCAGCAGGGAAAAACTGATATTTATGCTGATGATGGGGGGGGGGGGGGGGGGGGGGGAAAGTTCGGTGGGGGAGTAGATGGAAATGGAGCCGAGAGAGAGAGAGAGATGAAATGAGGATATTATGGTTTGCAGACCAGAGCAGAAGAGAAACTGAATAGCTGATAATAAGAATGGAGGGTAGCAGAATAGGTAGTCTGTGCTGAAAACAAACTGTGTCATGCGGTGAGTGGGGGATAATGGGATGGCTGTGCTCGAAGTAATCCATTACATAACGAGACTGTGTTTGGGGTTAAAAAAAAAAAGCCATGGAAGAATGGAATCAGGCTCGAAGGTTATAAAATTCAATGTTGAGTCCTAGAGGCTGCAAGGTCCCCAAGCTGAAAATGAGATGCTTACACTGAGGCTCACTGGAACACTGCAGTAGGCCCGAGACAGAAATGTTGACGTAGGAACATGGTGATGTGTTGAATTGGCAGTCAGCTGGAAGCTCGGGGTCACTTTTTTGCGGACAGAATATAGGTGTTTGGAAAGCGGTCACCCAGTCTGCATTTTGTGAACCCGGTGTAGAAGAGACCACACTATGAACAGTGAATACAGTAGACTAGATTGAGTGAAGAGCAGGTAAATCGCTGCTTCACCTGGAAGGTATGTCTGGGAGCCTTGGATAGTGAGACCAGAGAAGGTAAGTGGGCAGTTGTATGGGAAGATGCCATGGGGGTGTGAGGAATGGAGGAGGAGTGGACCAGGATATCCTGGAGGGAACAGCCCCTGAAGTAGACTGATAGGAATGGAGGGGAATATGTGTCTGGTTATGGCATCCCACTGGGGGTGATGGAATTGGTGTCACCTTTTTGTTTTATTGTTTTCTTTGAATAAAATCAATAGGCATTTCACAGATTTACTTTATGGTTCCGTAATATGCTCTTTTTTTCCCGCCATCTTGAGAATTGTTCTACAATTCATATACGTTCAGATTTTTGTTTTTTGCTAATGTTGACTTTATCTGTATGTGGAACAATTCAGAATCCTACTGCTCTGTGAAAATACTCCATCCAGAATCGACAGGGTACTTGGCTTACAGTGGATAAGAGTTACCTAATGTCTAATAATCAAAGGAGCCCTATTTAAGAGTCACAGCCATGAAAGCAGCAAACCTAAAACTTCTCAGATACCAAATAACTAAAAATAAATGTTAACATAACGTTCAACACTATTTTGTAAGTCCTCTGGTACTGAACTGTTCTATGTGGTGAGACATGAATAACATTCAATCTTGGACTGATAAGCAACAAATAACATTTTGTGCCACACCAATTGCCAGACAATGACCATGTTCACCTCTTGATACTCAGTGCCATCATCATCAATGAAATCCCGACTATCTACTCTCTGGGCGTTGCCATTAACTGTTGCAACCGCATGAGTGCAATGGCTAGAAATTCTGTCATGAGTAACTCCTCTTCAGATTCTTAAAGCTTTTTAACTCTTTACAAGTAGCGTGATGTAATGCTGTCTTTCCCTGCATGGAGATAGCCTCAACACAATTCAAGTAAAGTAATTGGCTTAACTGACAGTCCATCCACCACCTTTAACGTTCTTATCTTTTATTACCAGCACAGAGTATAATTATCCCCTGGTAGACTAACAGGAGGCTGGATCTGGAGGAAAGAAGCAGTCAAATGTTTTGGGTATTACCCTTCTTCAGGACTGGATGTGGGGTTAGGGGGAGCTGCAGATAAAGATGGCTGGGGGTGAGCGGGTGTCGCAGAATGGTGGTGATAGGTGGACACTGGTAGGTATGACCTGGTTGGTCAATGGGAGGGATGAATCTGGTTGGCAGCTGGAAGGGAGGGTCAGAAGGTGGAATGGAAGGGATGAGGTGGGGCTAGAAAGGAAGCCGGGGGATGGGTGGGAAGGTTACTTGAAATTGGAGAACTCAATGTTGAGACCTCCGGGCTGTAGGGTGCCCAGGAGGAAGATAAGGTGTTGTTCCTCATTTCATTCTGAATCGCTGCAACACTGGAGGGGGCAGAGGACAGACATGTGGGAGGTGGTAAGTTGAAATGGCCGGTGACCAGAAGGTAAGGCTGGCTATTATGGGCCAGACAAAAGTGCTCAGCGAAACAGTCACCTAGTCTACATTTGGTCTCACCGTAGTGAAAACCCCACTGGGAGCACTGGATGCAATAGACTAGGTTGGAGGAGATGCAGGTGAAGCTCTGCCTCACCTGGAAGGGCTGTTTAGGGCCCTGGATGGATATGAGGGAGGTGGTGTGTGGGCAGGTGTTGTATCTTTTTATGATTACAGGGGAAGTTACTGGGAGGTGGGGGGTGGGGGGGTGGGGTGCTGTTGGAGTGGTTGATAGGGGTGGAGTGGGGGCTGAGTGTTGGAGTGGTTGGTGAGAGGGGGGTGGTGTTGGAGTGGTTGGTGGGGAGTGTGGTCAGGACTAAGGAGTGGCGAAGGGAATGGTCCTTGTGGAAGACTGAGGAATGGGGAGTGGAAGATGTTCTGGGTACTGGGGTCTAATTGGAGTTGGCGGAAGTGTTTTGAGGATGATACATTGGATGCAGGGGCTGATGTGGTGGAAAATATGGACAAGCAGGACCTTGTCTTTATGTTTGGGAAAGGGGTAGTTAAGAGCTGTGGAGTGGAATGGAGCAGGCATGGTGGAGGGCTATCTGGATGACAGAGGGAGGGGAGAGACCATTGTTTGTAAAAGGTACACATCTGGGATGCTTGAGAGTAGAACGTCTCCCCGTCAGAGCTGGTGTGATGGAGACGGAGGAATTGGGGAAACAAGATGGAGTTTTTGCAGGATACAGGGTGGGAGGAGGTGTAGGCTAGGTAGCCATGAGAGTCTGTGGGGTTATAGTAAATATCGGTCTGTAAACTGTGTTGCCAGAAATGGGGAACAGTTTCCATTCCCAACTCTTCCGCTGTTGCATCTATGACTGCATCAATGCTGCATTCAACACCCAGGCTGAACTGGAGCAGTTTATTGACTTCGCTAACAACTTCTACCCCACCCTCAGATTCACTTGGTCGATCTCAGACACCTCCCTCCCCTTTCTTAATCTCAACCTGCCCACACACCACCTCCATCCAGGGCCCTAAACAGTCCTTCCAGGTGAAACAGAGCATCACCTGCGTCTCCTCCAAACTAGTCTACTGCATCTGGTGCTCCTCACGTGGTCTTCTCTGCTTCGGTGAGATCAAATGTAGACTAGGTGACCGTTTCGCTGAGCATCTTCACCTGGCCTGAAACAGCCAGCCTAAGCTCCCCATCACTGCCCATTTCAACTCCCCGCCCCTCCTACTCCCCTTCTGACATGTCCGTCCTCCGCCTCCTCCAGTGTTGCAGTGACTTGGAACGCAAATTTAAGGATGACACCTTATCTTCTGTCTGCACACCCAGAGGACTCAACATTTGAGTTCTCTAATTTCACGTAACCTTCCTACCCATCCCCGGCTCCCTTTTTCCTGCCCCACCTCCTCCCTTCCATTCCACCTTCTGACCCTTCCTTCCAGCCACCAATCTGATTCATCCCTCCTAGGACCAAACAGGTTGTACCTACTACCAATGTCCACCCATTGGTGCCCCCCTTATCTGCAGCTCTCCCTACCCCCACATCCAGCCCTGAAGAAGGGTAATACCGAAACATTGACTTCTTCTTTCCTCCAGATGCTGCCTGGCCTGCTGTATTCTTCCAGCTTCCTGTTTGTTTACCTTGGATTCCAGCATCTGCAGTTTTTTTTTTTTGTCTCTAAACATAATTATCCCCTTCCTGGAGGTTGCACGAAGGGCAAATAATTGGCCAAGTTGATTCTGGAGAGACACTTGCTCACTTTTTTCACCACCTCAGCAGTTAGGTATTGGTTTGAGAAAATCTGTAGGTGGCCTGCTTGATTCTCCCATCAACGAAGGCACTCAAGTGGTCAGTTAATGGCCAGATAAGGACCTCCACTTTGAACTGGTCTGATGCCTGCCTTCCTGGCAGGTGAGAAAAGTGGCTTCCAGTCTGTCTGCCAGGTTTGGAGATGGATGAGACCTTTATTTGCTCCAGTATGGGGCCAGTCAGGGTGGGAATGGGTCCAAGAGAATGGTTGCTTGCCAAGGCTCCATCTACAACTCTTTCCAAATCTATGACCTCAACGAATGAGGACAAGGACAGCATACATTTGGAAACACAGTCATTTGCAGTTTACCCTCCAAGCCACACACCATTCTGACTTGGAACAATGTTCCTCCAATGTTGCTCTGTTAAAATCCTGTATTTCCCTCGCTATCAATACTATGGGTATACCTGCACCAAATGGACTGCATTGGTTCAAAATGGCAACTAAGCACATTCCTTCCTCCTCCACCAGCCCCCCCCCCCCCCAGCCGCCCTGGACAATTAAAGATGGGCAATAAATACTGGCCTTGACAGCAACACTCACATGCCATGAGAGAAAAAAGAAACACATACGCATCTCTAAACAGCACATGCTAAACACACTTCTAACTGTAAGCATAACATGAATGAGGTAACATTCACCCACATATCTCATGCTTGCTCCTGTCTTGATCACATAGACAAAAGATCTTGTTTTCTGGTTCGTGTGCCAAAAACAAAAACTTGGTGTGTTCTGAGACGAGTCCAAGTTTTAGAAACATTAAAAGTGAGAGAGTACAAAGAAAAATTACTTTGAACAAATGTGTCTGCAAGATGCAAGGAGGGGTGTACTACGTTCAGTTCTACATCCGGGAACGTCTATATCTACAGCAAACTGCTCATGTTCAGAGGTTATTCTTGCATCTCTCTCTAAACACCGTTATCTAGAGTAGTTTGGATTATGGAACTACAAAATCCCAGATGGAAATTATACACCAATTGACAGTAAATGTATATGTTTGGTATTGCGACCAAATTTTGTCAAAGATGTTGAAAATGCATTCAAACACTTGTTAATAAATTTAATTTGTTGTTCACATGGTATTATAAGGTATCTTTAGTGCAATAGCTGATCTGCCACCGTGATGTGCATTTTGCCCCCAGCAAGTATTTGCATTTTATGCAGCAATGCTTATTTTAGCTTCCAATACACAAAACTAGACATAAATAATATGGTACTGAAAGATTCAGCAGCTGTTTATTATAGCTCCTAATATATCTGTATGTTAGAGTCACATGCCATTCAGTGTCTGGGCTAATATTCAGTTATTCAGTTCTAAAGAGTAGCATGCTTTTGTTGGCATGTCATGCTTCAATTAGCCCAGTTAAGATGGAGTTTGAGACATATGATATGATATGGTGATGATACAATGAGGAGACTGCAAAAAAAAAACTGAGAGGTATAACACAATACTCCCCTTTTTCCAAACAGGAAACAAAAATCTCAGATTTGCAGGGCTGTTCATAGGTATGTGTTAATTCAATAATTACACAACTGGGTAAAAGCAGATCTTATAAAATTAACAATTCATTGATAAGCTTGTGAGGTTTGACACCTCCTGATTTCAATCATGTACCCATCTGGAGAGGTGCATGTTGTCCTTGATTGTCTTACCACTGGTTGCTCTTTATCAACCCCTCTGCACAATCATCAACACAGTCATTGGAATTTTCTTCCTCACTCTCTTCACTGATGACATACGAGTCATACATCGATCTGAGCTGGCTTCTGTTCTTTTGCAATGTAGCACCCTCATCAGTAATGACTTTGTATGATCTGGGCTGTTAGGGTACCAGCAACGGTTTCTAAAATACGCTAAGTGTTTGGTGCAGTGTTGTGGTAGTTCTCTACAAGCTTGCTGATTATTCTTCATTCTGCTCTTGACAGTGAAGAAGAATGTCTTGGGTCTCAGAATGGTGAAACAGTTGGTTGCTGGGTAATGTCTTGTAAGCTAAAGTTGGGTTGGGAATAGAAATCCCTCCTCAATTTGGAGTTGTGCAAAAGTGCAGCAACACAATGCAGAAATCTTTTAGTTGGTTGATGCTTGATGAGCATTGAATTGATAATGCACAACACACATTTGGCTATACCATCTGAGTGGAAACGTTGGGGTTGTTGAATGTATGACGTAGGTCACTCCCCACTGCTCACACAAGATTTTGAATTTTTTTTTTGGGTGAACTGGTCCATTGTCAGATACTGTCCTTTCTGGGACACTGTTTGGAATCAAAATAGTGCTCATCACGTAAGGGATGGCAGCACTCGGTCATCAAAGAATTGGAAATTTAGGGAAGTAACCTGTTACAAGTGTCATTTTTTTTGTCCACTGTGAATAGGTCTATTGCTAATTTTGTACAAAGAGTAGATGTAACACCATGTGGACATAGAGGCTCCTTTCAGTGCTGGAGTTGATATATAAAGCATGTCAAAACGCAATCCCGATTGGGTGAATATCCTGATTCACATGCTGGCCATCTTGTGTTGAATGCCACTGTGTTCCTGATGACAGCTTTCTCCTTGCCCAGAAGATTTTTCCTGGAAGCTTTAATTGATGTAGAAGTGAATAATAAATCATGGAGCATCTGTGAGAGTTCTTCTTTGAAGCAATCGTACTTTTTGTGCACTTTTTGTAGCATCTTCCGGCAAGCCCATTTGTAGCTTCTTGGCGTTTCTGCCATTTATAATATGAGTTGGCAACTGTTAAGCCTGAAGTTAATTCTTACCTCTTATATTGTTTGTTGAGTACTTTCTGAATCTTATCTAACTGTCCTTGGATAATCGGTTGTATTATCCTACAAAGCCCTTCCTGGTCAATAACAAGCAAAATTTTCAGATCTCTTCTTGGGATCATTTATTACTTGGGATTGGTAAAATGTAGCTGCATACATTTTATTGAATTACAGGTGTTCAAGCAAGGTATGCTCTGTCCATAATTAAGTGTTTGCCTTCTATTTCTTGTTGAAGGCTTTTTTTTGTTACAAATAGAATGTTGGGTTTGTTTCTTTCTTTCTTTCATTCGCTCTTGTTTTGTCTCCCACTTTATTTTTCACTTTTTTTTATTCTTACGTTTCACTTTATTTTTCACAGTTGCTACTCCTTTTATGGGGCTTTATTCACTTCTAGATATTTTCTTCAAGAAATATAGGCCTGTAGTAGCAGGTGTCTGCCACTTGATGGCATTTGTACCAAATAATGCTGTCACTTGAGTTACCCTCTACCTTGCACCGAATTGCAGAGACAAAATGGTAGGATCAGCTGATCTCTGCAAGAGCTAGGATTGGTTAGTTCATGAACCTTTCTAAGCTATATTTTGTTCAGGAGAGCTTTGTATCTATGTTGCATGAAACCAGTTTTACTGGCATATCTTTACTTGATTATTTAAAGAGGAAATAGGGCTATTAGTTCCTTTTTTATAAAGAAAAGAGCAACAAGGCTTCTTGAAAACTTGAAAGGACATAGATTTTAAGTAGAAAAAAAGTGACTCTACCTTCTGGCTGTTCAATGATCACTACTCTCAGGTTGCTGTTAATTTTCTACATTCTTTGATGTTCGAGGCTGTTGTCCAGTACATCTTCAGTGAGGTTTCCAAATCTCTCTAACTGAGGACTTCGACTCTTTATAAATGGCCACCACTGCCAACCATGAACTAAGACCATGATGTAGGTTTTGCCTCCAGCTGGGTATTTGCAGAAGTGCTTATGTTAGCTGCCGTAACACACGTACTAGACATGGGTAACATGGCAAAAATGACCAAATGTGTATTATGACTCCTGGTATTTATATATATTACAGTCCCAAGCCCTTTCAGATTTTGGGCTAATGTTGAACCATACAGTTTACAAGCATAGAATGCTTTCATCAGCATGCCAAGCTTCAAATAGCCACAGTTAAGTTGAAGCCTGAGACCTTCATGCCCTTGCATTGCGTGCTATGGTACAGTGATATTATCAAAGGTATTGAAATTATGAGCCAAAACACAACAATATTCAAGGCCTTGATTTTAACTTTGGGAAGGTTTATGTGGATGAATTGTGAAACCACTCATTTACTATAGACAATAATAGCCTGGACTATTTTAACTCGCAGTCCTCACTGAAATCCAAACAGACAACATCTTGCCCATCCTGATATTCTAGATCTTTGCAGGCATGTCAATGTGCCTTCTTTATGGTTTAAATTGATAATTGCAGGATATTTTCACAAGCTAGGTTATCACTTAGCACATTGGGGTTTCCAGCAAAAACAGCCGTGCATTTGTCCTGTATATGCAATGGTTTGTCAATTGGAGGGCTTTAACATATTACACAATGCAGAGACTAGATGACATCATCTTTGCTGTGGTGCGACTAGAAATTTTCTAGGCTTGCCTTGCACCATTTTCTGACCATTATAGGTTGAGGATTCAAAAGAGCATTGTGGTAACCAGATGCTCAGATTTTGAAATTCAATTTTTTTTTAATAAACTCCACCATGGCTTTGCTTCTCCCTGTCACTAACTTCCTCCAGCCCTTCAACACTTCTCTACATCTGCGCTTTTCTCATTGTCACCTTTTGCACATCTCTATTTTTACTGCTGTACTATTGGTAGCCATATCTTCAGATGTCTTGGCCATTGGCTCTAGAATTCCTTCATTCAATGTGTCTGTTTCTAACTCTCTTTCCCTTTTTATGCCACTTACCTCAATTGATCAAGCTCTGTTCATCTGACCTAATATCTTGTGACGTGACTTCATGTTAAACTATTTTTGATAATGTAGAATATCTTGATGCTTTACTACATTAAAGTGCTGTACAAAGGCAATTTTTTTTGTATAGATAGTGATATTGGGCTTATCTGATTTGTCATGTTATTTATTCCCCTGTAGATTCACCTCTGAAAAGCTTAGGACCTAGCAAAATCAGTAACTCATTGGATGATATTTAATGGGGGTGTTGGGGTCTCACCCACCAGCTGGAGAGACCAGGAGGGGCCCCGCGTTATCTTAATTCAGGCACTTAACTAGGCAGCTGAGGACCTTCGCCATGGATGGAAATCTTGCTTGCCCTAAAGCTGCTGGCCAATCAGAGGTTGGCAATTAGCAGTGCCACTGCATGCTGCCAGAACCACACTCAACTGAGGGCCAAGATTGCCCAGGAAACAAGAAACAGATGAGTAATAGTGAGTGGGGCTTCATGGGTGGGGTTTTTCTTGGGCTAAGGGGGTATAACATAAGGACAAGGGGTAATTCTCAGTAAGCCCCCACCTTCCTTGATGCTGTCCCTCAGCCATGCGCTGAGTGCCTTTGAACAAAGAACCAGCCTTGCCCCCAGAAGGCCTCGAGTAAGCCTGACAGAGTTTATTCTTTGGGTTTTCTGCATGGTGAAAACCCTGCTTACCATTCAGTTAATACGAGTGATGGTAGGATGAGACGTTTTAAGCGGGTGCTAATCACTGAAGAGTTTCATTTGGTGGCATGCTGGAAGACCTTCTATTGGGCTTCCCACCCTGCCATCTGATAAAATGTACCCCGCCCCCGCCTCCCAATCCCTAACCACTAAACTCACATTAACTTCAATCCGTTATGAAATTTCCCCAACATCTTTTTGTTCCTTCATATGCCAGCCCCAGCACATTGCTATGATTTACAATTGGAGAAACGAATTATTTGAAAATGTCTTTGTCACTGAGTTTAGTACATCAACAGACTGACTGACAGCCACAAATGATTTTGAAGTTGACACCGTTTTGCAGTGTTATGCATAATCTTAGTTAAACAAGATTATCAAATACAGGGATTTCGTTTTTTAGCTTACATACTATCTGCATGAATTTAGATATTTTCAAACCTCCATCTATTTGGTTATTTTGGAAAGGTAATATCAGAGCTATGTCTAAGGGGGCCCTAAGCATCAGGGTAAATTGGATGTGATATATCACTTTCTGTCATTCTAACTTGCATTGTTGGAAGGCACAGGCAATTTACAAAGGTCTAGGGTTGATTCTCAAACAACATCAGAGTAACTTTGTTATTTTGTACCTCTGAGCCCAGAAATGTAATTTTATTATGTTTAATCCCTTTGTGATTTAACACTGTCATGCACCTCATTTATATGCTAATTCAATGCAAATTATATTTAACACTTTTGCATCGTTAGGATAATTTCCTCTGCCACCTGGAAATTTCGATCACCCATGCTATGGTTGTGAGAACACAATGAGCTGAGGAACTTGTTACCAAGACAAAGAAATCCAATTTTTAGCAGCAGGCGAGTGGATGATTCTCTGTTGCAGAATGTGTTCAAAATGAAATGGAAATGGGAGTATCTTTGATTGCAGAGAGGCTATCAAGAATTGCTTAACAAGAGGTTTAGCTTAATGGCCGTTGGCTTCTAAGTTCAGGTCAAATTGTCAATCAGTTGCCTCAGGTTTTGTATGGGAAAGGCTCTGCCAGTCAGTTTTGACTAGTGTCCGTTGGCATGCTGGACAGGGGCAAGGCGGGACTTGAGTGTAAAGTAACTTGCGTTTGAATGTCTTCTGGAGCTCATTCCCTCAGCTTACATGAAGGGACTGATGGTGTAGTGGGTTACATAAAAGGGATAGTAATCCAGAGGTTCATTTCAATCAGGAATTGCAAGGCCAAAACTAAAATATCTACTGTTACATGTGATCCCACAATTGGGAAACACTTACTAAACAATCCTGAGTGTGCTAATAGCTGTACTACATTCACGAGGAGCAGCATGTATTCGGATACAAGGATCTATTCTCCGTAAACAAAACTGATATGTTCAACCTTGTGCCTTTGTGAAGCTTTGTGAGCCTTCTCCGTGGCCACAGCTCAGTCAGTCGGAATTGACTTGCCAAGCAGTCAATTTCCTTTTGCTGTAGTATGAATTTTGAAATTTGGCAGTCTTGCGTTTTGTTGTGACGAATGTAAGATTAAGATATTTGGCAACAAGTCTCTGTTATCAATAATGTTCAGTTCTGTACTATCAAGCAATAATTTGAAACTTTTCGGGTAACTAGGCTAGAAGGTTGGAAAAAGCACATATATGGATGGTCATGGATATTGAATGATCTAACTTCCTACATTATTTGCAAAAGGACAATTATATTCAACGTTCTTCACAGCAATTGTACGCAAGACTTTATCTTCACTTTCAAAAGTGCAATGCCAGTTGGTGTGGAGGAGTGAAAATATAAAGGACTATCATAGACTCCAGGATGAACAATATACTTAAGAGTTTTCATATAGACTGTAGCATTACAGAAGATAAGAGGGCTTGTCATTGTTAGTACTAGCTTGCTAATCACTGAATGAACAGAACTCCTATACTTGTAACTGCTGGGGACAGAACTTGGGGATTGACAATGAGGGTTTGGGGTGGTGGTGGTGTACAGGAGAGGAGTTTGCAAGAGGAGGAATACCCCTTTGTGATCAGGTAAAATTGACTGTTTTATTTAAGAAGTCACGAATGCTTTTGCTGTTGAGTAAAGGTCAGAGAGAGTACTTGAAATGTCGCTCAGCGGGGAGCCAAGAATACTATCAAATCCATGAGCTGAAGTCATTCAAGGGTCAGCCAGCTTCAGTGTCAGTTTCTTTACTAAGCAGAGCCAAGCATTCTGGGATTAATGTGCACTAGATGCCACATCCTGAAAGCATATATAGTCCCTTAAAAAGGACAAATTTAGCTGTTGGATATCCGTAAGAAACAAAGAGTAAATTGCTTTAATTTTTCCCGATGTAATACATCATGTTCATGTTTGCATGAAGCTAAGTTGCCTCTTGGCCAATCTGCCAGTGATTTGAGGTGGTGACTGCATTATTACATGCCTTTAAAGAGAAACATTCTGTTCTCTTGTTTTTGACAGTTCAGTGATTTGTTTAGCTTTCTAAGCCCTCTTTTGCGGATTTAAATCTGCAAATGAGAGTATTAATGTTTAATGATGCTCATTAGAAGACTAGATAATATACGAAAAGAAAGAAGCATTTCCTAGCCCTCCAGATCTCATTATTCAGCTGCAATATTGTTATTTTTCCATTTTCTATTTTAATGTTAAAGGGCAGCTCTCAAAAGGATTCATCTGCTTCCTTATTTTGGGGGGTTTTGAATTCCGATGCTTTCTCTTCCCTGCTTCCTGTTTTGCTGTGTTTCCAATGTTTACAATGTGACTTGAGCAAATCCTGAGAGAATGAGAACATCAGTGATCTATCTACAATGGAATGAATGTTCTGCCCCACAAACAGAGCAACAGTAAATGTGTTAACTTTGAGGAAGGTTGGGAATCAAATTGGAATAAAGACTCCATGAAAAACTGTGATAAATTGTGAACTTTTGACCAGTTCTGATGAAAACAACACCATGTCAGGAATGCTCCCAGTTTACCATCCATGATAATTTGAATTGCTGGATTACCATATTAACATAAACTATGGTACATTCAGTCACTGTGGGAGGTCATAGAACAGTAATACCACTGGACTAAAATACCAGGGCTGCAAATTCAAATCCCATATTGGCGTCTGGGGGATTTGCATGTAATTCATTAATCCGAAATGGAAAAGGCTAATTAAATAATGCTGATCATGAAACTGTTGACTTGGAAGAAAAATTGTTCGCTAGAGTGGATCAGAAAACCACATAACTCCAAGCCCACAGCAGTGTGTTTGTTTTTAATGGTCCTCCAGAAATTACCAAGCAGGGTATTTAGTTGTATTGAAAATTATGGTTACTGCCTCTTCAGTGCATTTAAGGGGGAGCAATAAATACTGACCTTGTCACTGACTGCCACACCTTGTGAATCAATGAAACAAAATTGAAATGGCAATGTTTTCATGATTAAATAGAGGCTGCTTCAGGTGATGAGGTTGAATCTGTTTTAATGAGACTGTTCAGACCCATTCTTAACACTGCCTTGTGATGAGGTGACAGAAGGGCATATACGATAAAGTACCAGTTGTTTCCAAAGCCGGAGAATAGAGTCCAAGTGTTGGACTCTGCCAAACCAGCTCAGCAAAGAACAGAAACATTTTCTCTTGATTCCCAACTGTGGCAGGTGGGTTTGAGTGACAGGCAGTCCTGGTATCATGTGTTCTGAAAGGCAAGCAATCCACTGTCAGTGAGAAATGTTGATAGATATGTGATCTTCAAGCTAGAGCAGTCCCACCTATTGACATTTGTGACTTTTACTGACTGAAAACATTGGTCCCTAGAACATCATATTCTGATGCGCTTTTGATTTAAACTGGGGCACAATGAAATTGTAAGCAGTGAGAGACCACAAATTGTTGCCACATCAGCAAGCATGTGATTGGTAAACACCAACATAAACGTTCGTTCTTTTGTGAATGACAGTATGTCTTACACTTGATGTTTCTGCAATTCTCTACTGTAATGGCTTACTTAATAGAATCCCAAATTGGAAAAATATCCCTTTGCTGTTTTACTTCCCTCGAAGAAATGGGTTTGAAGAAAATATTCAAAGTGTCAGTGTATCATTCTGGGAATACTGTTGCTTCACAATGGCAACATTACATTAAAATTATGTAACCTGGCTGATCTAATGCATGTTAAGGGTCCTGCTATCAACTTTCAGTCAAACTCAATTATCACTGATTCCGTTCATCTTGAAATTTTATTTCCTGCCCCTTGTGTGAACTTTTTACTGGTTTAGATTTCAGACAGCGTCGCCTTTCGATATGTTCTTGTTCAGCTGAAAACAGCAAGGGTATGAGATTGAGGAAGTCGCTCAGCATGGTGTACTGCAAATTCCCTGCTTGTACTATCTCACTTGTGTTATCAGTCAGCGGAATTGCGCAATAGTGAAATCTCAATTAAAACAGTGGAGCCTTAAAGGTAAAGTGCACAGCATGCCAGACGTGATCTGAGACCATCGGGTTTATTAATTGATATCAACACTTTGTTTCTGCAGCCAAGTTTTAGACCAAGTATCCTGTTCATTTAAGGGCATAATTCATCATAGAATGTACAATGTGGTAATGTCCCGACCTCTCGGCCACGAGGCCAAGGTTCAAGTCCCAACTGAACGTGGAAGTGTGTCATAAACATCTCCTAACATTGATTTTTAAAACAAAAATCAGTATAACAGAGTCTAAAGCAATGAGGCATAATTTCAAAATTAGAACTAAGCATGGTGGAAATTTGGAACATAGATTCCCACGGCCCGATTTTCCCAAATAAGAGGTTGAAGGCCAGTGTTCAGTTGAAACGTTCAAGAGTGAGGTTGATTGGAGTATTTGTAAAGGAAGAATTTGAAGTGATATGGAATAAAGTGGGTGAGTAGATATAAATTAGCAATGATCTGGCTGAATAGTAGAGCAGGCTTGAGGGATGGAATAACCTACTCCTATTTTCCTGTTCTGAAGTGAAGTCATGTGTTTTTTTTTTACAGACATTGTCTATTCTACAGCTTTTTCAGTTTTGTATTCCATATTAATTTTTGGCTGTCTGGTTGAAAGAAAGTTTTGACTTAGATCAGCTCTTCTCCAAACTTTCTCTTTCTTCTCTAACCCCATTTAGAGATGTTAAAATGAAGAATGTGAGAACCATGTAGTGGAGAGCTGATGGGTAGTGGTGTGGGGTACTGTGAGTGTGAGGCCCTGTTAAGGGAGCAAAGCTATTAGAACTTAGTCAGACCTCCATGATAGCCATTGCTACCTCAGAGCCAGAGGCCCTAACATGTCTGTACGTGCCCCCAGTTAGGCTCCCAAACCCTTACTTTGGAAAGCCCCGACCGTGATCGTTTCACAGCTTTCCCAAGGAACAAGTGGAGACCCATCTTCGATTCACTCCTTCAGAATGCAATAAAAGGACAAACTAGACTTAGACTAGACCATTAACTGTCAACGTTAAAAATTAAAAAAGAACTATATTTGTAGCTGTGATGGTAACATGTATTTTTGCATTAGCAGTAAAGCTCAGTTAACTCTCTTTGTAGCAGGAAAGATAAATAGTAGAAAGAAGAAAGTCAACCAAGTTGATTTCAGTTAAGCCAAAAGGACAATGAAATGGAACTCCTAGAAACCCTATAGTATGGAAGCAGGCTATTCAGCCCATCAGATCCAACCAACCTTCTGAAGTGCAACCCACACTGACCCAATTCCCTACCCAATCCCTGTAATGCTGTAATTCCCATGGCTAATCCACGTAGTCTGCACATCTTTGGACACTATGGGAAATTTGCTGTGGCCAATCCACCAAACCTGCACATCTTTGTGGGAGGAAACTGGAGCTCCCGGAGAAAACTCTCTCAGATGCAGGGAGAATGTGCAAACACAGTCGCCTGAGGGTGGAATCGAACCCGGGTCCTTGGCGGTGTGAGGCAGCAGTGCCTTGTCCAAGATGGCGCTGACACTCTGCGAGCTCTCTGCAGCAGATCGTATTCTCGGATTTCTTACAATCGTTTTGCACTTTTTTAAACCTTAATTCTAAGTCTGTAAAAATTACCCTGTGTAAGCCTTTTTGTGTTCAGTCACCCTCCGATCTGTATGTACTTGTATGTTATGATCTGTCTGTACAGCACGCAAAACAAAACTTTTCACTGTACTTGGGTACGTGTGATAACAATAAATCAAATCAAATCAAATCAAATCAACTTAGCCACTAGGCCACCATACCGCCCCATTTCTGTGATTTTAAATACTTAGTGTTAGGTCCTTTAGAGAGTTGTTTTCATATGCAAGTTCCGCACTTCAGTTGAAATTTGTACATCAATAATGGTAAATTTATGACAGATAAATAGTTTCTGTACAGTGCCATTAACCGGTAACTAGGAGACTTTGTAATTGGTGCAAAAATTGCCAAGTGCCTCTTGCAAAGAAGTGAAAAAAATCTTGAGAGAGAAGATGGAAGAACAGAAGGTTTTGGGAAACTAAAGAAACAACTCAAACCCTGTAAACTGGTGCTTTGAACTGTATTTCTCAGGTTTTATCCTAACACCATTTGTTTTTGTTTCTGTTTTTGTTTGTGAGGATGTGTAAGGATTTAAAAAAGGGGTTAGAATTTCAAATGGTAAAGTTTTTTTTTAATGTTAATAGTTTACCTGTGATAGGAATTATTAACTTTTTCAGTAACTTTAGGAATATTTGGGCTTGAGAATCAGCACACTTACCCAAGTGGATTGTATTCACTGATTAAAAATAATGCAGTCTAAATGTCATTCCATGTATCATACACCCTTGTTTTCCATTTCCCGGTTTCAATTGAAATAGTGACTATTTTTGTAATCAGTAGGGAGGGGAGGTGGAGGGAAACGTTTCTGAAGTCAAAATTAAACAAAACAAAATCCACCTTGACCTGTTACCTGCTTTTTGAAATTGTTTCATATAAACAGGAAACTAGCTGGCTGCTTTCAATCACCGCATTGATTTCAGATTTGTTTTAAACTACATAAAAGTATTTATTTTGTTTTTTTTTTTGGTGCAGTTCCATGTCATTATGTACAAAAAGAAATACTCCTTTAAAAATGGTTCTTACATGAAAGGCACATAAACTAAAATTGGCAAATCTACATTTTGTCAATTTATACTGCCAAAGCTCAAAGGACACTCGCTGTCATAAATACAATCCTGAATAAGAGAGGAGGATAGATTGCATTTCATAATACAGAAGTAAAATGCATTTTTCTTTCTTAAATGAAATAATAAATTTTTCCAAAATAATGTATCCCTAACCTATATTTCATATATGCTGACAGGGGCCAATAATTGCAAGGTATTTATTCGGAGCCTTGTACAGTCTACCAATTTTATTAGACACAGAAACTGAAAATTGTGCAAGCAGACTGTGTTATTTGGAGAGCAGTTGGTTTTCCTCCACTCGCAATTGTGGTCCCAGCTGTTCCTTAATTCTGCATGCACTTCTGGGTTGTTTATCGATGGCTGAACTGATCCTCGGCTCCCTCTGTCCTTGGGCAAGCCTGTTGACCAGGTTCCTCCCACTCGCGCCAACCAATTCCACTGTGTTTACCCTGGCGCTGCAGTGTAGAGCTCATACTGAACGGACAAGCTCAATGCAGCATTACAATAAGCAACTGGCGGGAGAAAGAAATAGAGAGAGTTGTTTTACGAAGGGAAAGGGATGAAATATTCTACAATTAGGAGAATTCAACATAGAGCCTGATATGAATCAGTATAGTATTAAGACTTTTTAAAAAAAATTGTTCATACTGCTATTTTTCACCATTTCAAGTGGCTTCCCCTTGACTGCTCAAATTTAATCTTGTACAGGAGAATCTGCAGCCTCGTTCAGTCCTGTATATAGAACATTGCACTGCACAGATGTGCAAGTGAAATGGGACAACTTTCATGTGCAGTTAACTGTTCCCCAGTCTCATTCTATGGCAAAAATAGTGGCATAAATGTCCTCTGTTTGTTTCTTTGTGATGCTGGCACACTTGCAGACATGTAGTGACATCATCCCATGTATATTTTGTGAACAAAAATTTACTATTCTGTGCACTTTGGCCAACTGCTCAGGTCAAAACCCTTCACAACAGGCACCACCTATGAGTGAGAGCTTTGTTGGTACAAATCAGATGAGGCGACGGCCTAATGGTATTATTGCTAGACTGTTAATCTAGAGACCCGGATAACATTCTGGGGACCCAGATTTGAATCCCACCACGGCACATGGTGGAATTTGAATTCAATAAATATCTGGAATTAAGAATCCAATGATGACAGTGAATGCATTGTCGATTGTTGGAAAAGCCCATTGTCGAGGGAAAAAACCCATCTAGTTCATTAACGTCCTGTAGGGAAGGAAGCTGGCACACTTACACAGTCTGGGCTACATGTGACTCCAGATTCTCAGCAATGTGGTTGACCCTGAACTGCCCTCTGGGCATTTAGGGATAGGCAATAAATGCTGCCTGGCCAGCGATGCTCCTCAGCCTGTGAATGAATAAACAAAAAATCATTCTCACATGCAGTTAATGGTGATTAGATTTCAAGATCCTTATGACTGATAATGTCACTTGGTAGATATGCACAGAAGTCTAGATTCTTTAAAAGGTATTTGTCATTTTTTTCCCTCTGAAGTCACTTTGAAATGTATAAACAGTACTGGGCAGCAATTTACCCTCTATGTATGAGCCGCACAAAACATATTTAAAAAGGAGGACACGTTCAGGAAACTATCAATCCGTTTATTTGGTGGTAGTGGTTAGGAAGATAGTTGGCAATCTCTCGTCTGAGAGATATGGGAATATGAGATCATTTGCACTCGATTGATGACCTAGCAAGCCAATCCCAGAAAGGCAATATCTGCCACAAATACCACACACAAGTTGTGCCTTGCGTCATGACCACAAATCATAACTCTTTATCACCTGCAGACAGACTGAACTTTAATTCCAAAACTGTCTTTTCTAGGACAATGCTGCTACAGCCTAAAAAAGTTGTAGATGCAAATTCAGTGACTGTCTGGAGTTCGAGAGACTGCAGTGTCGCACCTAACCAGAATGCTTCAAAAGAAATGAATTAAGAGTAGAGAAATGTACCACGAACCAAATGGTAATCTCCTGGGAGTTATCGCTAATTACGAATATGATGGTTTAAAAAGACAACAGTCTGGGTCAGAGACATACTTGTACTTTCCCTTTTAAAGAATAGACTAGCTCGGGGCTTAAAAGTGAGCTTTATCCCCAGACTCGGTGTATCAGAAGCCAGATGCCCCAGGGTGTGGTCAGACTTATGATAACAGCCAATAAACACCCCTACAAAACTGGTTTTTAAAAAAAATGTAAAAGTACTATTAGTCTGGGGCTGCCAACCACTGTCAAAAGGATCCAGGACAAAATAATTACTATCAGTTGTTGAACTATCAATGTCAAAATCACTGGCAAAAATGATTACAATGACCACAACATTCTGCCATCTACTCTTCCCCAGTGATGCAGAGACTGAACCATTTATATTTTTCTCTGGACTCGCTCTTATTCCTAATCTGTCTGTGCGTTGTGTTTTTATTTCTTCCCACTTCTAATTAACAACCTCAAACTTTGTTAACTCAAGAAAAAGCTTAATAATGGTTTGTCTCAAAACATAAATTCATTTGGTCTGAGGAAAAAAGGTATCCAGAAGGGAGGTGGACCCTTTGTAAATTAATATTGTTGTTGTGATCAATCGTGGTGGTTTATTTTTTTTAAAAAAGAAGTAGGTTCATCCTCCTTCACCCTGGATCTTGAAAATTTGAGGGTATTGTATCTGGAACCATAATAACCTGAAAAACCTCAGTCTGGCCATAACACTTGCCAGTGGCGTGGGATGATCTCTGCTGATGCCTTGCTGCAGGCCTGACACTTGCCTTGGAGCTTCTAAAACCTGAAACGTGCCATGATGACTTCTGCCCACAACTGTTGTCATGTGTGTTAACCATTGACTAACGTTGACCACATGTCATGATTAATATTGAATGTTATATGTTTTAATTTAAGGACATATTTTAAAACCAAATATTTGATCAATGAGATGCTTTGAAAGGACCAGAGGGAGGCCAAAGGACAGAGGTTTTTGGATAAAATATAAAACTGTAGGGCATTAGTGTCAATGGAGTGAGGATGGCCAACAGGCCAGAAATAGAGGGTCCAGCATGCATATGCAGATAGTAACGGCTGGAAGGGATTAGTAAGATGGGAATAGTGAGGCTATTGTGATTTTTCTTTTCTGCATTTACTCTTGGAATGTAGGCATTGAAGGCTAGGTTAGCTTTTATTGAAAAGATGGTGGTGAGCTGCTTTCTTTAACCACTGCAGCCCATGAGATGTAGATATCAGGAAGGGAGTTTGAGGATTATAACTTCAGTGATGAAGGAAGAACAGCACTTTATTTCCAATACAGAATCAAGCATGACTCAGGAAAAAAATTGCAGGTGGCAGTGTTCCTTTGCACCTGCTTCTTCTGTCTTCCCAGGTCATACACTTTGCAGGTTTGGAAAGTGCTTGATGTGACTTTAACTCAGGGTATTTTACTTGATGTGGTAGTGCTTATGTTCTCTCACGTAACATAATAAAATAGATGAATATCGTGGCATTGGAACATCCAATATTTGGCTATTCTATACAAACTTTATATTTGCAGATGCATAGTTGTCTGGGCTAAAATTAAGCTATTAGGTTACACAGCAGTGTGTTTCCAGTTGCATGTCATGCTTCAAGTGATCCCAGATAAGGTGGAGCATCTGATCTTTATTACTTTCAAGCCACATTCAGTGATAGAATGTTATCGTATGCATGAGTCTTAATAGTGTACTGACCATGAGTTTAACATAGCAATGTGGTCAAAAGATGAGTTATGGTAGCGCACATTGTAGAAGGCACACCCTTCTGCCACTGTGCATCAGCAGTGGATAGTCAGTGGATGCGTTCTCCATCAAGCAGGATTCTGGATTGAAATAGACAATGAGAATTTGAAATGTTAGATGTAGCAACTAATGTAACTACATATTAAACAGGGCAGACTGGCTGTGTATCCCTTTCGCTGACTTACAAGCAACAACATCACTGCTGTGGTATTCACAACCATAACAATAACCAGGAATTGAACAGCGGAAAGTGGAAAGTTTTCCTTTGTGTTTAAAATAACTGAAGCAATAAGCAGTGAGTATTTGCTCCATGCTCAAGCTAAGCTAGCAATCTCTAGTGATCTCAATTTGGATCAAGTTAGTGATTGCTAAATCCTCCAAGCTTAAGTTAACTTAAAATGTAAAATATATTTTTTTCCAATCTTTGTAGTGAGTCGTCCAATATTCAGCAGACAGCAGTGTAACAGACTGTAACAGTACTTGATATCATCATAAACTACAACACATGATATATGTTTTCAATGTGGCATATTTTACCTCGATTAGCAAACTCGCATCTAAGGCAGCAGTGTCAGTCTGTAATTATTTCCAGTGATTATAAAGTTGTTGGCAGTGTCACCTCCAGTGTTTCAACAGCAAGGAGCGCTTTTTCAACTGAGGATGTTGTTTCTTGCGTGCAAAAGAAGCTAAAATCAAAATTGTCCTGTCCATCAGCAGAGAGGGAATTATGGACTACTGGATTGGATTGTAGGATTGTTTATTCTTTAACTGCTGAAGTGACAACCTGAGGATAATGCGGATAACATATCCACCAGAAAGGAGCAGTAATTGTTAATATCATCCTAGCTTAGAGGCCATTGGTGAATATGGAATTTAACTTTAATTGAGAGAGATGTACTTTTGACTTTACACAAAGCTGCATTTCTTCTCAAAACAGATTAAGATTTTGAAAAATGTTTGTTAGGGATAAAACATTGTATTGATGGTTGAAATAACCCAACAGTGACCAGAGTAAGCTTCAATACCTTCAGCATGTTGCTTAAAGTATTTAGCATAGATCTTCGGCCAATCCTTACAAACAACCAGGACCCACTTTGCGTGTGTTAGAAGGAAAATATTGAGCTGCAAAAACGGAACACCCAGCCTAATTCTATGCTGATGTTGGGATTTACAGCCCACGCTCCTCCTCGTGCAAATTGTACTGTGGGTGACAGGAGGCAAAATACTAACACAGGGTTTTGTATAAGAAGCAAAACTGCTGATCTTTTAAAACTGTGGAAGATACAGAAACCTTGAAGTCATATAGATTTGCAATGACTGTGCCTATTTCATACTTTTGCTCATCTATTTCTCGTTGGTGAAACCGTAAACAAAATGTCTTTACCAATGCAAATCATATGTAAAAAAGGTCACAAGATGAGTTTGTTGCTGGCTAGGCTGGAATTTATTGCCCATTCCTAAGATTCTTTTGATTCTGGTCTATAACCTGAAACTTATGATGCAGTGCAGAGCTTTCTTTCCCATTTTCCAAAACAGTTGGTTAATTAGAGGATGTTTCTTGTTGATTTGTGCAGCAGAGTAGATATAAATCATAGACCCAATCCACAGTCTTCAGAAAGAGAATCGTACCTTCTTAGGTTACAATTTAAAGAGCTTTTTAAGGGCATTTGTATAGAAATTCTATGCAGTTGTTGTAAGAAGCTGTTTAATTTGTAGGATTGTACAGAGAATTCAACAGTTAATAGTAACAGGAGCTCACTCCTTCCAAGAGTCTATAAATGCACAATTGACAACCAGGCCTTTTCATCTGGAACTTGTACTGTACAGACCTATCATAAATCATAACAACTTAGACAAATGTATGACAACAAGGTGTAGAGCTGGATGAACACAGCAGGCCAAACAGCATCATAGGAGCAGGAAGGCTGACGTTTTGGGCCTAGACCCTTCTTCAGAAATGGGGGAGGGGAAGGGGGTTCTGAAATAAATAGGGAAACAGGGGGAGGCAGATAGAAGATGAATAGAGGAGAAGATAAGTGGAGAGGAAACAGACAGGTCAGAGAGGCGGGGATGGAGCCAGTAAAGGTGAGTGTAGCTGGGGAGTTAGGGAGGGGATAGGTCAGTCCAGGGAGGACGGACAGGTCAAGGGGGCGGGATGAGGTTAGTCGGTAGGAAATGAGGGTGTGGTTTGAGGTGGGAGGAGGGTATAGGTGGGAAGAAGAACAGGTTAGGGAGGCGGGGATGAGCTGGGCTGGTTGTGGGATGCGGTAGGGGGAGGGGAGATTTTGAAGCTTGTGAAGTCCACATTGATACCATTGGGCTGCAGGGTTCCCAAGCGGAATATGAGTTGCTGTTCCTGCAACCTTCGGGTGGCATCGTTGTGGCACTGCAGGAGGCCCAGGATGGACATGTCGTCTGAGGAATGGGAGGGGGAGTTGAAATGGTTCGCGACTGGGAGGTGCAGTTGTTTATTGCGAACCGAGCGGAGGTGTTCCGCATAACGGTCCCCAAGCCTCCGCTTGGTTTCCCCAACGTAGAGGAGGCCACAACGTGTACAGCGGATGCAGTATACCACATTAGCAGATGTGCAGGTGAACATCTGCTTGATGTGGAAAGTCGTCTTGGGGCCTGGGATGTTGGTGAGGGAGGAGGTGTGGGGGCAGGTGTAGCACTTCCTGCGGTTGCAGGGAAAAGTGGTGGGGCTGGAGGGGAGTGTGGAACAGACAAGGGAGTCACGGAGAAAGTGGTCCCTCCGGAAAGCAGATAAGGGTGGGGAGGGAAAAATGTCTTTGGTGGTGGGGTCGGATTGGAGATGGTGGAAGTGTCGGAGGATGATGTGTTGGACCTGGAGGTTGGTAGGGTGGTACGTGAGGATGAGGGGGATTCTTTTTTGGTTGTTATTGTGGGGATGGGGTGTGAGGGATGAGTTGCGGGAAATGTGGGAGACACGGTCGAGGGCGTTCTCGACCACCGAGGGGGGGAAGTTGCAGTCCTTGAAAAACGAGGACATCTGAGATATACGGGAGTGGAATGCCTCATCCTGGGAGCAGATGCGGCGGAGGTGAAGGAATTGGGAATAGGGAATGGCATTTTTGCAGGAAGGTGGGTGGGAGGAGGTATATTCTAGGTAGCTGTGGGAGTCGGTGGGCTTGAAATGGATATCGGTTTCTAGGTGGCTGGCCGAGATGGAGACAGAGGTCCAGGAAGGTGAGCGAGGTGTTAGAGATGGTCCAGGTGAAATTAACGTTTGGGTGGAAGGTGTTGGTGAAGTGGATGAACTGTTCGAGCTCCTCGTGGGAAGAGGTGGGGTTTAGGGCCTGTGTAGGTACGGAAGAGGGATTGTTCCACGTAACCTGCAAAGAGGCAGGCATAGCTTGGGCCCATGGCTACCCCCTTTGTCTGTAGGAAGTGGGAGGAATTGAAAGAGAAGTTGTTGAGGGTGAGGACGAGTTCGGCTAAGCGGATGAGGGTGTCACTGGAGGGGGACTGGTCGGGCCTGCGGGACAGGAAGAAGTGGAGGGCCTTTAGGCCATCTGTGTGGGGAATGCAGGTGTATAGGGACTGGACGTCCATGGTAAAGGTGAGGTGTTGGGGACCGGGGAATTGGAAGCTCTGGAGGAGGTGGAGGGCGTGGGTGGTGTCACGGACGTAGGTAGGGAGTTCCTGGACCAAGAGGGAGAAAATGGACTCGAGATAAGTGGAGATCAGTTCGGTGGGGCAGGAGCAGGCGGAGACAATGGGTCGACCAGGGCAGTCAGGTTTGTGAATTTTGGGAAGGAGATAGAAGCGGGCGGTGCAGGGTTGGCGAACGATGAGGTTGGAGGCAGTGGGTGGGAGGTCACCTGAGGTGATGAGGTTGTGGATGGTTTGGGAGATGATGGTTTGGTGCTCGGGGGTGGGGTCATGATCAAGGGGGCGGTAGGAGGAGGTGTCGGAGAGTTGGCGTCTGGCCTTGGCGATGTAGAGGTCAGTGCGCCATATTACAACTGCGCCTCCCTTGTCCGCGGGTTTTATGGTGAGATTAGGATTGGAGCGGAGGGCTGCACATTCTGTAGGGGAGAGGTTGGAGTGGATGAGAAAGGTGGAGAGGTTGAGGTGATTGATGTCACAACGGCAGTTGGAGATGAAGAGGTCGAGGGAGGGTAGGAGGCCTTGGGGTGATGTCCAGGAGGAGGGGGTGTGTTGGAGGCGGGAAAAGGGGTCAGTCGAGGGAGGGTTAGGTTCACGGTTGAAGAAGTAAGCGTGGAGGTGGCGGAGAAACTGCTCAATGTCTAAACGTGACCGGTATTCGTTGATGTGTGGGTGGAGGGGGACAAAGGTTAGCCCTTTACTGAGGACTGACCGTTCGACCGAGTTGCTGGCTGTGGAGGCGGTGGGCGGAGCGACGTCGGCGTCGGCGATGGGTGGGGTTGTGTTGGCGGTGGTGGGCGGAGTTGCATCGGCGTCGGGCCCAAGCTATGCCTGCCTCTTTGTAGGTTACGTGGAACAATCCCTCTTCCGTAGCTACACAGTCCCTACCCCCACCTCTTCCTCCGTTACATTGATGACTGTATCGGCGCTGCCTCGTGCTCCCACGAGGAGCTCGAACAGTTCATCCACTTCACCAACACCTTCCACCCCAACCTTAAGTTCACCTGGACCATCTCTAACACCTCTCTCACTTTCCTGGACCTCTGTCTCCATCTCGGTCAACCACCTTGAAACCGATATCCATTTCAAGCCCACCAACTCCCACAGCTACCTAGAATATACCTCCTCCCACCCACCTTCCTGCAAAAATGCCATCCCCTATTCCCAATTTCTTCACCTCCGTTGCATCTGCTCCCAGGATGAGGCATTCCACTCCCGTACATCTCTGACGTCCTCGTCCTCGTTTTTCAAGGACCACAACTCCACTACCTCCCCCCCGCCCCCTACCCCTCAGTGGTCGAGAACGCCCTCGACCGTATCTCCCGCATTTCCCGCAACTCATCCCTCACACCCCGTCCCCGCAATAACAACGAAAAAAGAATCCCCCACCAACCTCCAGATCCAACGCATCATCCTCCGACACTTCCACCATCTGCAATTCGACCCCACCACCAAAGACGTTTTTTCTCTCCCCACCCTTTTATCTGCTTTCCGGAGGGACCACTTTCTCCGTGACTCCCTTGTCCGTTCCACACTCCCCTCCAGCCCCACCACACCTGGCACTTTTTTCCCTGCAACCGCAGGAAGTGCTACACCTGCCCCCACACCTCCTCCCTCCCCCCCATCCCAGGCCCCAAGAAGACTTTCCACATCAAGCAGATGTTCACCTGCACATCTGCTAATGTGGTATACTGCATCCGCTGTACCCGTTGTGGCCTCCTCTACATCGGGGAAACCAAGCAGAGGCTTGGGGACCGCTTTGCGGAACACCTACGCTCGGTTCGCAATAAACAACTGCACCTCCCAGTCGCGAACCATTTCAACTCCCTCTCCCATTCCTCAGACGACATGTCCATCCTGGGCCTCCTGCAGTGCCACAACGATGCCACCCGAAGATTGCAGGAACAGCAACTCATATTCTGCTTGGGAACCCTGCAGCCCAATGGTATCAATGTGGATTTCACAAGCTTCAAAATCTCCCCTCCCCCTACCGCATCCCAAAACCAGCCCAGCTCGTCTCTTCCTCCCACCTCAAGCCGCACCCCCATTTCCTACCTACTAACCTTATCCCACCCCCTTGACCTGTCCATCCTCCCTGGACTGACTTATCTCCTCCCTACCTCCCCACCTACACTCACCTTTACTGGCTCCATCCCCGCCTCCTTGACCTGTCTGTTTCCTCTCCACCTATCTTCTCTTCTATCCATCTTCTATCCGCCTCCCCCTCTCTCCCTATTTATTTCAGAACCCCCTTCCCCTCCCCCATTTCTGAAGAAGGGTCTAGGCCTGAAACGTCAGCCTTCCTGCTCCTATGATGCTGCTTGGCCTGCTGTGTTCATCCAGCTCTGCACCTTTGTTGGCTCAGATTTTCCAGCATCTGCAGTTCCTACTATCTCTTAGACAAATGTATTCTTTTTATAGAAATTTCTGTCAAGGTTGCACACTTTTAAGGTGGAAATTATGCCTCACCTGGTTTAGCTTCTAATTCCGAACCATCTCGTGGATTTGATTTTGGACACTTTTTAGTGTTCCTAGCATTGACTGCCAATGAGAACTTTTAACATTGTTGAATGAAATAAATGTGTCATTTTTGAGGCTAGGAGGGACAGCCCTTGTTATCTTTGTTGAAGTATCCACACATTAGGATCACTGTTTTAATGGTCGCCACTGCAATTGCCCTGAAGTTGGAGGCACTCTCGGTGGATTTCAATGCTGCAGAACTATTCATCAGGGTAGAATACTTACAGATGGCAAACGGAGCCTTTCGCTCAACCATGTAAGAGGTTGTTTCATGTGGTATCTACCTTTTTTTTATTCGATCTTTGTTGTGTCTGTGTTGTCTTGTCTGCTCCCTTGTGACTGAGTCTCTGATTTCTCCTGAGGTTGATGCTTAGGAAGGATAGCCTCCTTTCTGACCTATGTGATACCCTCTCGTTACACTGAGACATGTCACGTTCATGTCCAATTGCTTATTTCTGATCTCTCCTGATGACTGGACTGCATTCTCATTGAAAATAAGGAATACATTTTGCTCTCAGTTGTCAAGGTGTCAACATGAAGTCTATTGTACAGGGAGATGATTGACAGGTGCATTGTGGGTCTTTCAATGGATTGATTACATGTAAGATTTTAAAATGCATGGTGGGGATGGACAAGTATTGTTAGTCAGCAATTTGAGGCAGGAGATTTTGTTATAATTGGCTGGCTTGCTTGGTGCAATGACATTTTGGTGTTGACTCTTAGCTTACTTCCTCTAGTGAGGACATTAAGCGGAATCCAGTCCCAAATTGCCTCCCATTTGTTTGTCATCCCGGCATTGAGGAGTGCGGCTTTTCCTGGGGCTTCCACCACTCTGTCCCAATGCACTGCCTCCCTTTTTCTGCCTGCTGTGATAAAGAAGCACTTTAATGCTTTCCTCCCTGTATCTTGGAGCTTTTGACTCCGACAGAAATCTAGCAGAGTTCATAGAGGGTCGTTAAGTAGCAGTGCGCTGACAAGAGTTTTGGTTAGGGTAGCCATTTTTAAGCTGTTGCCCATCTTTTCTAGTCTAAAGTGTTATTTCAGTGCCATTATTAAATAATTTCCCCAGTAGGATTGCTGACCCTCCAGGAATTTATTATTACTTCCCAGGGCGCTATGACTAGCAAACTTGGAGAAAAATCACGGATATTAAAGTTTTTTTTTTCTTTTTCTGCACTTTTCTCTTTCCCAGATCTTGAAATTTGTTGGTGGCTAGAGTAGGGATGTCAGGGTTACTGCTTGATTGGTAGTCAAGCAAAATCCACTTGAGTAATAAGACTTTTAGCTTTCTAATTGTCAAAGGAAGGCAGAGTGTTACAAGGATGGTTGTTTTATCCAATTAATGGCTGGAACCTGGACCTGAAGTCTCTCGGAATGCATTTAATCATGGTTGGCAAACCTACCACCCAGCCAGTGCCAGACACACTTGCACAACCCCTAATGAGTTTGATTTGTGACAGCAGAGTTCACAAAGTAGTACAATAGCACATCTGCTGGTGGGAGTCATATTTACAGCCTGCTAAGTTTACATAGTTTCTGTTGTATGAGGACTTCGAGACCCAGGAGCAACTATTTGATGATGTCACGCAACTATATGTCACTAAGCATAAATTGCAGTGTGGGTGGACTTAGACTTCATTACAACAGACCACAATGTGCTAGACCCCACTACACTAGATTAAAGTGCAGACAGTCTTGAGAGCACATAGACATGAACTCATGTTGAACGTAGAGTATTCCTTAGCCAATATCACTGTATGATCAAAGTTTTGTATATCTATCACTACCATATATAGTAGTATTTAATATTAAATCATAATAGATAATGTGATTTTGAAGGCTGAGCCTGAAGACGGTTCTTGACTTTGCCTTCTCGTCAACCACTCTGTTTTGTACCCTATCTCATAGTGTGGCATCAAATTTTATGATAAAAGTTTCCATTGTAAATGTAGAAACTGTAGTGTATGATGAAAATGTTGACAAAAGTGTGACAGAAATAGGATTGTGAATAACAAGGTTTTGTACACAGAATACAGATAAATATAAAAGAGTGTTGTCCAATCATAGTTACATAACCTAGCTCACGGTCTGTTGCCATTTCCACTTTTTCAATCAATAAAAACAAAAGAACAAACGAAGAACAGTACTGCGCAAGAACAGGCTTGTGGCTCACCAAGACTGTGCTGACATGTGATGCATTTCTAAACTAAAACCCTTTTTACCTCTGTGCAGTCTATATCCCTCTATTCCTTGCCTGGTCAAGTATCTGTCACAATGCGTCTTAAAAGTTGCTATGGTATTCACCTCTCTCATCGCCTTTAAACTTTAACCCTCTTTTACCTTTTTAATCTATGTTCCCTGGTCATTGACACTTCACCCCTGGGAAAAAGACTCCGACTATCCATTCAATCCATGCCTCTCATAATTTTGCAAACTTCTATCAGGTCACCCCTCATCATGTGACATTCAAGTGAAAACAAACCAAGTTTGTCCAATCTTTCCTCAACTAATACCCTCCAAACCAGGCAACATCCTGGTAAAACGTTTATCTACCCTTTCCAAAGCCTCCTAATCCTTCTGGTATTGTGGTGACTAGAACTGCACATAATATTCCAACGTGGCTTACAAAATTTCTATGCAGTCGCAACATGACTTGCCCATTTTTATACTTTATGCCCTGGCAAATGAAGGCAAGCATGCCTTATGTCTTCTTGACCACCTTATCTACTTGGGTTGCTACTTTCAAGGAATTGTGAACCTGTCTGCCTGAACCCTTCTCTATGTTGATGCTACTTAGGGTTCTGCTATTCAATATATACTTCCTCCTAGATCTCCAAAAATACATCACCTCGCATTTGTCAGGATTAAACTCCACCTGCCATTTCTCCGCACAAGCTTCCAGTCGATCTATTTCCTGTTGTATCCTCTGGCAATCCTCCACACTCTGCCCGGCTCCCCCAATCTTTTTGTTGTCTGCAAAGTCACTAATCAGGCTTCCTACATTCTTCTCCAAATCATTTATATATGTATTACAAACGACAGGGTCCCAGCACTGATTCCTGCAGAACACTACTGGGCACAGAATTTCAGGATGAAAAATATTCTTCTACCGCTACACTCTGTCTTCTATGACCAAGCCAATTCTGGATCTGCTTACTAGCTCCCTGCAGATCACATGTGACTTCATATTTTGTATCTGCCTGACATGAGGGATGTTGTCAAAGGCCTTACGAAAGTCCATATAGACAATAAGGACTGCCTGCTCTCTCAAATATCGTTGTCACTTCCTCAAAAATCTCAATCAAGTTTGAGAGACACGACCTTCCCTCACGAAAGGGATGCTATCTATTGCTAATAAGTCCATATTTTTCCAAATGTGAGTGAATTCTATCCCTAAGAATCTCCTCCAATAATTTTCCTACCTCTGACATAAGGCTGACTGGCCTGAAATTTCCCAGATTATCCCTGTTGTCCTCCTTATACAAAAGAACAATGTTGGCTATTCAGTAATCCTTTGGGCCCTCTCCTATGATTGAAAAGGATACAAAAATTTTATGCAAGGCCCCAGCAATTACCACACCTGCCTCTCTCAGCATTCTGGGATACATCCCATCAGGTCCTGGGGACTTAACTACATTAATACTTTTCAAAATGCCCAACACACTGTCATTTTTTAGATTGACATGACCTAGAATATCAAAATACCCCTCCTGAGACTCACCATCCACTATGTCCTTCTCCTTGTGAACACTGATGCAAAGTATTCTTTAAGAACCTCACCCACTTCCTATGCCTCCATACATAGAGCCATAGAGGTTTACAGCATGAAAACAGGCCCTTTAGCCCAACTTGCCCATGCTGCCCATTTTTCACAATTAAACTAGTCCTATTTGCCTGTGTTTGGTCCATATGCCTCCATACCTATCCCATCCATGTACCTGTCTAAATGTTTCTTAAGTGACAAAATTGTGCTCACTTTTACCACTACCTCTGGCAGCCCATTCCAGACACTCACCACCCTCTGTGTGTAAAAACTGCCCCCAGACCCTTTTGTATCTCCCCCCTCTCACCATAAACCTATGTCCTCTATTTTTGGACTCTCCTATCATGGGAAAAGCTGTCTGCTATCTACCTTATCTACGCCTCTTATGATTTTATATACTAAATTCCCTCCTTTTGTCTTTTGGGTAGACCTACCCTTTCCCTAGCTACTGCCTTGGGATTTTCTTTAATCCTGTTTGCCAAAGGCATTTCATGGCCCTTTTTTAGCCCTTCTAATTCCTCTTTTAAATTCTTTCCTGCTATCTTTGTGTTGCTCGAGGGCTCTGGCTGTCAAACTCTCAAGATGAACGGTAAATTCTGCTTAAACGTGCACCATGTTTCTCAGTTTATTAATGGTTAGGGCTTACAGGAAAGCCCCTTTATGGGAACTACTTGAAATACTCCAGGTCTTGGTTGACATATGGTTTGTCCCACAAATTTGTGTTATTTGAAAATCTGTCTTTCAAAAGCAGTGTATCATTTTAACTGGGCAAAGGCACCTCTTGACTGGCCTACTTGTTTTTACAAACATCTTTAATGCCCAGTTGGCATAATTTTGAATTCCTGAGTTTGAAAGTTTCTTCCAGTGAAGAAAGTCCCTTCAGAAAATGAACACTCATTTCATGAGCTACACTTTTTTTGTTGCCTTGAGTCATATCACTTTTTATGTTTATAAGGCGTGGGCAGGTCATTCAGAATTGTCAACTCCAGTTGAGCGCAATTCTGGGGTTAATGAATTTAGAAAATGCTATTTGCTTCAAGATACCTTATTCAAAACCAGAATTGGTGGTATTGTTTTGAGCATACAGGGGAATTAACTAGATTGGTTTGTGTCAGGGGCTACAGCATGTTCATTCTATAATGATATGATGTACTCAATGTTACCATTTTATAATGTGTAAATATAATCCAACCCAAAATATTTTAGTCAAAATCACTTTGCACTCCTTTATAAAATGATTTAAAGTTGCAATAATTAAATTTGATGCAGTTGATTTACATTGCACCCAATGAGGGGTGTACCATTAAATGTTTGTTTTAAAATTTGCTGCAGCGCACAGTGCGTATTAATCAATTTCATCTTTTGCATGCAAGGCTGAATTTATTGTCCGTCACTAGTTACCCTAAGAGGTCAGTGCTGTGCTGCGATGTTGATTGTTATTACATCTGACACTGGTTAGGCTACTTCACAAAATACTAAGAGTGGGTTGCATAATAGGGTTTGAAGTCAATTGAATATCTGACCAGAAACAGATGACAGATTAACTTTCCTGAAGGACATTAGCGAAGCAGTTAGGTTTTTATGACAATTTGGCAGCTTTCCCAGTCTTTTTCTGTAGCCGTGCTATCAAGAGAACCAACAGAATTAATGCAGAGATCAGCCACAGTGTCATTGAATGGCAGAACAAGTTTGAAGGACCTATGCCTGCTCCAGTGTTTTCTTGTTACAGCTTGATAGGATATAAATTCTCTCACTGTGTGGGCCACTGTTGTATTGATCCTTAAAGGTGTAAGGCAACATCACTGAAAGTTAGTAACTGGGAGATACTGAGACTACAAGTGAATCCCACGCGGATGGAAAAGACATTCAAGGTGAAAGATAGAGAGAAGTGATTGTGGGAGAAAAGCAGACGCATGGAGGAACACAACTTTAAAGATATCTGAACACCGTCTAATGAGAGCAGCTGATTCTGTTAATGGATCATTGTGATTCTGCTAAATATTAAATCAATGTTAAGAATTATGAAGAAACGCCCCATTTTGTGAAAATTTCTTCAAATCAACAATGTATATATGTCATTCATAATTCTTTTTTAAAATTTATGGCGGATTTGTAATTTATCATCTGCAAATTCAAAGAATCATCTTTTGCAATATCACCTGCCCTGCTTTCCCCTGTTAATATCCTCTTCCCTGCATCAGACTTGAAACATAAAAACATAGAACATAGGAGTAGGAGTACGCCATTTGATCTCTTCAAGCCTAATCCACCATTCATCATCAAGTTTCTGTTCCTGCTTTCTACCCATACCCTTTGATCCCTTTATCCCTAAGTTCTTCTTGAAAACATTGTGTTTTTGCCTCAACTGCCTTCTGTGGCAAAGGATTCCCAAGGCTCAGTACTGTCTCTGGCTGAAGAAATCTTTCCTCATCTCTAATGACCTGCCCTGGTATGCTTAAATTGTAATGCATGGGTCTGGACACCTCCAGTCACCGGGAACATCCTTGATGAACTTGATTATTTCAAATTTTTCATGACCCACTTCTACTCTCCATGAATGTGAGCTGTTCGATAGATCTGCTGCTCCAACTGCAATTTGCATGGACTACCAGTTGCCAATCACTCCTTTGCTCACTGATCAACATTGGCTCCTCGTTCACCAATGCTTCAAATTTTAAAGTTTTCACACCTGCATTCAAATTCATTCACCTACACCGAGTCCCTCCCTATCATTGGAGACTCCTATAATCATCTCAGATCTCTACATTCCTCCACTTCTGGCCTCTTATGCATTCTGACATCTTCCCATCATTTGGGACCATGCTTTTGGCTGTCTAGGACTTAACACCCAGAATTTCCTCAATTCACCTCCCCATTTGTCTACCTCTTCCCATCTCCTTTTAAGGCATTCCTTCAAACCTACCCCTTTGACTAAGTTTTTGTCCATCAAGTCTTTTGTCTAATTATAGTTTTGTGAAACAAATGTGATGTTTCGTTCACAGTAAGTGTGTTTCTGGTTGAAAAAGAGAAATAATACCATAATAATAGAGTAATAAGTAAAAGTAACATTTAGACGTAGAATCCCTTCGGTGTGGAAACAGTCCTTCGGCCCAACAAGTCCACACTGACCTTTGGAGCATCCCACCCAGACCCATCCCCTTATAACCCACCTAAGCTACACATTCCTGAACACTATGGGCAATTTAGCATGGCCAATCCACCTGGACTGCACATCTTTGGACTGTGGGAGGAAACCGGAGCGCCCGGAGGAAACCCACACGGACACGGGGAGAATGTGCAAACTCCACACAGTCGTCCGAGGATGGAATTGAACCCGGGCCCCTGGCTCGGTGATGTAGCAGTGCTATCCACTGTGCTACCATGCTGCCCCAATATAGTTGCAACATATAGTGCTAAGTCTTACAGACAAGAAATGATGCAGGTTTAACACTTTTTGTCTGTGCTAATCTGAGCCAGGCTAATGTTGGGGAATTAAGGTTTAGCATTATGGAGCTAAAATAAAGTCAGGCTTTCCAAAGTTGGTTAATAATAACATCCAATAAAGAGAAGCAAGGGCTCTGCTATTGGAAGGTGAGTATCTGAAGGATGGACAATTGAATGGAGTAATGCAGCCTTCCTATCACCCTTTGGATTCTACCCCAGCATTAGTACCTGCGTTCAGAGTCTGAGTGAGAGAAAATAAAGGTAAAAAGAAAAGCAAACACTTAGAAAAATAATTTTAGTTGAATTGGGGGAATGTAATGTGTAAGGCATCTTGATCTAGACCCTCACAAAGGATAACATCCTTTTAGAATCCACCTTGTCATGTTCTCTCAGGATTTTTATATGTCGCAATAAGATCATCACCTGTTCTGAACTCCCCAGACCCAATCTTTTCAACCTTTCCTCATAATTCCTCCATCCCACACATCAGTCAGGTAAACATCCACAAATGCATGAACATACTTCCTTAAGGAAACCAAGCTACACAATACTCCAAACCTAGTCTCATCAATGCACCATACAGCTATTGAAAGACCTCCCTACTTTTCTATTTTGTTCCCATTACTATAGTGACAACATTCCTTTTGCTTCCTAATCACTTACTCTCCCTGCATGCATTGTGATTCATGTACTCGGGACATCCAGATCCTTCTATCTCAGAGTTCAGCTTTCTCTACTTAGAGAATGTTTGTTTGTTTTTGTCTATTCATCCCACCAAAGTGGACAGGTTCACATTTTCATTCATACTACACCATCTGTCAAAAGCTTGCCCAATCACTTAACCTGCCTATATCCCTTTGTGACCTCTTCATCTGCTTCTTAACCTATTTTCTTACCTATCTTACCATCAGCACATTTTAGCAATCATACATTCAGCAAGTCATCAGAAAACATAGCAATCACATTACTTGTTTATTCCTCAAAGAATACTTTATACATTAGTCAAACATGATTTCCCTTTCACAAAAACGTGTTGAGTCACCGAATTGTTATGGTGCAGAAAGAGGCCATTTGACCCATGTTAACTTTGCCTTGTGGCATTGAGGTATTCCACACTCCCCACTATCTCCCCTTTCAATATAAAAGTTTAAAGCATTTACTGGATAATAGGTGTTAAACTAATTGGCCTGCAGTTTCCTGCTTTCTGTCTCTATAGCGCCTCCCCCTTCCCCCTTTCTGACTTCTGGTCCATTGGACCTTTTCCAGAATTATTTCGTAAATATGTTGACCTTGTACATAAGGGGGGGGGGGAAGAAAAATTAGCATCTGTTAAGTTTAGTGTGATTAAAATAATTGCAAAAGTACAGATCAGAGTAATTGTCTTGCTCAGTGACTCAATAACTGCCCCTCTACTACCGGTGCACTGTGTTTATAGTTATACGTGTACTATGTGCAAGATTCACTGCAGCGCCTCACTGAATTTATTCTGGTAGCATCTTCCTCCCTTGTGGCCTTTCAACACTAAAAAGGAAAATAAAATCCAAGATTTTGAGTTTGTGATCACCTCAAAGTCTCAGACCATTGTAACTTGCTGCCATTCCTTTACCATTTCCTGGGTGAGAAATCAACCTCTCACTATTGTGACGATCACATCCACGCAAGGACTGCACTGTTTTTTTAGGGCAACTACATTTGGGCAGTAAATGATGCCATATTAACATAATCTAAAAAAAACCATGACTTCTTATTTATTCACTGTAATATTAGACAGCCATTTAAACAGGGCACTTGATGAATTTGCGCTCCTTTTAAGTTTCGTAGATTGGAACATCCTATTTGATCTGCTGACAAGTGCACTTTGAATTCCCTTTGTGGGTGAAGGTCAGTCCTGGGAGAACAAATTGACAAGGTGCCCATTAATATATTCCAAAGTGAACAGGAATATCATAAGATTTCTGCCATCACCTTGTGACAACAATTCCTGACTGGGGAATATTTGCAGAAGCTTCACAATCAGTAGCTGAGACAAAAGATCTGGGCATCATTGTTTACAGAATAAAGGTGTGAGAGCAAAACAAGACTGAACTTCACAGGGTGGTCTAACAGCCAAAGAAACCGAGCTATTCATTTTATGAGCATAAAGCTCCTCTCTCACAGGGTGAAGAGGATGATGTCCAACTGTTCTAAGGGCTTTGTGATTGCTGAGGAGAGGGGAAAACATGAGGTGCCTGTGAAGAAGGGTAGATTAATAAATGAAAATCCTCAAACAAAGGAATCTCCGGAAAAGACAAAAAAAAACATATGACCAGTTCTATAAACCCTATTCCAAATACGAGTCGCTGATGCAACTGTGTTGTTTTATTTTCTGTAAATCTCAGCAGTCCCTCTTAGTTTGTTTAACATAAAGACTATTAATTCTCCAGCAGCATAGCATTGCATTCTCTACATGCTTTAACCCAACCAATTTGTAAATTGTGTAAAAAGTGTACATTCGCATTATAGCATTGGACTTTGGGGACTTTTTTTTTTAAATTGGAGAGGGAGAGAAATGCAAGCTCATTAAATTATCCATACTCCTGAGGTCAGCAATGGGTCAATAAAGGGCAGGTTTTCCTGCACTGGCCTGTCACCTTGTATTGATCAGTCAGCCATTCATTTTCAGCTTGGCTTGATGCTGTCCCGCGGTAGCAATGATTGCATCAGTCAGCCCTGATTGCCATCTGGGGCTTGCCAATTTCAGTTGGCAGCATGCACAGCTTGCTCACACAGAATTCAAGAAATACGTTCTTGTATGCAGCACACAGAGCAGTTAAAGCAAAGAGGCAGGTGTATCATCTTTAGTTGGCTGAATGCATCTGGGCATTGCAAAGGCAGCATATTGCTGTTTTGTGTACTGACCCAGGACTCGTGGGAGGGAATAGTCTGGCGTGGCAGCATAATCCCCAGGACCCAAAGCTCCTTCATTGACTGACAGGTGCAGCCATTAGTGAGTGGCTGGAAAATAAGCCTGAAAGGGGAACAAACTGAATTGGGCACAAACAGACATTCTAATGCCATTTGCCATCAGCAATAGGTGTATGTCTAAATACAACTGTGCAAATAACATTAACTTGCAGGTTAATATTGTTCTCGATAGAGGGGAAAAAAACACCTTACTTAAATGAGCTCAGACTGAACAACAGTGTTTAGCCATCATTTCTGACCATTATAGTACCACAAGCATTTTGTTTTGTCTCCATATTAACATGTTTTGTTTACTCATTAGTTTGAGGTATTTTTACGGTGTTATTAATGCTGCAATGATGTACTCTGTGTACTTCAGGAAACTCCAGTTCATAGGCAAAAGCACTTTAAATTGCTAGAATTGAATGGAACATTTTGATTCCTTATTTTCAGCTGTTTTAAAATCCTTATTCTTACACAGAGTAGCGAGAATGTCAAAATCACAGGAATGGTTGACGTGAATAATATAGATGCATTTAAGGAAAACCTAGCCAAGCATGTGAGGGAGAAGAGAATAGAGGTTACAATAATAAACTTAGACGAGGAAAGATGGTAACATGCTCAATGGAACAAAAACAGCAGCATGGCTAGTTGAGCCAGAATGGCCAGTTTTAGTGTCATATATTTGATGTAATCCAAACCCACTGACCATAGAAGAGATTTCCTAGATTCTGCTTTCACCACTATTAATAGAAGGCATTTCAGGTTTCTGGGGCTGAAAACTATTTCTGCAAAATGCCCCCTTTTTCCATTCCCATTATAATTTAGTCGCCTCATATGGTTGGGCTTGGGAAATAGTTACAGACAATATGTAACCATCAATTGTTATTTAGTCAAAAGAAAGTCAGATATATTGTTGAAACAAGTGTTCATTTTCTGGACAATACAGAGAACATAGAACAGTGCAACACAGTACAGGCCCTTCAGCCCATGATGTTGTGTGACCTACTGTCCTACTCTAAGGTCAAACTACCCTGCATACCCTTCATTCTACTATCATTCATGTGTCTATCCAAGAGTCGCTTGAATGTTCCTGATGTATCTGACTCCACTAACACCGCCAGCAGCTCATTCCACACGCTCACCACTCTCTGTGTGAAGAACCTACCTCTGACATCTCCCCTATATCTTCCTCCAAACACCTTAAAATTATGGCCCCTTGTAATAGTCATTTCCATCCTGGGAAAAAGTCTCTAGCTATCCACCCTATCTATGTCTCTCATCATCTTGTACACCTCTATCAAGTCACTTCTCATCCTCCTTCGCTCCTATGAGAAAAGCCCTAGTTCCCTCAACATTTCCTCTTAAGACCTGCCCTCCAGTCCAGGCAGCATCCTGGTTAATCTCCTCTGCACCCGCTCTAAAGCCTCCACATCCTTCATATAATGAGGCAACCAGAACTGAACACAATATTCCAAGTGTGGTCTAACCAGAGTTTTATAAAGCTACAGCATAACCTCACGGCCCTTAAACTCAATTCCCCTGCCAATGAAAGCCAACACACCATACGCCTTCTTAACAACCCTATCAATTTAGGTAGCAACTTTGAGGGATCTGTGGACGTGGGCCCCAAGATCCCTCTGCTCCTCCACACTGCCAAGAATCCTGCCATTAACCCTGTATTCTGCATTCAAATTCGACCTTCCAAAATGAATCACTTCACACTTTTTCCGGGTTGAATTCCATCTGCCACTTCTTTGCCCAGCTCTGCAACCTGTCAATGCCCCATTGCAACCTACAACAGCCCTCCACACTATCCACAACTCCTCCAACCTTTGTGTCATTGGCAAACTTACTAACCCACCCTTCCACTTCCTCATCCAAGTCATTTATAAAGATCACAAAGAGCAGAGGTTCCAGAACAGATCCCTGCAGAACACCACTGGTCACCGAGCTCCAAGCTGAATACTTTCCATCTACTACTACCCTCTGTCTTCTGTTGGACAGCCAATTCTGTATCCAACAACATTGTAGCATGTCAGGCCTCCTCTATAAGCTGGGGCTGGGATGGTGGTGATTGTTTGGAGATATTCAGTGGCTTAGCCCAAACACCCTTTGCATTACTGGGAATTCCTAGGATTTGGGAAGAGGACACACTGTTAGCGGATATTTTTCAGGCATCCAGCATGGCCACCTAAAGGCAATATGCCAACTTGCATACTTTAATGAGGAACTTAACACTTGAAGTAGGGCTAATTTGGGAAATTTGTTTGCTTTGTGAGTTAAGTGTGGATGTGGCCTAGGAAGTGGCCATTACTTAAAAAATTACATTTGTATTTTTTTAAACTTTCTGAATGCCCATGAGGAGCAGACAGTGTCTTGGGGTGAGCGGCCTTTTTGAACTGCTGCAGTCCATGTAGGAAACATGGCAGCTATTTACATACAAGCTCTCACAATCACTTTTGTAATAACTCTGAAGATATGTCTTGAAAGGAATCCTGTGGGGAACTTTGAATAATGTTATGTGATTATTGCGATTTGCTTAAGAGGGCAGGTAGGGCCTCTGTTTAGTGTCTCATTGAAAACACAAAAGTAACTGGTTGCATTACAGATCATAGATAAATTGGCAGTCTAATTCTAGGTTGTAATATTCATCGAATCCACCAACTGCCGAATCCTGCTGGCTTCCGACTGAGACTTTATGGCAGTGCTGTTGCTCAGTTTGTTTAAGTCCCTGCCTAGAAAACAGGAAATCCTGGGTTCAAATCCTAGCCCGCTTGTTCTTTGCTTGAAAGATCCCTCTGTCAAATGTTAGTGGGCCCTTTTGGTGTAGTGGTAGTGTCTGTATCTCTGAGACCAAGAGGCCTAGGTTCAAGTTCTACCTGCTGTAGAGGTGTGTAATAACATTTCTGAAGAGCTTGATTAGAAAATGCCTATACTTAAGAACTTGCTGGCTTTGCAAATTTAATTAAACCTTTGTCAGTAATAGATCAAATAAATACCCTTTTAATGATGTGATCATTTCTAATGACTGCAATTGACCTTTCTGGGCAGAAACTAAGTTTTTAACTTGTTCAGTCAAATTTCTGCACATGGTACAATTTTAAATAATGTGAAGTTGGGGCTCTTTTGAATAAAGAAAAGAACAAAGAAAATTACAGCACAGGAACAGGCCCTTCGGCCCTCTGAGTCTGCACCGATCCAGATCCTCTATCTAAACCTGTCGCCTATTTTCCAAGGATCTGTATCCCTCTGCTCCCTGCCCATTCATGTACCTGTCTAGATACATCTTAAATGACGCTATCGTGCCCGCCTCTACCACCTCCGCTGGCAACGCATTCCAGGCACACACCACCCTCTGCGTAAAGAACTTTCTACGCATATCTCCCTTAAACTTTTCCCTTCTCACCTTGAAATCGTGACCCCTAGTAATTGAGTCCCCCACTCTGGGGTGGGTGGGGGGTGGAGAAAGCTTCTTGTTATCCACCCTGTCTATACCTCTCATGATTTTGTAGACCTCAATCAGGTCCCCCCTCAACCTCCGTCTTTCTAATGTAAATAATCCTAATCTACACAACCTCTCTTCATAGCTAGCGCCCTCCATACCAGGTAACATCCTGGTGAACCTCCTCTGCACCCTCTCCAAAGCATCCACATCCTTTTGGTAATGTGGTGACCAGAACTGTACGCAGTATTCCAAATGTGGTCGAACCAAAGTCCTATACAACTGTAACATGACCTGCCAACTCTCTTGTACTCAATACCCCGTCCGATGAATGAAATCATGCCGTATGCTGCCTTGACTGCTCTATCGACATGAGTTGCCACCTTCAGAGTACAATGGACCTGAACACCCAGATCTCTCTGTGCATCAATTTTCCCCAGGGCTTTTCCATTTACTGTATCGTTCGCTCTTGAATTCGATCTTCCAAAATACATCACCTCGCATTTGCCTGGATTGAACTCCATCTGCCATTTCTCCGTCCAAATCTCCAATCTATCTATATTCTGCTGTATCTATATTTTGGTGTAGTGTCCCTCTCTCTGAGTCAGGAGACTTGGATTCAAGTCCCTGCTGTACCAGAGTTGTGTAGTGACATCTCTGAACAGGTTGATTAGAAAAGACCCAAATAATGTGAGCTTTTAAAAGTTAATTATTTTTCTTCCTGTTTCTTGCCTCTCTATCTCTGTCTCTGTCTCCCTCTTTCCTCTGTTTCTGATTTAACTCTAATTCCAAGCACCCACTCTCTTTTTTTTTAAAATGTATTTGACTGTTTTATACCTTAGTCCTGAAATCTTATTGAACTATCCATCCCAACATTTGCTCAGGCTCCAGGTGACCTTGCTATAGCTTTTACTGCACTGTTACCAGTTCACCTTTCCAGCAAGTTAGTATGCAAAACGTTTTTTGAATACGAGGCTGTATTAAGAAATCTGTCCAATGATGCATGCTGTGAGATGTCTTACTCTAGCAAGTACTGACCGAAAAGTATATTTGTATGGTGATCGATTGTAAAAATATTGCTGTACTTCAAGCATTTACATATTGTTTGAAGTTGTGAAGTATTTTCATGTATTGAAAATTGTCACTGTTGTCATCAACTCATCTTGAGGCATTGTACCCTCCTACTATTTTCTATACCCAAAGCAAAGTTTATATTTGCACAGGTCATGCAAGTCATCTTGTTTTGGCATTAATATACAGTGAATTATTGGCTGGCGTCTGCTTAATGTACAAATATATATTACTAACAATCAAAATAGATTTTATTTGCCGGGGATGCACGGCATGTATTCTGACTGCCCTCCAGAAATTCACCCAAATGTTCATTCCCCATATATGGGGTTTAGCCACTGAATGCAAGGCAGGCTGTCTTACCTGTTGTGCATTTCATAGCTCAAAACTTCAGTCCTATCATTCATGTGCACACCCTGTTCAGGAAGAGATCTGTCCCACCTCACCTAAGCTTGGGGTAAAAACTATTGCAAAGCGTATGAGAATCTGATGAGAAGGTTATGAAAATATTGTGGTGGATGGCAAGCAGCATGAACATCAGCATACTCTTCATTTTCTGATATGCAAACCTTCACCCTACTCATTTTACTTTAGTAAATTCATTTTAATGTCTAATGTTATTCTCATTCCCCAAAGGAAACAGCAGCATGATAAAGCATCAAAACTTGTTGATTTTTCTCCCACTTCCCAAAAACAGTCATGTGCGCCAGCAGCGAAACAAAACTCTCTGAAAAAGAGTTAAAGTAATTATCCAAATGTATTCCCTGATGATGAATACCGTACAATTTCCATAATCATTTAATGCTATGAAAATTAAATGGGAAAGTTAATTAATATTGCAGCAAATGTGTCTTAATACCACAGCTGCAGTACCAACATCACACTACTTGAGATGACTGGAACAGAGCAATGAAGATGGCAGAAAAGTGAACACCGGGAGATGTTCATAGTCCTCCTAAACTGGAGCCACTTAATTTGAATCATCTGTTATTTCAGTGCAGTGTAACTTTTTTGCGATTTTGTTTGCTTATTCGGAATTAGTATAAATTTTCCACCAGTGCCAAAATCAGTTTTGGTTAAGTGACTGTTGTTTAGCAGAATCAAGTATACTTATCTATTGAGACAAAGAATTGCTTCCCACCTCTGCCACCCACTGTACCCAGAATATCTACACCTGTCCCAGTCTTATTTACAATTTTTCAGCCTTTGAATTTTCAGGTTTTTGGGGTGCATGGTAAGTTTCTGCTGTATCAGATTCCAAAATTTATGTCTTGGTAATTTAACAAAAACCAAAGAAAAATGAAATCTGGTGAAAGGACAGAAATACTGACTATAAAAATAACTGAAAAAAGTGGGGAGGAACAACAATTGGGGGGAAAAAAAAATGGCCATAGGTGCAAGAATGGAGAGGGGGACAGAGTGGGAAATGAAATGACAGTGTTGCACAGAATCTTGGGGCAGCTGCCACCAAGGTGCAGTGGGGAAAGATCACTGTCCGAGGTCTTTCTGCCAAAGTTAAATCATGGCCTGTTCAGTTAATGCACCCTCCCGCTGCCTCAAATATGTGACTATAATCCTGCATAAGGATTGGGGTTGTTTGTTGGATAGAGTCAAACTCCAATGCATGCTTGGTTCAGTAGAGTAGCATAGGAAGGAACAAACTGCTTTAGTGACTCTGTCTATATATAATGATATTTTTATGAATAAGGTATTTTTTTTTTTAAATAACATGATAGAGCACCTAACTTGATAGCTAGGAAAGAATCACCAAAGTAAAAGATTTAAAGGCAGGAGTTTAAAGCGACAGCAATGAAGATAAATCCTTGCAAGAATAATTACACAATGAAATATCTCAATTACAGAGTTTGTCACCAATTAATAAGGTAGTTGGATGTATTTCTGCGGCACTGAATCCATGTCATCTCAGGAGATTAAATTCTTACTGGTAAGTTTACTGAAAATCCGTACAAAATTCATTGCAGTATTGGCTGCAGAGAGAGACAAGGGCAGTGGACGGTAAAATGAAGGAAACTACTGTTCGTACCTATGTTCTGGTGCAGTGCTTTCCTATGCTTGCACAATTTAAGGTTAGAAAACAGACAGGAGTTCGCCACTGAATGAGCACCCTAGCACCCAAAATGCTATTTTATGCACAATTGTGTGCTCAGATAGGAACAATACTGGCATGTTACTGGTACATAACCTTAGAAGTGAAGTTTCTTTGCTAAATATACAGTTCTTATGATGGATTGATAAAGCAGTGAAAACATTGCCAAATATCTCAGCATTGTAGATTTCAATTTCCTCTGTGTCAGATAGGCAAGATTGAGTTGATTGCATCAGTCAAACTGACCAATCTGCTACAGACTCCTGTTTCACAGCATTGGTCTATTTTAGGTTTAGCCTTAGAGGGTAAAAGTTCAGATGTTGAGAAAGTTGAGCTGCAGATTATACCATAATTTCCCCAGGGAGTATATAAATAAAATCCATTCATGAATTTTTAATTGGAGTTTAATATAAACCAAAATGGATAACTTCATCTCCTTTCCTGGTGGCCGAAAATTGTTGTCTGAAACTGTTACGTCGCTACAGCAAAGAGTATCCGAAAGACCATTTTTCTGAAGAAGGGTCCCGACTCGAAACAACAAGGTGCAGGGCCGGATGAACACAGCAGGCCAAGCAGCATCATAGGAGCAGAGAGGCTGACGTT
>NC_063337.1:83872359-83925113 GCF_021869965.1 Rhincodon typus
TAGAACGTCAGCCTCTCTGCTCCTATGATGCTGCTTGGCCTGCTGTGTTCATCCAGCCCTGCACCTTGTTGTCTCGGATTCTCCAGCATCTGCAGTTCCTACTATCCCGACTCGAAACGCCAGCTTTCCTGTTTCTCTGCTGCCTGGCCTGCTGTGTTCCTCCAGCTCCACACTGTTATCCCAAAGGTCTTCATTGTTTTGTGGTTTCAGCACCTCAAAGAAATGTAGAACTCTTGAATTGCATTGACTTTGCATTTTGATAATAGCACAAAACACTGTGGAAAGCAATGTAGGTTTTGCTATTTTAACTCTAGGTTTCTGACTTGGCAAGCGTTCAAAGCAAAGGTCAGATTTTGTTTTAGCAATAATATTAGACTGCTGTATCAGTGCTTACAATTATTGAAGAGTAAATTGGACAACAGCTTCAAGTGTGCCGTTAAATGCACAAACCCGGAAGCTGCTGTCTTATTTCTTTCTGCCCGTTGACGAGCCTCTACAGAAATACCTCTATGACCGATTCAACGTTAAACTATATGGAGGTTATAAAGGTTTGTTATGAAATTGACCACTACATAATCACTCAAGTTGCCAGAAAAACTTGGGTCCAGATTTTTGTTTGGATCAGATGAGCAGAGATGGGATAAATCATAGTTCCAAACAAGCAGTCTTTTATTAAAAATAAAAGCTTACACTTCCTATTTTCAGTTTTGGAAGGGTGTGGCCCAGCTGGACAGAGTCCTGTTGGCCGTCCAGGAAGAGCAGTGGAGGCTGCTGGTTCCTGTAGTGGGGCAGGCAGAAAGGCTGCCTGGGGATGACACTGCTGTGTTCAAAGCTTATAAATGTATATGAAACAAAAACTCTTGCTGTCTCACCTTTTTCATATTTGCTTCATGCCAACTTATCCTACTTAGTGCCCATTTTTTAACCCCATAGCCCTTCACACTCATCAAGCACAACTAACCATCCCATTTGAGCCTTCACACCCCATTGAAAATAAGATTAGAATAGTTAGATGGTTGATTTTGACTGGTGCAGACTCGATGGGCTGAAGGGCCTTTTCTGTGCTGTAGACCTCAATGACTCTAATGCCACATTATGCCCCTTCAGTCATTTCCCATGACTCTAAATTACCCTTTATGCCCCCAACATCCTAAAGGCACTTTATAGTTTCCATGATCATCCATGACAACTCTTAACCCTTGCCTCTCCATGCCAGTTCATCAGGTATCAACCATGGGTCATCCGTCAGAAGACATTTTAATACAAAAAGTTATGTGCCCATTGATTATATCAATATCGAAAAGAAAATTCTCATTTATACAAAAACATTCAGTACATTGGATTTTTTTTTCAAATAGCTCCTTGTTTAAACAAATGGTTCCATGTTATAAGTTGTTGGAGCTGCCCATTAAAATATTTGCTTGACAGGCATCTCGTAATGAAAATGAGAGTTTTAGAAGTCAGTCATTATGCTATAATGATTTATGTCCACAGGAACACTGAAATAGCCAGCAACTGTTTAACTCCATGCATAATTTTGGACAGTTCCTTGACAGTTTTGACAGCTTTAGGCAGTGTCAGTCCTCCATTCCTATCATCAGAAGATTGATCAAAATGATTCTTGACCATGTTATCAAATGGCATTTGCTCAGCAATAACCTTGCTCTTTGATACTCAGTGTCACGTCCAGTCAGTTCCTGACTTCATTACAGCCTTGATCTAAACATGGATGAAAGAGCTGAGCTTCAAAAACAAGGTGAGATGAACTGACCTTTAGATCAAGGCAGCATTTGACTGAATGTGGCATCAAGGAGCCCTAGCAAAATTGGAATCAAATGGAACTGGGGGGCAAAACCATTGTTGGCCTGAATCACACCTGGGAAGTCAGAGGAATATGGTCATGGTTGCTGGATGCTAATCCCCTCAGTCCTAGGACAACTCTGCAGGAGTTCCTCAAGGTAGTATCCTAGGCCCAACCACTTTCAGCTACTTCATCAGTGACTTTCCATAATGGTGATTGCACAATGCAACTCCTCCAATAATGAAGCAGCCCATGCTTGGGTTGATTGGTGGCAAGTACCATTTGGTTACATTTCCCCTTAAAGTTTAGTGGCACTGACATTGCAGAGTACCTCACTATTCATATCCTAGCCATTACTGTTGACCAGAAACTGAGCTGGACTAGCCATATGAATACTGTGATAACAAAACCAGGTCTGAGGCGATGAGTAAGTCCTCCTGAATCCCCAAAGTCCGCCATCTACAAAGCACAAGTCAGGAATGTGCAATGGAATACTCACCACTAGCCCAGATGTGTGCACCTCCAACAACACTGGAGGAGCTCAAGACTATCCGGTGGGGAGGGGTGGGGGGTGGAAATAGGATGCACATTTTGACATCTGATCCACCACCTTTTACGCCTGCTCTTTTCACCACTCGTGTATATAGTGACAGCAGTATATACCATCGACAAGATCCACTACAAAAACCCACCAAGGCCTTTTTGACAGCACCTTCCAGACTTGTGACTCTACAAGCGAGAAGGACAAGAGCAGTGGATGCAAAGGAGCACCGCCACCTGTAGGTTACACATCACCCTTACTTGGAACTGTATCAGTGTTCTATGACGATTGCTGAGTTAAGATTCTGGAACTGTGTTCCTAACAGCACTGTGGATGAGCTGACATCCCCAAAAAACTGCAGGTGTTCAGAAGGCAGCTCATCTTTTCCAGGACACTTAGGGATATCCAATAAATTATGGCCTAGCCATTGCTGTCCATATCCCATTAATGTTTTGTTTTAGAAAATGAGTGTACTTTGCAAAAAAGGCATGCTTATTTGTATACAATCCCAACAGTGTCTTTTCTCCATCAAAGAGGGATCTTGCCTCTTCAAAAGTCTACCCTGGTTTTCCAAAAGAAGTACAGTGAAAATTCTCCTGATCTTAAGCAGCCTAATCTCTACACTCAAAGTATCTCAGACCAGGGACTCCAAAGTCTCATCTACTTGGAGACAGCTGAGTATTGAAATGGCCTGCTGCTCCCCCAGGAACTACACATACACCAGCTACAGACCACCCCCATGAAAGTGAGAGATATTGGACTCGGTGGTGGGAATTGGGAATTCCAACCTCTTCCGGCCTTTTCGCCATGGCTCAGGTAGTCTTTATATTGGCAAAAATCTAGGTCCTATTGTCCACTTAGGTCTAATTAATTTTTAAAGGTGTGTTAATCTTGGGTACCAAAGGGGCTCTTGTGGCACAGTGGCAGTGTCCCAGACTCTGAGCCAGGAGGCCTGGGTTCAAGTTCCACCTGCTCCAGAGGGTCTGTAATAACCTGTCTGACCAGACTTATTGGAAACTATTCTGGTGATGGGCATTTCACTTTTCCTATACATTTTAATTATTGTTAGAGATTTAGAGGTAACCAAATGTAACATCTTTTCTTTCTGTCTCATTTATTTCTGTCTGTCATTAATTCCTTATTTATTTCTCTTATTTGCTGCTTTTATCTATGATATTACTTTGATTTAAATATCATGGTTTTCCCTTGCAGAACGTAGACTCTGTAGATGTCAGTAAGTATCACAGGTCCCAGCACCCTACTACAGGGTGCTGGCACAGTGTTGGACATCTGAATGCAAATCACCACCCAATTGCACAGGAATAGTCTGTGCACAGCTGTAGGGGTATTGAATGGAGTGACCATCAATTATTGCTGACTGCAAAATATGAGTTTATTCCACCTGATCAGCACAAGATTATAATTAATAAGAATTTTAAAGAAAATCCATCTGTTATTTAGTTATTTGAAGGCAATACATAGCAATTAGGTTATTTTTAATTCGAGTGGGAGCTTTACATACACATGGTCAACGGGGCGGGTTATTCACTGATCTTCCATTTGATACACTAGTTCTTGCATTGTTCCATTGAGTGTGGCGCTTTTAACACTAGTTTAATATTTGCAGGTTTACTGTTTAGTAATCGAAAGCCTCCCTAAATTGCCAGAAACTGTCTTGATATTGTAAATCTATGTTTATTGGCTTCAGTTAACTTAATTGTTCGATTTACAGGCAGGTATCACTCACTTCAGTGTTGCAAGAGATTGTTGGGACTTGGAAGTAATTGCAAAGTGTAGAATTGTGAAGCAGCTGTTTGAAATTCTGAGAAGCCAGCTGTGTCGGTATGAACGAACAGAAGCATAGATCTGATCTGTGAATCAGAAAGCAGATTTGAAAGTATGCCTGGTTAACATTTCTTGAGGTACATCCTGTGTATTTTAGGCTTTTTTTTGAATGTGCATCTGATCCTCTCTCCTTGATGTTTTTCAAGGTTGGAAGTTCATGCTGGCTGGATCCTGGGATATTATTCTCTCAGTACTGTGCAGAATGACTGTGTTGCATTATAATTGAGATGCCATGTTCTTAATGGTTATTCAATTTGTGTTTGTCTTGATGTGTGATTTTTTTTTCTATGCATAATGCAAGGGATAATAATGCTATAAAATGAAAGATTTTCAGATATCCAACATCTTAAAATAAAAAAGCAAGCTAGTGGCAGAGTACACTTTCCTGGCCCCACTACAGAAGAGTGCATCAACTGCATCAGAATAATGCCCTGTGTCTCAGACAAATTGCTCATTGAACATCAATTTGTGATATATGCTAACAGTTTTTAAATCAATTGCTGTTATAATTTAGTTTTGATATCTTGAGCATTCGGGAACACAAATGGATTTTAGTCTAATTATTACAATTATGGTTTCACGGCTACAGACTTCATTCTTGGGTAAATGTGACTCGGAGGGGGTCTTGTAGCTCAGTGGGTAATATCTCCGTGTCTGAGGCCAAGCTGCAAGTTCAAGGCCCACACCTAAGATTTAGTGGCTAAGGAAGGTGCATGTGTAAAATGGCCAAACAGTTTGGTTATCAACTTGTAAATCCTTCTAATACATGCCTATGGAGGAAAGTAAGGGAGAGAACCTGGTCAAGCATCTGCAGAAGGCTACAATAAATCACTGCTGCTCTAAGCATAATCATGAACTAATACAGAGATCCATGGTCACTGATGCCCTTTAAAAGTACTCTACCTGGAGAGTGTGAGAGAGAGATATGATTCAAGATTTTAAAAGATTGTCCCCAGGGCGCTCTACCATTGATCGGAGTGTCCTCTACTCTCCGTTAGTATCCAGGTTTATTTAATCTACTAAAATTGTTGGCTGTCATCACCTGTTAGAAATTCAGGTGCCATATTACTTTTCAATCATTCAAATTTATCACTGCAAGGTATAAAAATCACTCCTTATATATGCAGTGCCATCAGTAATTAGTTTAATCGTGGTCTGCATTTTCTTGCCTTTGATCTTAAGAGTGACAAAATTATTGTGGCCCTGCCAGAATGACAGCAGGGATTTAAAAATGATGGACAGGATCCAAATTCCAGGATTCCCGTTTCCATTACGGCACCCTCCATTCTCAATTGTGCAGATAATTATTGTACGTCTAGTTTGTCTTGAAGAGAGTTCACTTTAAAACCCTCCATTTGCTGTGTCCTTACAATGTTGTTGAGTCTGCCTGCCAGTTAGTTTGGTGTGGGTAAGCTGCACATAGATAAATCAGTTGCTTTTCTGTAGTGTCTGCTTCATAACTCATAATGTGTTTTACTGTTTTAAATACAATAACCCACAGAATTAATCAATTGCTGATGAGGGATTTTTTTATTCGACCATTATCACTATCATTACAGTAATAAGCAGGTAGTCTGCACTGTAACCTGGACATTGGCATCTCCTAGTCCTGTGCAATTTTCATGGAGTCCGGTCAGTTTCTCCATGACATGCGATTTATAATCCCTTGCGAGTTGTGAATGATTGTCTGTCTGGTTTCAGGAACCATTTGAAAGGTAAGATCAAAAGGCTTTAATGATATTTCCATGACCAACCATTGATTTTATGTACTTTAGAGAAGCAATTAACTGTACAGGGATGTTGGAATGTGTCAAACTGTTCTCAAAAAAAAACTTTCTTTTAAAAAGTGCTATTGCCCTAATCCTATAAAAAGAATTGATCTGCTTCTGGGGTGATGGATGTGACTCCATTCCACAGTTGTGTGCACACATACAACCCCCTTCCCACTTTGGAAGTCTAAAATAAAAGCAGAAAATACTGCAATACTGTTTCTCCCTCCACATATATGTTACCTATTCTAACATTTCCGATGAGGGACCTTTTTATTAAAACTGACATGAGATAGAAATGTCAACAGTTTTTAGCAATGAAATTTGTGGAAGAGAGTAGGCCCTAAGAAGTTGTTGGTTAACAGAGTGTCGAAGTATTTTTCCTTATTTGAGACACATATTTAACTCTTCTTAGAAACAGGTTGTTGTCTTAAAATTTAATATGCCTATAGTTAAATGTTCATCATTACTGATGTTTTTGAGTTATAAATATTTGATGATTCAAGAACCCGTCATTTCAATTGCCACAGAGTTCTCTGGGCCACTCATTGATTCAAAAGTAAATGGGCGTATATTTTTAAAATATTTTAAAGTGAAATTTGTTAATTGAAATATTGAAGGGAAGTTTCTTGTTGGCTGAGAAATTTGGTGATGCCATCTTAAAATTTCACAAGAAGATGTGGCAGATATGTGCCTGAATTATTATTCCCAAAGTAAATCTTGTGAGGCAATGCAAGTTAAATCTATTTCTTTTTTCTTCTGGATTTATCTTCCACCCTTCACTGACCTGAATTCTCAACAATATAAAGGTAGCTCTTGCCATTGGCCATCAATGTAAAATTGGTGACAAGTCAGGAATTAAATTTCTTCTGATTTTTACTTTCATTGACTTCAATAGAAATAAAATTTGAGGAAGCAGTAAATGTGCTGCTGATTCCCTAACGCCCATTTTACACACTCTCGCAAAGTCAAAATCAATCTCGTAGTCCCTAAATCATGTTCATTCAGCACAGTTCACAAATTGAACAATTAACTTAATTTTAGGTATTATTGAGTTAAGTAGAGATGTCGAGTTTGCAATACTAATAGGTGAGAATTGATTTATTAACTAGAGTAGATATTGAGTTCATAATTATTTTACAAGGGTATATTTACATTTAATTTTTGTATCTATCGATCAACAAAAATAATTTGTATTTATGTAATGCTTTTAACATCTCAACACACTTAACAGAAGCAATGTCAACAAATTGCTGCCAAGCTACAGAAGGAAGAGAGGTAGACAGATTTAAGGGAAGAATTCTAGAGCCTGGGGCCTAGGCAATTGAAGGCATTGCGTGTTTCAAATTTGGGGATGTCAAGAGGCCAGAATTGGAAGAGCACATGGATTTCAGAACACTGATGCGGCTGGAAGAGGTCACAGAGTAGCATGTGTTTTTCCTCAGAGCTGTAAACCTAAATTAGCTACTAGAGTCCACTGGGATGTGACTTTTTAATGCAATTATTCAGCAGGGATTGAGCAATGTATTGAGTTAGTACATTATCCTTTCACTCATGAGACACATAGTCCAATCTAATCTAGCCTGATATGGTTAAATGCTGAACTCCCTGTCTGTTATAGAGGGAGAGGAACAATTTCGGGGTGTGCCACCCAAGAACTCTTCTTCCTTCCTGTGTTCCAAGACAGAGATTATATCACTGTCCTTGTGAGACAGTGTCCTGGACTAATAATTCTGACAGCATGAGATCAAGCATCACCATGGCAGATGCTGTATTTGAATTCAGAGCAAATCTGAAGTGAAAGGCTGGCATTAACAGACGTCACTAGTCAGATTGTTGCAAACAAATAAAAGCCACTGGTTAACTCCCAGAAATAAGCCTGTACCTTCCTGGTCTGGTCTCCTATGTAACTCCAATTCTAAATAGAGTGCTCTAACTGCACTCTGAGGTGACTGAGCAAAAGACACAGTTGTGTCAACTTTGGGGTGGGTAAGAAGTGCTAACCTTGTCAGTGTCAGTAAATGAATTAGTAAATGAATTAAACTAACGGAGGACTACTGGGATGAATTGGCATGAGGGTTCATCAATAATGCAGAGGTGAAAAAACAAAGCTGAGTGTAAACACGGTCTAAAATGTAAAATGGTGTCTGTGTTTTCCCATGTGACAAGTTCCTGATCATGTCAGTATCATAGTGGGTGTATGTAGGGTGAAGAACAGATCCTGACTAAATGGGAGACATTGTTCCTTAAGGCTGGTGAGACACTTAATGGTAAATATGACTTGGTGAGCAAGTATGTTAGTTGCCTATACTTCGGCATAGTTGATTCACGGAATGATAAGCTAATTATGAAAGCATTCCAGTTTTATCGGACTTTCTTCCCCCATGGCAGACTGCTGGAATGTGTATGCAAAAGGGGAAATGTTCATGCACACAACATGTTGTAGCAGTCGGTGAAATTCTTAACTTGTTCTCCACACTGAGTATTTTATAGGAAAATGCAAATGGAAAACTGATTTGGAAGGTCAATAGACAAGAGCATTTGGTTAAAGTCTGAGGGAGGATATAACAGTTACCTGTTGTCATCTTGAAAACCCCCTGACCCAACTCTGCCCTCTGTTGGAGGACTGGTTAACCAGTAGAAGAAGGGAAATCAGGATCAGGATGGCAACCTGTAATTAGTGGAGTGCCACAGGGATCACTGCTAATATTTATTTAGTTATTTACAAAACATATATTAGTGATTTGGTGACGTGCAAAAATGGATGAATGCACTAAGAATCTGCAGAGGGATATAGACAGGTTGAGCAAGTGGGCAAAAAATGGGCAGATGGAATATAACGTGGGGAAGTGTGCACTCTTTAGCAGAAAGAATAGATGAGCTGAGCATCTTTAAATGGCGAAAGACTGCAGGAAACTGTGGAACAGAGGGATTTGGGAGTCCCTGTGCGTGAACCACAAGGAGCTAGTATCCAACTTCATCGGGTAATTAGGAAGGCAAATGGAATGTTGACTTTTACAACAAAGGGAATGGCACATAAAAGTAGGGAGATTTCCCTAAAACCCATACAAGGGACTGATCAGACTACAGCTGGAATATTGTAAACAGTTTTGGTCCCTGTATCTTTTTTAAAAAAAAAAGATATGCTGGCATTAAAACTAGAGATGGTTCACTAGGCTGATCTTGGGTGTGGAGGGACGGTCTTATAACGAGAGCTTGAGTGTGTGCTCCTTGGAACATAGAAAAATAAGAGGTGAGTTATAGAAACATACAAAATTCTTACGAGACTTCACAGGGTAGGGGCTCTTTCCCCTATGGGAATGTCTAGGACTAGACCATTATCTCAAAAGAAGGGATTGCTTGTTTAAGACAGAGGCAAAGAGGAATTTCTTCTGAGGGTAGTGAATCTGGGAAATTATTTACAGCAGAAGGCCATTGAAGCTGGGTCATTAAGTTTGCTCAAGGCTTAGATTTTTAAGCAATAAGGGAATTGAAGGTTATCGGAACAGACAAAAAAACAGTTGAAAATTATTGGGTCAGCCATGATCTCAATGAATGGTGGAGCAGACTTGATGGGCTGAATGGCCAACTTCTATATTTTCTGGCTTCATGGTTTATTCAAGGGCAAGAAGGGTATTCAGGCAGTGCAGGTATTTGGGTTTCTACTGTCGTCATCATCAAGCCACCATCGTCTCACCAAACCATAGGGCTACTCTGTCCTTAGAGAGAGCCAACTCATGCTGATTTAACCTGAGGGCCACCATAGCTCAGGTGAGGGGAGAGGTTGGGAAGGAGAGTCCTTCATGGTAACCTCACCTGGTGCAGGGATCAAACCCACACTGATGGCATCCCCATCATACTACTTCGCAAACCAACCATCCAGCCAACTGAGCCAAAGCGACCCCAGTTTCTGCTGCACTGTGATTGTTGAATAGCAAAGAAAGCAGGTCCAAAGTAAATACAGTGCAGTTTAAAATCATGAGATGGGTGAAGTCGACAGGAGACCTTGGACTGAAAAAGAATGCATAAACTTGACTTTGCATCACTTGATGGACTATATAATCAATGAGAAGCTGTTATTCAATGCCCTGTTTTCCGGGATCATTGAAGTGATGAATATAATGATTACAATGAATTGTGAAATACTTGTTACGAAAGCAGTTATGATAGGGTGGTGAGGAAAAAGAACACCACCACTGGTGTATGACTTTTCTTTTCCGACAGTTCATTAATTATGCATTTCTCAAATCTCTTCCTTACTCGTAACCCGTTCCACTTCTGCATGACATGGACATCCTTATGTGAAGCAGCTGCTTTCTCATTGAGCAATGCTTCCTCAAGGGGGCTCAGTTCCATCCGTTCATCCTTCAATGTCTGTCAGTAATGTAGCCTGAGGCATTTGCACTTCATGTATCCCTGGCTGAATTCTGAAAGGGAGCTTGCATTTCAAACAAAACAGGATGAGGACAAGGTCCTCTTGGGTCTCTGAACAAGAAGTACACAGCCACTCGGAGGCCTGCCCCAGAACACCAATTTATTGAAGCCTATTGAAAATCTGGTACTGTAAGCTGTAAATCCAATGTTGCAACAGTCTCAATAGTTCAAGTTGCATGCTTGCAGTAATTGGCATTTGTTTTAGTAATTTCAGCTGGCATGGAGGGGGTGGTGATACGAGGGTCAGAAGTACTACTAAAATGGCCTTCTCATACATGCCTATTTTTCACTTTCTCTGCAGTGTTTGAACAGCGACGACACCTTTTGAGAACATAATGCTAATGCTTGATGGGATGCCGATGGCAAGAGTCAAACCAGAACTTCTGGAATCTGAGCGAGTGGTAAGCCGAGGTTTCCAGACAATTCCCTTTTTCCCCCGATAGCGGTAATTATTTCCAGACCTTTCTAAAGCCAGTCTCCTCTCAGCCTGCCCTATGATATTCACATCCATCTTCACCTCCTCCCCCATTCCTGTTGATGTATGGCCTGAAATCTAGGGAACACATAGCTGTACTGTGACATGATACCACTGCACTCGAAAGTTGAGAAAATTCTGTTAGTGCAATAAGTTTTTGAATTGACTGGAGTACATTTATGGGCATTTTCCAGCCTCCTGGAATATAGGATTAATAAGTTTATACTGTGTTCAAAAGTCTTGCAGATAGCTCACTTGAAAGTAATTCACTCTTTCACCTGATTGAATGCAAATTTATTCAAAAAAACTAAGGAGTGGAAACTATGATGAAAATACAGCACATATTTGAAAAAGAAAAAACCTTAAATCAGTGCTGTTTTCTTCTACCATGGAGCTAGTAATTAATATTGATGGCTGCCAATCTGAAAATGTTCCTTCGCCACAGCAGTTAGCATTTTACTTGCTCCATCAATTCTGGTCTCTTAAGTATGATTTGCATTACCATTGGTGTTAGTGCCTGCAGCCGCCAACTCTTTAATCTCTGGAATTCCCTTCCTAAATCTATTCACCCTGCTAGCTCCTCTTCATCCCTGAAGACAATACTTTAGACCAACTCTCTAATTAAGACGTTGGTGACTCACTTTAATATTTCCTAATATGGCTCAATGTCAAGTTTTTTTGTTGGATAATTGTTCCTTGGAATTGCTTTGGAATCTTTTACTATCTTAAATGTGCTTTATAAATGCAAGTTGCGTTTTGTATGGTTGATACATTTCTTGTCAGCATTTAAAGTGAAAGCTGTGAAAAAACAGCCATATCTGAACAATGGACTATTATATTTTGCATTATGCAGTTCCATGCTGGTGGTGTTATAGAACAGCATATCTCCTTGTGTTAGTACAATAACCAGAAAATTTACTGAAAAGACAATCTTGTTGCATGCAATAGTATGTGTGCTAACATTTACTGCCTTTGCCAAAATAAATTAATATTTATTGAACACAATAATTGGTAGGCTCACAATAAATCCACATGACCATGAATCAAAATCTTAACATGCGTACCAAACAAGCTCCTGCTATTGTTATAGGTTAGTGTTGGAGTCTTAATGCTCAACATCTTAGTTATATGGCAGTTTTAATGTAATAAGTCATCCAAGGCATTTAGCAGTAGCGTCATCAAACAAAATTAGGGGTTGTGCCACAAATACCTATTAGGACTATTATTAAAAACCTTAGTCAAAAAGATAGGTTTTAAGGAGCATCATAATGGTGGAGAGAGAAATAGAGAGGCAGAAAGCTTCAGGGAACCAATTCAAGGAGTTGGGTGTTCGACAGCTGAATGCATATTCATCAGCCGTGAGCAAATACAAGTCACACGACACCAGGTTATAGTCCAACAGGTTTATTTGAAATCTCAAGCTTTTGGAGCGCTGCTCCTTCTTCATGTGTCGTGTGACTTCTGACCTTGTCCGTTCAGGTCCAACACTGGCACCTCCACAGCAGTGGTGGTCATTATGGATATGCAGTAGATCAGAATAGAAGAAACTTGAATATCTCAGAGGCTTACAGAGCTAAATGAGGTATAGAATTGGGGAGGAACGTATGGCATGGAGAGATGTGAACTCAAATTTTAAAATCAAGGCATGGCTGATCTGGTTCACGCAAATGAATGAAAGGACTATGTTATGTAGTAAGAAAATCAGAATTAAAATTTTGAGGTGCTTCTTTTAAAAACTGGCAAAGATAATGTCATGCATGAGTTCTGGAATGCTAAAATCAGTGGAGACTGCAGACAAAAGAATTCCAATTGAAAGTGCTATCAGACCACATAGTTTCATTCTGCTTACATTGAAGGCCACTGTCTCTTTAGAAGAGGGGCAGGAATATTTGCAAAATATTTCTGGGTCCAACTGACCACATATAGGTACATTTATTCTGATATCATTCAAATAAGTACTTTGGATATTTATTGCCACTTAAAAGCATTTTTTAAAACATGTACCACAGAGATAAACATCAGCTGATGGAGGATTAAAGTGAAATTCCGTGTGAATGGAAAGTATGAGTCATGGTGTTAGCATTGATTTTCAATTCTGTCAAATTTACGTTCTCATAAATAAACAGGCGATTTTTTTAAATGTGTAAGTTATTATTTTCAGTCTCCCTTCTGTGGGGGAAAATATGGTCGCATTTATGACAGAACAATGATTCTATTTCCATTTTATTAATTAGAGCAGCTCTTCCCTCTAACACTGACTATTCTACAAAGGTGGAGATAACACTACCAATGATCACAAAGGCAATGCTTAGCAAGTCAAATATATCCATTCATAAAAATAGAAGGTAAATGTGATTAGATTGACTTGATTCTGTTGTTTGCCAATTCATATCTAAGTGCTCCCCATTTAATGTTTTGTTTTTATGGTGCATCCACATTAACACCTGTGCAAAAAGTGACATACTTTGACATATTTATATTCAAAGCTATTCTCAGAACAATAATGATTTGAATTTTGGAACCGTTATCAGTTAACGAATGTTGGGTGTGCAAATATACCATTGACTAAGGCTGCTTGGGTGTTCAAGATCTGAGATTTTGAGGTTGTTAATCTATGGAATTCTCTACATTAGAGCATTGTGGAAGTTATTATCATTGAATGCCCTTAAGGTTGAATTAAATGGGATTTTAACCTGCAAGGCAGTCAGGAGTAATGGGGAGCAGACAGGAAAATGGGTTGAGGCTACCATCTGACCAAAACATAATCATGTGGAATGGCAAATGGTCCGGGGCATCAAATGGCATAGTCTTGTCCCTTTTTGTTATATTCTTATGTTCTTAACCAAATGTTAAAAAGATTTTCAACATGTTTACACTGTATTATGTTGTATTTACAGCACAGGATATCAGTATGCTACGCATCCATTCTATTTCAACATATCCTCCAATTTGTTGTTCTTTCATGTATTTATCAAGCTTTCACCTAAATGCATCTATTCACCTCAACTTCTCCATGCAATAATAAATTCCACATTCTCACCACTAGCTGAATATTAGTTTCTGCTGAACTTCCAGTGGACTTATTGGTGACTTGTATATTTATAATGACTTGTCCAACGGGATAGATGTACATGTATTCTGTGAAACCCCTCTACAGAGAAAAAGAAATTACATTACCTTTATCAGCTTTCTCTTTTCAAAAGGAAACAATCCCAAGCCTGTTGAGTCTTTGGTCATTTCCAACCTGTCGTTTCTGGTATCATCCTTGTAAATCATTTTTGCACTTTATCCAGTGCATCTATATTGATGTTGTAGTATATTTTCTGTAAGCTCTTATTTCTATGTGAAACTTATTTTTAACTCCTTTATGGGATGTGTGTGTTGCTGGCATGTCCAGCGCTAATTGATCTTGAAGCTGTGTGCACCATTATGTTAAATTGTATTGTGATACTCATATCCCATGAATGAAGAGCAATGCACAGTGCTGTAAGTATGGTCTAACCATATGCATAAAATGGCACGTGACTTATAGGGTGCACATCTGGGAGCTGAGCATATAACCTGTTGAGCCATGCTGACTAAGTGACATCTGTAGTAAACGCCATGAACTCCAGTTGATGTTTTCCCATAGAAGCAAACTTTCAATGGAAATCATCACAGGCATTTCTTACATAGAAAATACCATTGTATTGACATGTTTAATCATTTTTGCAGAATTTGTCATGTTTTGATTCTTTTTCCAGCACCCAGTGCTCAACAAAGTGGTGAACCCAAGATGCCATCACAAAATTTGTGAAAAATGTTTTGACTATTTTCCTTTCTTTTAGTTCTTCACGTTTTTGGTCTGTCAAATGGCCCAAGTGTTAACGCTTGCGTTAATTTTCTAGAGTCCTATAACCAAACTCTATCAAAACTTCACAAACAGTACAAGCTTTCATTTTCCCTGTGAAGTTAGAAATATGATCTGCACTGGTTTTAATAAATTCTGACAAAAGCATTTTCATTTGTTTGAAAACAGTTCCTAGGGAAGTGGAAAGGGGTCTGTTTGCATTCAGCGGAGAAGTGTTGAAGCTCTGGGTGTTAACTATTGTTGAGGACGTAGCTCTGCCAAAGTTTGAGATGTGGTCTGTTTCCCTCCTCTTAGGATGGGTGGGCCTCATTTGTGTTTCCAGTATTTCCGGCTTTAATTTCAATACATTTCACTATCTGTTTTTATTTGCTTGCTTTTTTGTTCTCTGGTGTATTTTCATATTTTCATATTTTCATATTTTCACTCACATAAGCTTTTAATAAGACCAAATATAGGATGGTCCCTAATAAATCCAATCAGGAATTCAGGAAAAACCCTTGTCAGAAATTTGGATTGAATTTAATGCCCCACCAGAGACAGGTTTGGTGGTGGGTAGGGACAGATTTAATTAGAGTCATAGAGTCATACAGCATGGAAATAAAACCCTCAGTCCAACTAGTCCATGCCAATCATAATCCCAAACTAACCTAGTTCCACCTGCCTGTGCTTGGCCCATATGCCTGCAAACATTTCTTATTCATGTACTTATCTAAATGTCTTTTAAACTTCCTTTGGAAGTTCCTTCCACACACGAACCGCATTGTTTTTTAAAAAAAAAATTGCCCTTTATGTCTTTTTAAAATCTTTCTCCTCTTACTTTAAAAATATGGCCCCTAGTCTTTCGATCCCCCATCCTAGGGAAAAGATACCTGCCATTCATCTTATCTATACCCCTCATTATTTTAACTTCTATAGAGTCAACCTCCTCTGCTGCATTGGGGAAAAAATAAGTCCCAGCTTCTCCTTATAACTCAAACCCTCTATTCCCGGCAACAACTGTTAAATCTCTTCTGAAACCTCTCAAGCTTAATATTATCCTTCCTATGACAGGGAGACCAGAACTGGACACAGTACTCCAGAAGAGGTTGGGATTGTGGTTGTAGCAGACAACAGGTTTCAGCCAGGACTAATACTTGGCGAGAGGGTGCTGTGTGTGCTAACCCACTTCCACACAATTAAGTTCAGGTGGGAAGATTCATTGATACCTCCTGTCCTGACAATAATTTCCCCACTAAAAATTTTAATTAATGTTTTACTGGCATTATAACTTATTGGCCTCCACCACTGCTGCTGGTTTTCACCCAGTAGCAAACAGGAGAGTCATGATGTGATGACCCTGAAAAGTGAACTACATCCTGTTTATTTATGGACACCAGGAAAGGGGAGACAGATCGAGCAACCTGGAATCAGGAAGTCAACAGAGGGGTAGGGGGAAAGCACAGAGGGTCACCTCACCTGCTGTTGCCTCTAACCTACTTCCTGCCCCTTGCTCCTCAACCCACATTTTGCCCTCATTCATCTTTTGACCTGGGGTCTCTTCAGTCCTGGTCCTCTCCTCATGGTTGCATTCCCTGCAGCTGCTACCATTCCCAGTTGCACAATGAGAGCTATTAGATACTGAGAGGCCAGCAGCTCTTGGGAAGCACTGAGTGGGAGTTCCTTCCCAGCACCCCTAATCTTGGGGAGCAAGCCCCAATATTTGCCACTCAATGTAATGGACTTTCACCAACACAGATAACGTGTGGGTCCTGTCATTTTCCCAACTGCTGGGTGAGATCCCCCATTACAAACACTTGTTTCACCATTTGTGTGACAACCTGTACCTCCGTTGGTAGCACTTCTGGTCTCTGTCCTGTTCTAGGACTTGACACAAAACTTAGTGCTAAATGAGTGCTGCACTGACTGAAGAGATAATAAATCAAGGACAAGTCTGCTCTCCCAGGAAAGTAAAATATTCCCAAATGCAGTTTTGGAGACGAGAAGGTGACTGTTGTCTGATGGCATGGCTGATATTTATCCCTCGGTGAACATCGCCATCACAAGATTATTTTAGTTTTTATTACATTGCTGACTGTGTGCATAAATTGGCTGATCTGGTTCCTACATTACAGCAGTGACTACTCTTCAGAAATATTTCATTTGCTGGAAAGCACTTTGAACCATCTGATCATTATGAAAAGTGCTTTAAAAATGCATGTCTTTTGTTTATCTAGAGAGTTGTTAGAATGTGAAAATCAGTACCACCAGGAACAGTTGAAACAAATATCATGGATGCATTTAAGGGGGAGCTGAATAAACACACAAGGGAGAAAGAATTTGACAAAGTAAGATGTAGGACTAAGTTACTTGTTCCTGTGCTGTACATTCTGTAATTCTATATACTACTTGCAGATGATTCAAACTTTAACTTGGTGATCAAAATATTTTCCTTTGCCTTTAATTCTTTCACCATAATAAGGAGTTTCTTTGCCTTTCAGTTCTCGATCCTTTCTACCCAAAGTGTAAATATGTCTTTTCTTTGCAAAGTGGCTTGTGTAGATGCAGTAATTTGTTTTCTGTATGCCAACATGTCTATATTTGTGTTAATAATTATTGATGGATATGAGTGAATTCACACTGGTAATCTCATCATAGGATTCAGATGGCTGTTCTTTCCAGTGCACAATAATTATGGTGGCTGGCTTCCTATTCCTTTAGTCATGACTCAATATGCTGCAACATAAAAGAGATGATACCAGTAAATTGAACATTTTCCTGACAGCCATGTTTTCTGCACCATTGCTCCACTGTTCATGCTGGCAATTAGAATAAAGGGAAAAAAAAACTTGCATTTGTATCGTGCCTTCCATGACCACAGAGCATTCCCAGGTACTCCTGTTGTTATTTAGGAAATGCAGAAGCTAATTTATGGCATCCACAAAAAGCGTTGAGATAACGACTAGGCAGTTTTTTTTATTGAGGAATGATTATTGATCATGACACTGGAGTACCTGAACCCCACCACTTGCTTTTTTTGAAGCAGTATCGTAGGATCTTTTACATATACCGGACTGTGTGCGTGGTCCTTTTGATTAACATTTCATCCAAGGACAGTATCTTCAATGGTACTGAATTCTTTCAGTACTGCATCGGACGGTCAGTCTAGATTGTTCTGCTCAAGTTCTCGAGTGGGTTTTGAACCTACAACAAGCTGATGGAAGCCTGATTACTACCAAATGAGCCACAGACAACACCAGCTAACTGCAAGAAGTATTAGGTTGGCTGCAATTTATAGGTTGTCTATGTTTAACTGTTATTAAAATTTTATGATTGCACCCTTACTTATTGCTTTGTACAAGAATACAGTCAAGTGTCCTAAAGACACTACTTGCCAATATCAAGATAAGCCATTGACGAACCTGTGAGTAATCCCTCAGAATCCTCAAACGCCACAATAGTTGCTTCCCAAAGTGCTATTATCAAAGCATTACAGTTAGGAAGTTGTGGCAACTTCAGGTAAAAGAAATTAAAATGTATTTTACCTGTACATTTTACTTTTATTTTTTGGAATATTTAATCCATTCTCCACAAAATCCCAGTTTGGGGATTTGCAACTCCATTTCTGAATTTATTAAATATACAGAAGAAAGACAGACATAAGCCACTCTCATTATCAGTCTAATTCAAACAATAGCATGTCATGTGACCCCTATTACACAGCATAGGAACAACCTCTGATACTGATCTGCTTTTCAAAAAATTGTTTTATTATCATTGTGTAATAAACATATGCACAAAACAATAATTTATTGTCACAAGTGTTCAGCGAGTGTGAGTGATTGCAGTGATCATTGATTAAAAATATCTCATGACCTTCTTCCTCATGCACTACAGCTACTAATTCTAAAAAAAATCAGTATTAATTTTGATATAACCATTAATTTGGAGAAAACCATATTAGCGGTCAGTGTTGGATTAGAAAAACAACGACTAGACTGGTTGAGCAAATAGTTGACACTCAGAATTGGATGTTTGCTTCTAAACATACAATAACAGATAAATGAACATTGTTGACAGTTGCTTTTCAGTGAAGTTAAAATATTTTCACTCTTCCTAAATTCTTGTGCAAAATGTCAAATTTCTTTTGATACTACAAAAGTATGTGGATCTTGTAGCATTATCCATGAAGATTTAACTTGTAAAGCTTTAATCTGTGTAGATGTCCTGTCAACATCCTACAAAATTCATCCTGATTACAATCAAATTCCTTTCTGATATCCTTTATAAGCGTTGCACTATTTTCACACAGTTGTCTTTGACATACAGTTTCTTTGTTGCGTCATCATTTTTAACAATAGATATGAGTCCTGACGCACATTTTCACATTTCAAAGGAAGTCATTTGCATGTGTATACAGTTGAGTGGTTTTAAAAATTTAGCTTCCAATTCCTCTATCCTTCTTGCAAATTATGCCATTGGTCAATAGAAAAAGGTTGTCTTCTTTATTGGCAATGTTCATATTTAAAATGAAGTGACAGATTTTTATCTCTAAATTATGTTTCATATGCCTGCCTATATATTTGTGTGTATTGTTTAGAAATCCAGGTTTTTCTTCTAAAAATTTGTGAAGTTTATAAAATAAGTAGATTGTAAGATTGTAGTTTGAAATTTAGGGTAAATGAAGGGGAGTTGTGTGACCTGTTGTGGAGTCTATCTGATAGTAAGCCTAAATGGTTCGATTGTTCTGGTGGTCAAGGAAGACTTTGATTTTATTTTAACTGAGGAAGTAGGTTCCAAGTATTTACACTTGGAGACAGTGGCAGCAGTGTCTGAATTTATAATGGTTTGACTCTGAGCGTTTGAAAATCCTAGAAGTGTTGCGATATCAGGTTGTAAATACTTGTACTGTAAACTGCCCACTTACTTATGACAGGGTGTTATGATCAAGGATGTCTGCTGATTACCAAGGAGGGGAGAGGGCACAGGAAATATTTTTGAGATCAGGTTACAAGCTTCCCAACAAATCGGTGACTATGTAAATATCACAGATAGAGATTCTGTGTGGTCGCTGGGGAGAACAGCTGATGGCTTTGTGAGTTAGCAAAATGAGATGTGGGAGGGAGATGGTCTGTGGTCAAAGAAAAGGGTCCTGCTGCCACCTAAAGGATTCCATGAGATTTGTCCCAGTGTGGCACAGGGGAGAAGAAACATTTGATCAGGCTTTGTGATGGATTTAGAAACTCTCCAAAAACTGAGGGTCATGCCTTTAAAATACAAGTTGCCTGAGAAATAGAAAGTCTGGTTTAGTCAAGTGTTTTCTTTTTAACCATTTGTTAATGTAATAGTTTTAAAGCATGAAATCGTGTTGCATTCTTTCAGCCAATCAGTGGAAGTTCAGATTTCTTTAAAAGTTATAAGTCTCTATGGAAACTGAAATCATTTTCATGAAGGGGGGAGTTCAGGATGTGGGGGCATAGGCCAAAAACATTAGTGAAATCAAGGAAAGATTTCTTTGTGGAAAGGGTGGTGAAGTTGCTCATCTGCAAGCAGCTAATGATTGCTGAAGCAATTCTTAATTTTAAAACTGAGATTGATAGATGATGATTAAACAAAGTTAAAAGAGGAAAAGGTGGATGTGGAGCATGATTGCAAGGCAGACACAATCTCCATGAACTTTGGTCTACCTCTGTTCATATATTTTTGCAAGTATTCAAGCATTATTCCATTGAAATTTTATTTTTGACCAAAATACACCATATTAAAAAAGCATAGTGCAAGTATGATTTTATTTCTAGTTGCATGCTTCCTTGAAGGTAAATATAATCTTGGGTTCCATTATTATAAGTGTCCTATAGAATTCCATGTCCCACATTTTTTTTTTCTTCCATTGTCTTCCTGATTGAGTGAGTGTGCTGTATGAACTAATGTCTATTTTGCAGTACTGACCAAAGTTAAAATTGCTCCTTTTGTCTTAGTTGTTCTGTTTATTTCTTGAGCTTGGCTTTATTCTATAGAAGTTTAATAAAACAAAATGCTTGATTTTAGCAATGTTTTTCAGGCAGCTTCCTATTTACAATTTGCTTTCAGACAGCATGAGTAATTCTTTTTTAGATTCTTACTGAGTCTGGCAAGATTTCAGAGCCAGCTTGAAAAACCTGATGACCCACACTGAGATCAGTGTCTGGCCACAGTTTTGAATAGTAGTGTTATGTCTAAGAACACTGAATTTCTCTAAAAAACGAGGAAGGTATTTAGCAGTTCATAACGAGCTGTTGGATGTTGCATGGAATACTTTTTTTTCCTGGGAGATGATGTAATCGGGTCAAGATGTAGAAAGACTTTGGGTTAAAGCTGGCCAACTTAATGATGGATCAAAAATAGCAAAGGTTTTATCTGCAATCAATGGTTTTTAATTAGTTTTTTTGCATATCAGTCTCTTAAAGCTCTTTTTCCATACGAATCTCAATCTTTTAAAGCTATATCTTCAGACAAATCAAAACCTCAAGCAGTTTAATTAAACTCTGACAAGAAAATTGATCTTTTAAAATGCAAAAGAAAACCTGTAACTTTTCCATTATATTGAAAACTCTTGTGGATTTAAATAGGGCCTTTGTAAATATACTAGTCCGATCGGTATGAGAATGCAGGTTATCTTAATCAGCTGGTACAGTGGTAGGTTTGGGGGACAGCAGAAACACTCCTCTTCTTAGCCCACAAGCAGTGCTAGAAAGGTACTGTTCCACACATTACCTTTCACTGTTGAGTTTCTTGTGACTTAGCAATCCATTCAACAAGGGTGTAACCCAAAAATGGTGGTATGATGTGAGACATGCAGTCTCACTAATATATTTGGTCTAAGTGAGTGGGCAAAGGTCTGGCAGATGGAGTACAATGTTGATTAGTGTGAGGTCATCCATATTGGTAGGAATAACAGCAAAATGAACTATGTTTTAAATGGTAAAAACTTGCAGTACGCTGCTGTGCAGAGGGACTTGGGTGTCCTTGTGCATGAATCACTGAAGGTGGGATTGCAGCTGCAACAGGTGATTAAAAAGGCAAGTGGAATTTTGTCTGCCATTGCTCAAGGGATGGAGTTTAAAAACAGGGAGGCTATACTGCAGCTGTATAGGGTCCTGGTGAGGCCACACCTGGAGTACTGTGTGCAGTTTTGGTCTCCTTACTTGAGAAGAGATATACTAGCACTGGAGGGGGTGCAGAGGAGATTCACTCGGTTGATTCCAGAGTTGAGAGGGCTGGATTATGAAGAGAGACTGAGTAGGCAGGGATTATACTCATTGGAATTCAGAAGAATGAGGGGAGATCTTATAGAAACATATAAGATTATGAAGGGAATAGATAAAGTGGAGGCAGGGAGGTTGTTTCCGCTAGCAGGTGAAACTAGGACTAGAGGGCATCGCCTCAAAATAAAGGGAAGCAGATGTAGGACTGAGGTCAGGAGGAACTTCTTCACCCAAAGGGTTGTGAATCTGTGGAATTCCCTGCCCAGTGAAGTGGTTGAAGCTACCTCACTGAATGTTTTTAAGGCAAGGCTAGAAAAATTTTGAACAGTAAAGGAATTAAGGGTTATGGTGAGTGGGCAGGTAAGAGGAGCCACGTTTCAAAAAGATCAGCCATGATCTTATTAAATGGTGGGGCAGGCTCGAGGGGCCAGATGGCCTACTCCTGCTCCTAGTTCTTATGTTCTTATATTTAAACAAATAGCAATTCTCACCAGCTGCCAAAAAAACAGAAGTAGATAACTTTGAGGCAGGCCCAATTTGTGATTGAATTTTTTAAACATGTTTTTGTCATGCTAGGTAGAAATATCCTTGTTCTTGTGGCTTAAACTCACGTGTATGACTGACACCCTACAATCTATTCGTAATACCAAATCAGTTAATCTCCATGAATAATCATTTGCTAGTCCAGAACTTGCGTATTGCTGAAAAAAGATGCACTTTGAAATTTGTTTGTCTTGCGTCACTAAGGCAATTTGCAACAAGTACCAAAATGTCGCGAAAACCTTTAATATATGTAGCTTTGAATACATGTAAGTGTGCCACAATGCAAGCTCAACTGACAATCTTAAAGCAGTTGTCAGTATGCAGTCTGGATCATTTAGCAAATGTTGTCCGATTTGTGGAGTCACAGCTAATGCTGTATACTGTGTTCTGAGTTTTGCAGCCAAGTGTTGTGTGTATAGTCAGTATCTTGCTTGTTCCCAACAGCTGAAACAATAGGCTGTTTGATACAGTCCACCAATCTTTAGAATGTATGGCCTATATACCTAACATCACACTGACACTAAAATTTATGTTACTACTGCATTATAATAGAAATTAGGGTGGCCATCCTTCGGCAGGATGTTCTGGATACGTCCTATTTAAGCATCAAATTTGCACTTGAATGGTTTGGACCCAATTGTGAGTTGCTGATAAGGCCTATCTTAATGCATGAAGCTGTACAAATGTCAAAATATATATTGACCAGTGATGGTCGGATTGCAGTAGGTAGTAGTACAGAACCCACTCACTGATGCCACAACTGGGACATCGTGGAAAGGAAGCTCCGTAGATTTGTTCGATTTCAAAGGTGAATCTGGGTGCAGAATGTAACCCATGAAGACATGTAATAAGGACTAGCAGGTTTAAAACGGACGAGGAGAAATTATTTCACTCAAAGGACTGTAAGTCTGCAGAATTCACAACCCCAGAGTGTGGTGGATGCTGAGACGTTGAGTAAATTTAAGGAAGAGATAGACAGATTTTTAATTAGTTATGCATCGAAAGGTTATGGCGAGTGGAATTGAAACCGAGATGAGATCAACCATGATTGTGCTGAATGGTGGAGCAGGCTCCAAAAACTGAATTGCCTACTCGGGCCTCTGTTTCTTACATTCTTAAACTTAAGAATGTGGGAATTAGTGTTGCTGAATTTATGAACTTGACAACTTTTGCAGTCGCATTCAGTTTTAACAACATTATATATGCCCAAATTGAAGATCTTTCCATAGGATTTCACTAGATATCAGACATATTTGTTAGGTTCAATGAAGAATGTGTCCTCCATGAAATGACATGTAACCATCTACTCTTTGTGTATTTCCAAAATGTCGATGATACATTTGCTATTATTGAACCCTGGTCAGGTTATTTCGCCATGTATGTCTCTGAAACTCCTGAATGGGCCTAAGGCCGTCATTTTTGGACGCTCAGTCCACCTCAGAATATGATAGAGCATAAAATATCTCCAATGAAGAGCAACAGAAGAAGTTTTCTGTGTAATGCAGTAACACTCAATAGCACTCAAGAAGCTTGACAACATCCAGGACATAGAAATTGGGAACGGGTGTAGGCCATTCAGCCATTCTGAGTTTACTATGCCATTCAATATGATCTTAGCTGATCCTGTATCTCAGTGCCATATTCCTGCTTTTGCTCCATATCCCTTGATTCCTTTAATATCTAAAAAATTATTAATCTCTTACTTGAATTCCTCAGTGACCTGCCGTCCACAGACTTTTGCAGTAGTGAATTCTACAGGGTGACCACCCTCTGAGTGAAAAAACATCTATTTTAAATGGCTTGACAACTCTGAACTGTTGAATCAGTTTGAACAGTCCAATGAGTTTATACAATCATTTAGGACCATGTTTAATAATCTAAAAGGCTGCATTCCCTTTCCCAATGGTAAGTTTGGCCCATATGCAAAGCTGCCCTCTCCAAAGTACTGTAGAAGCTTTTAACTTTCTCTTAGCATGAATGAAAATCAGAATAGCCTTAGAGAGCTACAGTTTAATAACGTGCTGTTGCCTCCATAAACCACAGGCTTGCAATTTAGATGTAGTCTCATAAGACTATTTAGTATTGTGGAATGAGACGAGCCTAACTGTGGGGATTCCAGTATGGAGTTCTAGAAAAGATAGGCCTGAATTTACGATGTGAAGGAAATTCAAAGACTTTGGAGGAGAATGTGAAGTTGGACAGTGATGGTAGTTGACAAGAAAGAGGAGTCAAAGATTAGTTTTGTGAAGAAAGCTCATGCTCAAGGAAGAAGAGGGGTTAAAACCTAAGGAGAATGAGCTATTCACAATAACGACTAACGTAGGAGCCAACAAGGGAAGTCGGGTGACCAGTAATTTAGTGAGACTAGGCATGAGGAAACAAGATGTGGGTCTCACGGACAAAGTGAGTTTGGAGAGGGAATGAGGGAAGTTAGAGAAATATGGGAATTCTAGGCTAGTGTGCAGGAGAAATTCAAGAAAAGTTTTGATGGGGCTTAAGGAGTGAAGTAACTGAGGGAGCTGATGGAGGGTAAAAGAGGAAAGCATTACTTTAGCTTGTCTTGCAGAGGCATTAGCCAGTTGCAGAGCACCATTGATAGATCATAGAATCCCAACAGTGTGGAGGCAGGCTTTTTGGCCCATCAAGATCTTGTGCTATAGTGTTCTATCTTCCTCTATCTTCTAAGTCCACACTGACCCTCCAAGGAGCATCCCGCCCAGAACCACCCCCCTACCCTATCCCTGTAACATTGCATTTCCCATAGCTAATCCACCTAGCCTGCATATCCCTGGACTCTATGGGCAATTTGGCATGGTCAGTCCTCCTAACCTGCATATCTTCAGACTCTGAATTCGGTTGTCCTACTGCAAAACGATGAGTATGCTGGTACAACAGGTAATTTGGAAAGCTAACTGAATGTTATTGTCTATTGTGAGGAGAATGGAATACAAAAATAGTGAGATTTATGCTTCAGAGATAATAAGAACTGCTGATGCTGGAGTCCGAGCTGAGACAGTGTGGAGCTGGAGGAACACAACAGGCCAGGCAGCATCCGAGCAGCAAGAAAGCTGATGTTTCGGATTGGGACCCTTCTTCTGAAATGCTTCAGAAATTTCTGAAGAAGACATTTATGCTTCAGTTGTGTAGAGCGTTGCTGAAATCACATCTGCAGCATTGCTCACCTTAGTTAAGGCAAGTTGTAAATGCATTGGAATGAGTTCAAAGAAGACTTTAGTAGGTTAATACCTAGAACTGGCAAGTTGTCTCATGAGGCAACATTAGACAGGATAGGCTTTTATCTGCCAGAGTTTAGAAGAGTAACTTTATAGGATGCATGGAAAAAGGATGTTTCCACTTGTGGGAGAACCTTGAACAAACACTTACTGTTTAAAATAAAGGGTCATTCATTTCACAAAAGAACAGAAGTAGGCCCCTCGAGTTTGTTTCAGCATTCAATGAGTTAATTACTGATCTGTACCTTAACTCTATATATCTGCCTTCGGCCAATATCCCTTAATATCTTTGATAAACAAAATTTTGTCTGTCTCAGATTTAAAATTAACAACTGATCTCCCATCAATTACTGTTTGTAGAAGAGAGTTCCAAACCTCAACCACTCTTTGTCTGTAGAAGTGCTTCCTAACATCTCCTGAATGGTCTGAAAAATGAGAATTTCTTTTCCTGAGGGTGTTGAGTCTTTGGAACTCTGCCTTTAATGGCCTTTTGAGGAACACAGCCCTTGAATTTTCATAAGGTAAAGGTGGATTATTGATATTCGAGGGGGTGAAAGGTTATCAGGAATAGATGAGAATGTGGAATAATCAGATCAGTCATGATCTTATTGAATGGTAGAGTAGGCTCAAGGGTCTGACTAACTTACTCCTGTTTTTAATTTGTATGTACATCCAGATCTCTCCTGTACTTGCTAACCTAAGCTCTTCTCCTAGCCCACCATCAGTGTAAATCTCCATTTATTTTATCGTTCGATTCCTCCAAGGTGTTGCGCCTTCCCTTTTCTCTAGCCTTCAGGTGCTATGAACCTCCAAGGACACTAACCACCTCCACGTCCCTTGTGCCTCGTTGATTTCATTAGCTCAATAATGGCACCCGAGTTTCAGCTATTGAAGTCCCAAGCTTTGGAAGTGCTTCCTAAACCTGTTTACCTTTACTTCATTTTCTGTTTTAAAACATATCCTAATATCTTGTTACATGTCAGCCTATCAGTCTGTATGTCAGTTGGTCCCACCCTAGCCTCAAAGTCACATGGTTCCAGCTTTAAGTCCCACTAGGACCTGAGCACTAATGTCAAGGCTGAGACACTCTAGTATACCATGGCAAAGGCAAGTGTGCTGTCTTCTGGATGAGTCATTAAACCATGGTTCCATTTGCCTGTTTGTGGATTCCATGGCATCGTTTTGAAGAACAGCTGATTAAACCATGGTGTTCTAACCAGTATTTATCTCTCAATCAGTGTCACAGAAACAGATTATCTGATTTTCACATTGCTGTTTATGGGCATTTGCGATTGATAACTTAGTTGTGTCTCCAACGTTATAACAGATTGGCTGCAAGTGGCTTTGAGCCATGGGGTGGGTATTGATACGCTATTTAACTGCAACTTACTTTTTCTTTTCTGGTATGTTATGAGATAATGTTTTTGTGAAGCACCTTAGAGCATTTATTACATTCGAGTGCTTTTTTAAATTTCATGTTATTGAAGAGCCCTTGAGCGAAAATATATAGGAGGATCAATTCATTTCAACAATGGAAACAAAACCATAGGAGTTGCATTTCTTTTACTTTGATTTGGTTCATGTCTTAGAAAGAAATAACTTGTATTTTTATATAGCCCCTCATGGCATTTGTTGGAAGTATTTCAGATGTAGTTATTTGCTTTTCTGAGGTTAACACCAATAACCTTTATTAATATTGGATTTTTAATTGTAGCAATGTCTTCTGATGTGCTTTGGAGAAGGATAATGGATGTTCAGCCAAGGAATAGATTGGTAGGATTGACCAAAGTAATTTCCCTTGTGTGGACTGAAGGGGCAAGAATTTTAATATGTGGCAACATGCCCTAAATGGTTTAAAAAAAAATTTTGAAATTATTTGAGGAAGGATTGTTGGTCAGGAAAACAACCTATGCTTCTTCAAATAATACAATTAATCCTTTAATGAACCAGTGGTTCATCTGAAGTGCAATAAATTTGACAGTGCAGCCTGGATCATGTGTTGAAGTTTTGGAATAGGCTTAAACATGCAGTCACTGAAGCACATATACCGTGAATGCTGGAAATCTGAAAGATAAAAACAAATAAGTAAGTAAAACTCAGCAGGTTGGACAGAAGTAATGAAAAATGGTGTTGTCTATTCCGATGAAAAACCATCAATCCAAAATGTTGACTCTGTTTCTCTCTGCAGGTGCTGCCTCACCTGAATTTTCCAGCTTATTTTCTTCCAATTTAAGACTCATGACACTTGTCTTCAGTGGTCACCCACTGGTTCCACATCCTTCCCATCCTCCCTAAACTAAGATCTGCAACAGGTTTTCCAATTCCACCAAACATAATGAGTTTCAACAGGAAGTGTAGTGATGGTCTCAGCTAAATAAATAACTTTAAGTTTGGAATTGTTGGATGTCAACCTGTACGTACCAAATACAGATTGCCTAAGGCCAAGAATATAATGGGGTGGGGTGGGGTGGATGGGTACTGGAATCATCATTAGGGATGTGGATATTTATACCACAGAGCCATGCCAATGAATATTAGTTCTTTGAGAAATACATTAAACTTCAAGCCCCACAACATAAAACCCTGAGTGCTGCTATTATGTGCTTGAAATCGCGCAGCCACAGAGGAAGTTTTATAAGTAGCATTTTTGAGAGCAGTTTGTAGGATTGCTTTGACACCTTTTATTGGTATTATTTGTTGGCTGGTCAACAGAGTATTTCCTGTCTAGGATACCTAACCTTTTCTGATAACACTTTGATTCATACGTCCAGAATAGTTTGAACTGGTTCAATATCCGCTTCTCTTCCGTCATTTTGAATATCAAATTTACTACAAACATAGTGAGGACAAAATGAGGTTAATGAGAAAATGTAATACAATCACAGTAAAAATTCCTACAATTGTCCACATTTTTAAATCAAATTACTCCAGTTCTAACATTTGTCAAGATTGGCCAAGGGAATACTACTGTCACCCATCAGCACTCCTAGGTAAAGTCTATTGTAACAAAATGCAGAATAGAGTTGTTTACTGTGCCTCACAACGTGTCTCTGGTGAGATCTAAACACAATGACACCCTTGCGTGAATGAAAGTTTCCATTTTCTGGCCACCCTTATGATCTCCAGAGAGTGCTGATTTTATGACAATTTGTGCCAAACCGCTTGAAAAATTCCCTTTTGGTTTCTAAGATGAGCTGAGTCAAACTCATTTTGTGTTAAAATTCATTAGATAAACCAGTCTTGGGTTTCATTTGAAAGCTTGGTCCTAAAGGTGAAGAATGCTAAGCATTATTCAACCCAATGCTTTCAACTTTTCTGATTTAGCAGCTCCTAAACACATGTAACTTAAGTACATTTGCACCAAAACAGAATTATATTTATATTTCCAATTTTAAAAATAATTTCATTGAAATTCCCCACCATTTCCTCCAATGAATAGTTTGAAGTACAGGTATTTTTTGTAAGAGGAAGGAGTAACCTGACCTAGTGCAATATCCAAACAGCAGAAACCCTTTTTCCTAATCTTAAAGGTGATATCAGCAAAACCATATAGCATTTAGTCCATCCACCACAATAGTAACACGTTTTGTAGAATGACCTTTAAAATTACTATTAGACCATAAGACCAAAAGAAATTGTAAAAGGAGTATTCCTTTGAGCCTCTCAAGCCTGCTCTACCATTCAAAAGAATCGTGGCTGATCTAACACTCCTCGCATTCACTTTCCTGTCATTTCTCCATAATCCTTGATTTCCCCCACTGTTCAAGAATCTAATGCAGCCTTAAATACACGCAAGGACTCTGCCTCCATGTCAGTTAATTTATAGGATTTTTTTGGTTTAAAGTAGGATTATTAAAAATTTAAATTATTTCTGTACTAGGAGCAACTGTGCTGTGCAAATGAAAACCATGTCCCATCTGATGCATGTCTAATATTCTTCCACATAAATTTAGAACAAAATTCCATTAAAAAGAAATAATATTTATCCACAAGTGAAATTATAAATTCTGAATGAATTGGTTCATTCAATCTCTGGTGATATTAAGAAAGCAAAGTCGATGCTAAGAGGCAATTTGAGACCTGGAAACAATTTGTACATAAAATATTCTTTATTATGATGATACAGAGATACATTAATATCTGAAATCTGATTCTCCACTTAAAGGTCTCTGAATCTCTAGGTATTATTGAATTATAGCCATATTAATTAGAGTTTACTAAGGGTGCAGCAAAGGAGGAGAGCCAGCAACTCCTCAGAATATTGAGTCTGGTGGTGAGAAAGGCTTAGATGAGGGTTTTGCCAATAGATGCACGTCAGGTTTTCAAAGCTTGGCTGGGACATAACAGCAGAAACCTCTGAAACATTCCATTCAAAGTTGTAAAAGCCTTCTATGGCTTCAGGAAGAACAAGATTGAACATCTTGGGTCCACAAATCTGATGCTTGCTGACCGCCATGATCAGTCCTCTTCCCATCATTTTTTCCAACCACATCCCCACTATGATACTTACCTGAATGTTGATGTCAATGAAGCAAGCGGTCAATAACTCTGCAACTTTGCAAAGACTAATGACAGAGATGACAGCAGATCCCAAAATTTGTTAAACTTGAGCCCGAGGGATTGATTTTCAATTAGCATTTTAGTTCCACATTAGACCACACACTCATCATGAAGGATGTATTTTGAGTCTGGATAACCTTTGAATCCAGTTTGATAGTTTGCAAAGATGGAAGGGTTGGCAGAGAGCTTTGTTCGGGAGGGATTTATGACAGTGGTCTTTAAATATCAGGAACAGTAATTGAGGAGAAAAGGAACCAGCTAATGGAATTTGCATGGTCAGTAGTTAAGTGGCAAGGGAATGAGGTTTGCAGGATATATGTCTTATGGAAAAGATGCATTTATGGAGGGCATTAAGGAGAGAAACAGAAAACAAGACATTGGTTCAGAGCTGGTGCTGTGGTGAGAAAGGGTAGACATTTGGTTTGACATTGAAGAGGTGGGAGAAAGCAGAATAAGTAGCTGGAGCAAAGGTCTTGATCATAATGTTAAATGAATAATTCCATTGTGATTTGAAGAATGGAGTTTTTTGTCTTTCATTTTGTAATCGATATATTAAAAACCAGATCAGCGTGAGAAATGGAAAAATGCAGTATTTTTTCTAATGTTAGAGGTGATTGCTGGAGGAATGAGCATTTTCCAGTTTCCACCTGCTAACAGTAACAGTGCAGATAAAGGGTTGGATTTCCCTAATGGAATGTTTATGGATCTTCAGAGCACCCGTGGCCTTAAAATCCTGTTTCATAAACTATATCATTGCAGGCAATATTGGAAAAAGAGACAAGCAATTTGAGTCTCCTACAAGCTACAAGCCACAACTACACAAGGACACTAATTGGTTTTAATTCTCCATTTACACCTACTCACCTGCTGAGTTCTGTGCTGGGCTAGTTTCCAAATAACCTACAGGCATCTTCTGCTTTTGACACCTATGCGACTTTATAAATTATCCAACAGATGGGGGAGCTTTCTTCTGGCCACCCTCCTTTTGGGTGTTTTGCCAAATCTTTCTGTTGCCAAAGGTCCTTTTTAGCTGGAAGAAGGATAATGGTCTCGTTTTTAGTGATATACTGTGGTTAAAGAAAAATGACCATGGCGATGATACTGTTGATTTTTCCTTCTATCTAAAATGGATGGTTACTTTGTCATCAAATGCTTCAAATCCTGGCTTGCTGAAGAAAAGCATAGTTCCAAAGCACTCCCATTGGAAAACGTAACTCCATACACTGAAGAATACTGTTTCTACATTAAAAACCCCATTACTGTACTTGTACTTCTGTCAGTTCTGACATACTCTTTCCCCAAATTAGTGTGAAAATAAAATAAAGCTTAATTGATTTCATCTACTTGTTTTGGCATGATACCAACCGCAGGCACAAACCTGCTACAAAAGACTGCAATTTATAAAGTACAAGCCTACGATTCTTCAGGAACAGCAACATGAAAAAAAAAGAAATAGAAACAGGTGAAAAATATATGGAAAGAGAAGCAAAACCAGTAAAAGAAATAAAGAAGCATTATACCTCACTCCACAATTATTTTAAAAAAAGTAAGACCTACAAAGAGCAATTGAAGGCAAACACTTATTTATGGATTCAGTAGCATTCAGACTTGACTGTAACCATTCAAACTATGTATGTATGCAGTTTTGTCAGATCAAAGCATTGACTGTCCTGAGAAATGAACTCTCAAAACTTTCTTTGACAACAGCAAGGAGAGGCTTTGCAGAACATCCAGTCTCTTCACAGAAGATCAGAAAAGATCTGGAAAATTGTAAAAGACCAGCTCCAGGTAAAAATTAAATTCAAGATTGTTAGTCTCCAAATCACATCATTTCACACAGCAGCCCTGAGTATTTATTGACCAGTTAGTCGGATGATGCTGCAGCAAAGGTCTTGAGTGTGACTTTTCTAAAGAATTGTTAGTTTCTTTGAGTTAGTCATTGCCTCCTCACCACTTAATTTTTTTTTTAGAAAGGATCGTTTAGATGAGAGAAAGGAAAATAACATTGCTGTATTACTTGAGGATGGATACAATATTGAAGCCATGTTTGCAGACCAACAACAATGACACGCTGTAGGAGCAATGAATATGATTGCTGTTGTTAACAAGGCTCAACAAACCAACAGAATTTGAATAGATGCAATTTGTTGCACATATCTGAAGTTGCCTGTACTTGTTAATTTGTAAAGCATGTGGCACCAGTGATATTGGGCATACATGTGCAGGAAATCTGGTTCCAAAGGCCAAGCTAGAGCCCAGAACAAACTACAGGTGACCAATAAGATGGTACAACATCACAACAGTGGCAGCAAGGAAAGTATTAAAGGTGTACAAACTGTCACTGAAGTTCAGAGTTGACCAAGCAAAAGGCAGATTTCAGAAGATAAGATTTTCGTGTTGTTAACCTCGCACATTGTGTCAAGAGCAGAAGGTGATCCAAGCCTTTATGACCACAGATGGCGGAAAAACACACACCGACAGCTAAAATCAACACGAGCTAGAATAGTTTTGCCACTACTCATCCCGAAAAATGTACCTCAGCAAGTTGAGCTCTGTGGTGTAGTGTACAACAGACCTTGTATTGTCTCACGCTGTACGACAGATCATCACAGTCAATATGTCAGTACACCTTTCAGAAATATGCTCATAATCTCATTAGCATGTGATTTGAACCTATAAATGTCTCATACTCCATCTTACCCTATGATTTCTTAAAACATGATGCACTCCTGGAACGATGTGCTTGCATATTCTAAATGCTTAAAGTTAACATAGACATTCATGTGCCTGAAAAATGCAATGTTCTGATGTGAAAGTTCATTTTGACTTCACTGAATCTTCTACCTGATGGATACCAATGGTCTAGCAGTGGTAGGACCAGCAGTAAGTAAGCACAGGTAAGTACAGATAGCAGGGATTGAGTGAATCCTTAGAAGACTAAAGGCAGTAGGAGTATACGTAAGAAGGAAATCAGGAGGGCAAAAGGGGATGAAATAGCTCTGGCAAGTAGGGTTAAGGGGAATCTGTAGGGATTTTACAATTAAATTGAGGATGAAAGGGTAACTAGGGGGAGAGTAAGGCCACCTAATATTACCAAGACCACCTATGTGTGGAACCACAGGAGATAGGGGAGACATTAAATGAGTATTTTGCATCAGTGGTTACTGTGGAGAAGGATATGGAAGATAGAAAATGTGGGGAAACAAATAGTGACATCTTGAAAAATGTCCATATTAAGAGGAGGTGGTAATGGACTGCCTAAAGTGTATAAAGGTGGATAATCCCTAGGACCTGATCACATGTACCCTAGAACTCTGGAAGCGAGGGAAGAAATTGCTGGGTCCCTTGCTGAGATATTTGTATCATTGATAGCCCCAGGTGAGGTGCCAGAAGACTGGAAGTTGGCTAACGTGGTACCACCATTTAAGAAAAGTGGTAAGGAAAAGCCAGGGAACTATGGACCAGTGAGTGTGACATCAGTGGTAGGCAACTTTTTGGAGGGACCACTGCTTTTTGACATTTTATATAAATGATTTGGATGTGAACATAGGAGGTACGGTTAGTAGATTTGCATATGACACCAAAATTGGTGATGTAGTGGACAGTGAAGAAGGTTACCTCAGAGTATAACGTTATCTTGATCAGATGGGCCAATGGGCTGAGTGGCAGATGGAGTTTAATTTAGATAAATGTGAGGTGCTGCATTTTGGAAAGGAAAATCAGGGCAGGACTTATACACTTAATGGTAAATTCTTGGGGAGTGTTGCTGAACAAAGAGACCTTGGAGTGCAGGTTCATAGTTCCTTGAAAGTGGAGTCCCAGGTAGATGGGATAGTGAAGAAGGCTTTTGGTATGCTTGCCTTTACTGGTCAGGGCATTGAGTATGGGAGGTCATGTTGCAGCTGTACAAGACATTGATTAGGCCACTTTTGGAGTATTGCATGCAATTCTGGTCACCCTCCTACAGGAAAAATGTTGTGAAACTAGAAAGAGTTCAGAAAAGATTTGAGAATGTTGCCAGGGTTTGAGCTATACAGAGAGGCTGGATAGGCTGGGGGCCGTTTTCCCCGGGAGTGTTGGAGTGAGGGGTGACGTTATACAGGTTTATAAAATCATGAGGGGCACGGATAGGGTCAACAAGCAAGGTCTTTTCCTTGGGTAGAGGAGTCCAAAACTAGAGGGCATAGATTTAAGGTGAGAGGGCAATGATTTAAGAGGGACATAAGGGGCAACATCTTCACACAGTGCGGTGCGTGTATGGAATGAGCTGCCAGAGGAAGTAGGCCAATGCTGGCAAATGGGACTAGATTTATCTAGGATATCTGGTCAGCATGGACGAGTTTTCGTGCTGTGCAGTATATCTCTATGACGCTATGACTCAGTGTAGGCAATGGGCCAAGCACAAGTAAATGGAATTAGTATAGTTTAGTGTTTGTTGGTTGGCATTGACGTGGTGGGCCGAAGGGCCTGTTTCTCTGCCGTATGACTACATAAGCCAAGTACCGGGACGATTGCATCTGACCTACTGAGCAAATTACCCAAGTTATTTTCAAGGGCACACAAGTCCTAATACCATGCCATGTCCTAATATTTCATAGTATCATATCCATGTTACATCAGCACACATGGATATTGAACACGCACACTGTAAGAAGGTGAATCTGTGCACTGGCCAGGAATGAATTAGGATATTAGATGATTCGCGAATGCATATGAGGAATGCCAAATGTGTTAACCTTGGCAAGAGAGGGAGCCTCTATACGCTCACTCTGTATGTATGCCGTCCACTTTTTTTTGTGTGAAACAGACCTCTTCACAATGTATGGGAAAGATTGCATTCCAGCAATGAATTAGTTCTCCAAATTTCTCATTGTTCAACAACTTATGTCAATAATGTTTGCTCTCATTTGTGTTGCTAATTGCTATTCTCAGTTTATTCGGCATCCTGGATAAGAGTTCATGTGTCTTAAAATGATTTGTCAGTATTTGTTTCAGTTTTCAGACACTAATTGGGATGTGATCCAAATCACATTGTCACCCTGCTATCTATGCTGAAACCGTTTAGGAGAACACATGGTACATAATATTAAAACAATAATCGTTAAGGGCCAAACAATAAAGCAAGATTTTCGTATAGTGTTGTTGTATTTTCATGCGACGCTAATAGAGGGGGGATTCCCATCCTCGGTGCCACTTTTATGCTCAGAAGGCAAGGGCAAGAGACATCAACAACTGATTGAAGAGGAATGGCCTTTGTTTCAGAATGGCTGAACAAAGACCAAGGGGAATGAAAGATACATGATGAGTGAGCAGGTGGAGAACTACCAAAACTGTGTGCTGTGATGAGTGTGAATTAAAGCATAAATGCTTACATGGCAGCAAAGTTTTCCAAAATATATGACCAGATCATGTGAAGGGTTTACTGATCATGCTGCTACATTGCAAAGGAACAGAAGATAGCTCAGGCCAATGTACTGCACATCGAACGTGCATAAACAAAGTGAGGGAAAACACGCCAATGATTGTGTGATGATGTCAAGTGATGGCAACCAGCAGCAAACCCGAATTGTCAAACAGGCAACAGAGAACAACATGTACCTCTCCAGATGAGTATGTGATCATCGGATTAGAATGCGTTGTCAAACCTCCTGAGTCTTATTATGAAGTTGGAAATATTAATCTTAAACTCTGCTTGACCTGGTTGTACGATTATTGAATTGACCATACGTGCCTATTTAAAATCAGCAACAGAATAATTTTCATCTTTGGAAAAAGGGAAATGTGATATTATGCCTCAGTCAGTATGACAGTGCACTTTTTAAGAGATGCACTCATGATATCTCCGTATCAATAGCATATGATGTGAGTATAATGGTCTTATACTCTATCTTAGCCCAAGATCGCACTACTGGAAGCTTGCTTCCCTGTGTAATCTAATAATTTAATGTCAGCAGAGACACTTGTGCCTGAGAAATATATTCATACTACAGTATCCGTGCCTAGTTTTTTATGGAAAAAACAGGAAATAGCATAAACATTACTGCATTAGGTAAAAATCATCCTTTTGGAGGCAAACCTAAATCAAACAATAAATCTCGCGTGAAGAGACTTGGAAAGTTTTAATTAATTGCTATGTAAGCAGTTTCCCAAGAAAACAGACTCTCATTGGATAAAAAGAAGCAATATCTACTTGAGAATACGTCTACCATGTAGCCTTACCGAAAATCGTTAAAATGAAGACTGATATAATTGTTCGATAGACCTATCCCTCAACTCCATAGACCTGTAGAGGATGGTTAACTCTTGCAGTTCCTCATGTTGAAAATTTCTGACCTTCATTCTTCCGTAGAAGGATGAAAAGAACTAAGGGAGAGATGCTAATTGGAAACCATACAATGTCTGAGGGAGGGACGAAAGGTTGGGGGAAAGAAAACTAAGTAACAATGGAGCAAGAAGAAAAACTATTGGGAGTCATTTTGTTGTGAAAACTTCCAATTGAGATTTAAACCTAACCGTTGGAGGATTTAAAAGCAATGAGAACAGCAATAAATGTGTTGCAGAAAGACTTTCATTTCTCATGCTTTCCTTGTTCTTCGATGACGGGATTATTTGTGTCACTCTGTAAAAGTGACTTGTATGACTAACTGCCCTGATGTACAATGCACTGAGCATATTATGACCTATGAATAGAAACAAAAATCACTCATGCAAAATTTTCAAAGGAAGTTTGAATAGTTAAATTCATTTGCAATGTTTTGAATCTGTCACTTGTAGCCTTAATTATGTGTTTGGCAGCTCCTCTTTTGTTTCTGGGATTATGCCAGTTAGAGTGTGCAGGTTAATGCAGTCAGCCCTCTTTAATTTGTACTAATTTTGAATATAAAAGCTTTCATTTAGTAGTTTAATAAGAAGACACGGTTAAGCAGAAGGCCTTTTTTGAATTTGCGATGTTTGTTTGTTTGTTTCTATGGTTACTGAAAGATGTTTCCTTGCGACTATCCTCCTGACTTGTTGAAATTTATTAGGGCAGCTGTTAGACAAGTAGTTGTTATCTTCGAGTTAAAGGCTGAGCGTGTGGGGGGACAGTTTAGTAGCTGTCTATCTCATCACTGTTTGTGCATTGCTGTAAGTAGCCTTTCCAGCTCCGAATTCAGGCTCACTTTGTTGCTTTACAGCCATTTTGTGGCTCCACTAGTTTAAAATGCAGCACCAAAGGTTTTGTCCATGTGTTGAATACAGAATATGGCAGCACGGTTTCTGCCAATCACAGTAAATGGCTCTTGTTGCCATGGCAAATTCGAGTCAGACAGCCAGTCAAAGACAGGTGTTGCAGTTTGCGAACCAAAAGCTGCAGATGGTTTTAAGGTAAATTGGGTATCAAAGCAATTTCTTGAATTTTGATGGCTAGTTAACCTTGTCACTAACACTGGACACAAGGGCAATTAAAAGTTGTCAAATAAAAGAATGTTTCTGGACAGGAATTCTTTGCATTAGTATGTTCAATAGTTGATAAAATCAGCCTCTAATAAACCCAGAAAGGATTGGGAGTGTCTGCTATCCCTATGCCTTCAGATAATTTCTTTAGTTTGCTTCATTTGAGTTTTTTTACATGACGTGCTTTCACCACTTAACCCTGTCTCATTCTTCACCCCACTCCTCACTAGTGTGTGATATTCCTTGGCTCTGGGACCCAGACATCAGTTGCCTCCTTCGAAATTGAGTCTCTGTGTGCATTAGTCCCACTTTTGGCTTGTTTCTCTTACTCCACCTTCTCCAAGGAATCTGGCAATTTCGTGAAAAATCTAACCTGGACATCTGGATCTTTAATGAAATCCCTTATCTTTTTTCCTTTGCAAGCCTCCAGAGTTAGAGAGGTTCGAGTATATGTCATGTGTTTTGAAAATGCCACTTATTTAGATTCCTTAATTGTTATATTTTGCTGTGTGATGTCCCATCTGTTACTAATTGCTGCCAGTGGCAACTATGAGCCTGAAACTTGGCACAACCATCCATTGCCTGCTTTGATGGATAGCCATGGACTCATGAAAAAACTGCCTCATTATTTGTCCCAGAAATACAAGACAGGGCTTTTGGTAGATACCATTTAGCCGGTGTCTAATGCATCATGGTGATGGGCCTCAACTCTCATAGCCCATCATGTCAAAAGCTTGATATCCTTTGCTTCCAGAAAAAAAGCACTGGAATATCTGAACCCAAAGACTGAAGATTTTCACGGTCCACTTCAAGGTGAAGGTTTTGTATTCATGTCAGGTAGTGTAACATTGAATGTGTCCTTACCAATTACACACACTGGAACTGGCACTCGAAGTAAAGTTTACCTGTTGTTCTTGGGGTCTTTCTGATCTGCTCTGTGATTTCCCTTGACATTTGATAGGTTCATCAAATCACAGGAAATAATAACTTGCTCTGTCAAGATAATATTTCAATATCTGGACTTTTGGAAAACTTGTATCATGCATTTTGCGACAGTGGTCTCATTCTTTTTACCATTGGAATGTTTTCTGTTAGAGTCATACAGTACAGAAACAGACCCTTTGGTCCAAACAGTCCATGCTAACAATAGTCGCAAACTGAATAGTCCCACGTACCTGTGCTCAGCCTATAGCCCTCCAAACATTTCTTTATTCACGTATTTATCCAAACGTCTTTTAAGCATTGTAACTGTACCTGCATCCACCACTTCCCTCTGGAAGTTCATTCCACACGTGAACCAGTCTGTGTGAAAGAAAAGTTGCCCCTCATGTCTTTTTTAAATCTATCTCCTCTCACCTTAAAAATATACGCCCTAGTCTTGAAATCCCCATCCTACAGAAAAGGCCCCCACCATTCACCTCATCTATAGCCCTCATGGTTTTCTAAACCTGTATAAGGTCACCCCTCAACCTCATGCACTAGTGAAAGAAGTCCCAGACTCTCCAGCCTTTCCATATAACTCGAACCCTTTCAGGCCTGCAACATCCTGGTAAATCTTTTTTGAACCTTCTCCAGCTTAATAACAGAGCGACCAGAACTGTACACAGTTTTCCAGAAGAGGCCTCACTAACGTGCTGTACAACTTCCACATGAGGCCCAACTTCTATACTCAGAGGTCTGAGCAATGAAGGCAATCACCCTTGTAAGGACAATTGCCACAAACACTGCAAATTGACAAAGTGTGGAGTCAGACAGTTGCAAGCTGAAAAAATTGATCCTGGTAATGTTCTTTTTAGAGGCATGGGTTTCTAAGACTGCAGTTGCAGTTTAAGTTTACACCACTACCTTGATCATCGTTACTGTTTCCCTGATGAGAAACCTGTTTTATTCAGCATAATGAGTAACCTTTTGTAATCTCTTAAGGCCATTGGATAGTTGCAATGCCATTAAATGGGGCAACATCCTTTAGTTTGTCTGTATGGGTGGTTAAATCTTTGCTGTGATTTATTCCATTCTCCCAATGCCAATTGCATTTATGGTTTTTGTTTCAAAAATATAAAATTTAATTTCAAGTCATGTAACACCGTCTAACCTTCACAGGCTATATACCTTACCCATGGGAAGTCTCAATGAGAAACAGTTGGGCATTCCTAGCTATGTGTGGAGCCTGCCAAGCTGCATGTAAGAGAGGCAGGTGCAATGTCTATCACTGCAGCTGGCCTAGAGATGGGGAGGAAAAGCAAGCGGAATTAGATCAGAAAACAAATTACAGGACAAGGCTTTTCCAATCATTTCTTGCTGTTTTGAATGTGGGGTTTCATGTTTAAAGCAGGATATAACTGCAACTATCATGATTATGATGGATGTTGCTTCGATGCTGAAAACTGAATTACGCTAAAGAGTAAAAATTATATTTCTGTCTTTTGACTCACTCGATGAGCACTTGTAAGCAGGAGGTCAAAATACTGATTTTGTTTTTTAATAAGTGAAACATATTAGGAAGCGCTAAAGGACTGTTTATATTTAGCACTCCTCTGATGTGAGTTATCCCTGTAAAACTGGATTAGTAAGAAGTATTATAGTCTCGTTAAAGCATTAATGAGGAACTTGCTCAATATTTTACAGCTGCGTCGCAAAAATGAGTCTATTACATCAGGACTAAACTGGTCAAATGATTCCTGCATATGATTTTTGGGAAAGTATCTTGGTGTTTAATATTGTTTAAGCAAAATGACTGGAAAGGAATTGCTGCTGTGCAATCCTCTGTTATCAAGCAAGTTTACAAAAGGCTGAATCTCTTTAGAATTCAGTATAGCAACTCAATGGGCTAGCACTATGCCTCACCTCAGCTGGTTTCTCATAAATTAGTATCAGTCCCTGCCCGGTTCCTTCAGCGCCAGAGTTCTGTGTTAGTCCTGCTGCTGTCACCGAAACATCATGATTTTCCTCTTGAGTTTATGGGTCTGTGCTGGCAAAAGATTCAAGCGATTTGTGCGCAATTAAATGGTCTTTTGGCTTTGGCTGCAGGTAAGCAATGTTCAGCTTACTTAGTGAAGACAGCAGATGGTAAACCGTGGATCCAATATCCATGTGGATATTGCATTGTCACTAAATGCTTTATTATCAATGGACAATTGCTGATGTACTCAAATTACAGCATATGGGAATAATGAGGTGCATAGTATGTTCTGGGATTAATGCTGGCTTCTTTGTGTTTCCCACACCTCCCTTTCGCAAAAGAATTCAACAAAAGTTTTCCAACAGAGGGCCAAGTGGTTTAAGATCTTAGTATCCACCACCTATTCCATGATGGACCCGTCTGATTACATGCCAGTTGTACAGTCAAACCTAAGCATGTTGGAGATATAACCCATGAGTTAATCCGTAACCCAATGAGAACAAGCAATACTATCTTCAGAAAAAAACAAAGACTAGCATTCATATAATACCTTTCACAACCTTACCACTTCAGCGATACTTAAGGATTTTGAATATATCCGATTTTATGGTGGAAAGACTCCACCAAGATTAGTACACAACATGATCCCATAAGCATTATGAAAATGACCAGATAATCAGTATTTTTTTCCATTATGTTGTTAGAAGTATAAATATTGGCTAGAACATTGTTCTTCAAATCGTGTTATGGTATCTTTCGCATCCATCTGAGAAAGAGGTGTCAGTTTAATGGCTTATCTGAAAGATGGCATCACCAGTAATGCAGCAGACTTGGTCTTAAACTCCTGTGTCAGCCTAGAATTTGTACCCATAGGTCTTTGGACGACAAGGGATTTGAACCTTTAGGCTTCTGACTTAAGAAACAAGAGTGCTACTCACTGAGCCACAACTGATACCTCATGAAATTTATAACGTGATTATATTTTTCACTTTTAATAATATTTTATTTCCAACCGTTCTACTGATATAGGGTTGATGGTATATTTTAAAATCAGCCTTTTAAAAAAGACTGCTTTCCATCCAATCTAATTATATTTCCAGTGCTCCAATTTCACAGTAATTCCCGTGTCTTTATGCTCTTCCTTGAGTCGAGCAATGTTTTTTTCACTTTCATTTCATGCTTTGTTATTGACAGTACTCATTATACCTTTATGATGTAGGCCCTGTTTGCCATCTCCTTCTCATACTTTGGGAGCTGACCTCCCACGCTAATAATATCCTCACAGTTCTCTGCAAGTCATTATGAAATCTCTAATAGAGAATCAGAGTCACAAAGGGACACATTCACCATTGGTAATGAGTCATTGTCTAATAAGGCTGCATTATCCACAACATCTTCCTTGCTGGTTACGTGGCTGGTCAGATGTTTCAGAAGTGTCTTTGCAGATACATCATTGTCTGCTGGTCTTTTGTTGCCACAAAAGAAATCAGACTTTCAGGAATCAACCTTTGAGAATGCGTGTTCTTGTTTTTCCATTGATAATTTTCTGTTTGATTATTTAAGGGGACTCGAGCATTGTTGACTAGGCGAACATTTGTTTTTCATTCCAAGTTGCCCTTAAGAATGGTGTGTTGCTTTCTTGAAGTACTGCAGTCCATGTGGTATGGGTACGCCTCACAGTACCACTATCTAGGGAGTTCCAAGATTCTGACATAGTGACAGTGAAGGAACAGCAAGCAAGTTCTGAGACAGAATGATGTGTGGAGCTGGAGGAACAGAACAGGCCAGGCAGCATCAGAGGAGCAGGAAAGTTGATGTTTCGGGTCGAGACCCTTCTTCAGAAATGGTTTGGAGCAGAACTTGCAGGTAGTGGTCTCTTACCCTTGTCTGTCTTGGTGGTGGAAGGTGCTGCATTGTATCTTGTATACTCACTGCTGCTACTCTCAGTGGTGGAGATAGTGAGCGTTTAAGGTTATGGATGGCGTGCAAAACATGCAGGCTGCTTTATCCTAGATTGTGTTGACCTTCTTGAGTGCTTTGGGAGCTGCGCTCATCAAGACGAGTGAAGAGTGTTTCCCCGCAGTCCTGACTTGTGCTTTGTAGATGTTGGAACGGTGTTGGGGATACAAGGGATGTGTTACTCAAAAAATTCCTAGCCTGCTGATGAAACCACACTATTTATATGGTTATTCTAGTCAATTTATGGTCAATGGTAAGCCCCAGGTGTTTGATAATGGGAGGATTTAAGAGTGCTGATAATATTGAGCATCAAGATGGGATGGTTACATTTTCTCATTTAGAGATCGCCATTTTCTGGCATTTGTGTTGCACAATTGTTATTGTCACTTATCAATCTTGAATTTTTTTTTCTTTGGTTTTGTTGCTTATAGGCATGGAATACATTAGCATCTGAGAAGTATCAATGGTACTGGATATTGTGCAATAATAAAAAAGGAGAAGAAATAGCCCATTCAGTCTGCTCCAACATTTGATGAGATCATGGCATTTCTGATGGTCTCAATTCCATTTTCCTGCCTTTTCCTATAATTCTTGACTTGCTTACTGATCAAAGTCCATACCTCACACTTGGATATACTTAATGACCCAGCCTAAACAGACCACTGCAATAAAGAATTCCCCACTCTCTCAGGGTTGTGAATCTTTGAATTCTTCCTCATCCGTCTTAAATGTGCAACGGTTTACTCTGAGATTACGCCCTGTGGTCTTAGACTGGTCCATCAAGGGACACAACCTTTCTGCATCAACACTGTCATGTTTCCTAAGAATCTTCTCTGTTTCATTAAGGTCACCTGTCATTATTCTGTGTTCCAATAAGTACAGGCCCAACCTGCCCAATCTCTCCTCATAAGATAGTTCCCCCTGGTACCTAGTATTAGCTTGGTGAACCTTTCCTGGGCTGTCTTCAGTGCCAGTGTCTTTCCTGAGATAAAGGATATGAAACTGTTCATAATATTCCAGCTGTGGTCTGACTAGTGCCTTGTACAGTTTTAGCAAATCTTCCCAACTTTTACACTCCATTCTCTTTGAAATAAAAGCCAACGTTCCATTTGCCTTCCCTACTAACTGCCGAACTTGGATGCTAGCAATTTGTGACTTGTGGTCGAGGACTCCCAAATCCCTCTGTTCTGTAGCTTTCTACAGTCGTGCTCCATTTAAATAATATTAACTCATCTATTCTTCCTGCCTTCATGTTTTCCCACAGTCTGTTCCATCTGCCAAGATTTTGCCCACCACTTAACCTGCCTATGTCCTTCTCTGTAACCATTCCTACATCTGACTTTATCATAGAGGAAAGCCCATTGTTGAAACAGTGGAAGATAGTTGCACGTTCCTGCAGCAATTTCTCACAACTGACCATAAATGGACACTAGAAGATAATCTTTATTAAGTTTTAAATTTGTTCATAAAGTGAAACACTACAAGTGACAAAAAGTGTACATTTATATGTACTGAAATAATGAATGCACTCCACCTGTTCATCCTAACCCTTAAATTATACAGATAACACTTGATGCCATTCTTGGTCAAATGCAGTCACTCAACTCACCTATGAAATTCAACACTTTTAATCCTGTATGAACCACAGCTGTATGACATTTGGAGCCAAATAGCCCTGTTGGAACAAGACTGAGCATTGGTGAGCAAGTTATTGCTGAGTAAGTGCTGTATTATAGCACAGTCAATGCCGATGATGGCAAGTAGGACAGTAATTTTCTTGATTGGATTTGACCTACTTTTTGTGGGCAAAACTTGACACAATGGAAGTTAATATTGTAGTTGTTTTGGAACAGCTTGTAAATTGGCAAGGCCACTTCAGGAACATATCTTTAGTACAACAACCAGAACAGCTTTCACTGTATCCAGTGCTTTCAGTCACCAGTACAGACATTATGTGGGGTGAATTGAGTTGGCTAAAAATTAACACCTGTGATGCTGAGCAACTCAGAAGGAGGCCAAGATGGATCATCCGCTTCTGGCTGAAAATGTCTGCAAATGCTTCAGCTTTGTCTTTTGCACTGATGTGCTGGTCTGCCCAATCGTTTGAGCGTTGGGATGGTTGTAAAGCTTTCTCCCTTTTCTGACTTGATCCGGCAGGACTGCAGTTCTGATCCTTTGGTAATGGGATCTCCTTTTATCTACTGCTTGCTGCTTCAGATATTTGGCCTTTTTATGAGCTCCTGCTTTGTAGCTCCACTAGATTGCATCTCACTTTTAGTATGCTCGATGCTGTCCCGAACATGGTCACCTATATTTTTTCACTATATTTTTGCTCAATACAGCTGGATTGTACAGTAATGCAACCACTCCACATTCCTGAATCATACAAGAACTTCCACGAATTTCTTCTTTTGCAGGTGGTTTAACAAATCTCTATGAAGTTATGTCACAGCCATTGACATTGTAAACCTTTACATAAATGATGACAGAAGGGAACTCAGTCAAATTTAAAGTGCTCCTCCTCTGACAATTTTTTTCTGTGAAAACTAGTTACATTTTGTTAGTAAGTGTTGAAGTCATCCAAGTCAGCAAGATTTGGAGGAACAAGATATAAGGACTGAAATTCACCTGAACATTTTATGGACTTTGTGCTCTGTGAAAATATCATTGTGTTGGGATGTTTGGCATTTAGTTTGTATCTTGATTGCTTAGCTTGACCCCAAATTGAACCGAACATCTGGCCTGATTCTTCGTGCACACACTCTTACTCACAACTCTGAAATGAACTTTGTATTTTAAGTAGAAAAGGGCCAGAAATTTTTTCCCCCTAAATTAAGTGTGATCATGGAGTGAATTTAAGGTATACTGCAGTGTGAGATTTAGATGCATAAGTGACATTTAATCCTTTCTCCACTTTTTATGGGTTCATTTTCTTGAAATGAGGTGAAATGATGTTTTCAGCCTCAGCACCGCCAGCAGGTTAAAAATGTTCCTTAACTCTGATACTTACAAGGGGCACCCTCCACTGTACCAATGCGAGTATTTCCATTTTTGATACTGGTTGAATTTTATTGGCTTTCTAGACAAGATTGTCAGATCAGTGTTGGGGTAATTTGTTATGAAGTATGAGCAAGCTAGTGGTACAAATTCCTGCTCCATAGGAATTAGGTTGTTATTGTATAGATTGTAATTTTAATTCAGACATTTATAACTGACAAATAGATCATAAATTTCACATTATAGCACAGGATCGAAAATCCAACATTGACGAATGCAATGCATTACCTTTTATGGACATTTTCTCTAAGTGCCATCTCAATTCCTCAGCATAATGATAACATGTTATGACAAGGAAGAGTTGTAGGCAAAGGGACAGTTAAATAATAGCTTCAAAGGGCAATGATGTATTTATTTTTGTTTCACATTCATGCTGACAGAGTTAAATGTTATTTTCAATCTGACTGTGCCAAATGTATGATTTCCCTCTGAGTTCTGAATTTTTTTCTTTAGGTACTAACTGTGCCAAATAATTCAGTTATCCATTGTTCAGACCAGTATTCCTGGTAACAGTGTTTTGATGCAAGCTGTCCTACTATCTTAGTCTGCATAAATGGAGCAATTGGAAACTTTCTTTGCTTCTATCTGGTTACTGGGGAGGTGATGAGAGTCAATGGCCTAGTGGTATTGTAACTGGACTATTAATCCACATGCCCAGGTGTTTGAATCAAAGATGTTGGAATTTGAATTCATTAAAATTCTAATGATGACCATGAATCTGTTGTCCTTAATTGGTCTGGCCTCATGTTTCTTGAGACCCACAGCAATGTGGTTGACTCTTAATTGTCAACTGGGCAATTAGGAAGGGGAGGTGATGGCCTAGTGGTATTATCGCTGCGCTATTAATCCAGAGACCCAGATAATGTTCTGGGGACCCAGGTTCAAATCCCGCCACGGCAGATGGTGGAATTTGAATTCAATAAAATAACTGGAATTAAGAATCTGATGATGACTGTGAATCCATTGTCAATTGTTGGGAAAAACCCACCTAGTTCACTAATGCCCTTTAGGGAAGGAATCTGCAATCCTTACCTGGTCTGGTCTACATGTGACTCCAGCCCCACAGCAATGTGGTTGACTCTTAATTGCCCTCTGGGCAATAAATGCTGCCTGGTCAGTGACGCCTGCATCCCGTGAATGAATTTTTTTAAAAAAATGGGCATTAAATGCAGGCCTAACCAGTGATTCCCATATCTTGTGAATAAATAAAACAAACCTCTTGCTATTTGCCACTTTATGTAAGAACAACAGAAAAAGGAAATCATTCATGATGGAGAGATAAAAATGTTGCAGTAACAAATTTAAAGTACAGAATATGTTTGTTATATTGTAAACAATACATTCAACAAGTTTCAACATAATATGGTGCAACATTGCGCAAGGTTTGCTAAGCATCATGATATAGTGGCTTCAAATGATCCAGAGATGCAGCCTTGGGTTCCTTGCACTTGTCAGATCCTTATGGACCTGCAAGATTTTGTCTGGACAGACCTGTGCATAATTGCAGGCAGTCAAAATGGTGTGGCAATTGCCACAACGCTAGACCCACATTTTGTTGTTGTACAGAGCTAAAGCAAGTTTATGATATTGTACATTTGGGTAATCCAGTTTCTCTTGTTTAATGTTATAATAGGACCATTGGTTTTCAGGTTGAGAACGTAAACAGAAGGAGGCCATTCAGCCCATTGAGAGGGATTCGCATTAAATGATGTCATGGCTGATCTCATAATCCTCAAATCCACTTTTTCCCATAATCTTTGATTTCATTATTGATTAAAAATCTATTTCAGACTTGAATATACTAATGGACCCAACATCTACAGCCCTCCACAGTAAAGAGTTGCACAAATGTTAAGCCCTTGACAGATCTTATATGCTTAAATAAGGTCATAGAGTCAGACAATTTGGAAACAGACCCCTCAGTCCAACTAGTCTATGCTGAGCATGTTCCCAAACCAAACTAGTCCCACTTGCCTGCATTTAGCCCCTATCCCTCCAAACTTTTCTTATTCACATACTTATCCAAATGTCTTTTAAATGCTGTGGCTGCACCTGTATACACCACTTCCTCTGGCAGCTCTTTCCATATATGAACAACTCTTTGTGTAAAACAGTTGGCCCTCATGTCCTTTTTAAATCTTTCTCATCTCATCTTAAAAATACGCCCCTTAGTTTTGAACTCACCCACCCTAGGGGAAAGATCCTTGCTATTCACCTTATCTATGCCTCTCATGATTTTATAAACCTCTATAAGGTCACCCCTCAACCTCTTACGTTTCAGTGTTAAAAGTCTCAGCCTACTTTATAACTCAAACCTTACATCTTTTCTGAATCCTCTCCAATAACATTCTTCCGAAAGCAGGGTGACCAGAACTGTACACAGTACTCCAGAAGAGTCCTCACCAATGTCAGCTGGCATCCCAACTCCTACACTCAGAGGTCTGAGCAATGAAGGCAGGCATGCTAAATACCTTCTTAACCACCCTGTGTACATGTGATTCAAAGGTCACCTCTCATTCTAAACTCCAATGAGTATGGACCCAACCTACCCAATCTGTCTGCATACAAAAACCCCTCCATACCTGGGATCAGATTTGTAAGCCTTCTCAGGACAGTCTCCAGTGCCAGTATATCTTTTCTTGGATAGGGGGACCAAACCTGTTCACAGTAGTCCAGGTGTGGTGTGTCTGACTCTGACATAGTTTTAGCAACTTTTTCCTTTTTTTTTTGTACACTCTATTCCCTTTGAAATAAAAGCTGGCAGCACATTTGCCTTCCCTATTATCTGCTGAACTGAGAAGTTTTGTGATTTAGACTTGAGGACCCTCAAATCTTCCTGCAAGCTTTCTCTACTTAATGATATTCAGCTCTTCTATTCTTCCTACCAAAGTGCATAACTTCACATTTTGCTACATTACATTCCATCTGCCAATGTTTTGCCTGCTTACTTAACCTGCAGATTCTTTTGTGTTGTACTCTTCACTCAAATTTCCAACTTTTTTTAATGTTATCTACAAACATGGAGATCATACATCTACTTCCCTCATATAAGTCATTAATATATAGAATCATAGAATCCATACAGTGCAGAAAGAGACCATTTAGCCTATCGAGTCTGCACCTACCCTCTGAAGAGCCTCCCACCTAGGCCCAGCCCCTGCCACACTTCTATTTTCATAACTCTGCATCCTCTGTGGCTAACTCACCTAGCCTACACATCCCTGAACACCAATCCAACTATTCTGCATATTTTTAGATTGAGGGAGGAAACTGGAGCACCCAGCAGAAACCCATACCGACACAGACACAGAGAATATGCAAACTCCCCATAGATAGTCACACAAGACTGGAATCGAATCCAGGTCCCTGGCACTTTGAGATAGCAGTGCTAACCACCGAGCCACTGTACAGCACCATATGTGAAATATTGTAAATAATTATGGCTCCAGCACTGGTCACACTCAGTTAACTACAGGTCTTCATCCTGAAAATGGCCCTCTTATTCCAACAGCCTGTTTTCTGTTACATAACCAATTCTTTATCCATGCAAATATATTCCCCAACACCATGGACACATCTTATTAAGTAACCTTATTGAACAACTTTTGGAAATCCAAATATATAACATCTGTTGGACTCCTTTTCTCTCTTGTGCTTGTTACCTTCTCAAAGAGTTTGAATAAGTGACGGCCTAGTGGCATTATCGCTGGACTATTAATCCAGAAACCCAGATAATGTTCTGGGGACTTGGGTCGAATCCCGCCATGGCAGATGGTGGAATTTGAATTCAATAAATCTCTGGAATTAAGAGTCTAATAATGACCCTGAATCCATTGTCAATTGTCTGGAGAAACCCGTCTGATTCACTAATGTCCTTAGTGAAAACTGCCATCCTTACCTGGTCTGGCCTACATGTGACTCCAGACCAACAGCAATGTGGTTGACTCTTAAGTGCCCTCTGGGCAATAAATGCAGCCTAGCCAGCGATGCCCTCATCCCCTGAATGAATTTAAAAAAAATAAAGAAGTCATGACTACTTCATAAAGTCATGTTGACTCTGCCTGATTAATTTGCGTTTCAAAGTGCTCTGTTGTGACTTCCTTTATTGTAGACTCTAACATTTTCTCATTGGCAAAATTTAAAATAACTGGCCTATAGTTACCTACTTTTTGTCTCCCTTTTAAATAAGGGTGTTATATTGGCAGTTTTCCAATATTTTTGAATTTTTGCAGAGTCTAAGGATTCTTGAAAGATTACTACCTCTGAATCTCCTATTTGTAGCTACTTCCTTTTACTATCCAATAGAAGAGGGGCTGGGTCTGTTTGGGAGGCCTGGGGGTGTATTGACTGTTAGCCCTATTAATTTCCCTAATAGTATTACTCTGGTGATACTTAATAAATTTATTTCCTCCCTGCCTTTTACCCATTCATTATTTATTATTCTTGTAAAGTTATTGTGTTCAACCATGAAGACTGATGCAAAGAATTTATTCAAGTCGTCGTTATTATTTCCCCAGACTCATTCTCCAAGGGTCCTCCGTTCAGTATGGCCTAGCTTTCCCTTTTTATGTATTTAAAGATGCTCTTACTATTTTTTTAGCTTATTTTCAACCTTTTTTCTCCCTTTTTGTCACCTTTTGTTAGTTTCTAAAATTCTGGTTTACCACTAATTTTTGTCATATCGTCTTTTTTTGCTTTCAGTTTGTTGCTACCCTTAAGTTACATGGCTAACCATAGTTGGTTATTCTGGAATTATTCTTTTACACTGAAATTTGTCTTTGTTGCAAATCATGAACTGTTTTCTTAAACATCAGCCATTGCTCAGTAACTATCTTTTCTGCTAAATTTCCTTCCTAATACATTGCAACCCACTCTGTCCTCTTTCTTTCTTTTTAATTATGTCTATTTAAGTTTAGCACCGTTGTTTTTGGCCCACTTTCCTCACTCTCAAAACTCAATGCAAATTTCTACTATGTTATGGTCACTGTTTTTGAGAACACTGGTCACTGTGATTTTCAACTGGCGTGCTGCCGTGACAAGGGGAGAAGGGGGCCGGGAAATTTTCAGGAAGCAGCACTGCTTTTCTTGAGCATTGAGGCTGGAACCTCAGTGTCCATTATTGAAGGCAGTATCTGCTACACGTGGCATCCCAATAGACTGCGCGTGTGCAAGCCTCCTGAGCCGCGTGTGCATGGAGATTCGGTACTGCGCGTACACGAACGTTCGTGGGTGTGCTGTGAATTGTTTGTCTCATTGAAGAATGCCTTGATACTGAAAAAGTTGGGAACCACTCTTCTGGGGGAGGTGTGGGTGCCTTCTATTTTGAGATCACTTATTAAACCTGCCTCATTCCACATTACTAGTTCCAAAATAGCCTTATCCCCAGACTTACCATTACTTATTAGCATAACTTATTAATTAATTGCTCTAATACTCACTTTTTACACTTATTTTGCTATCAATATCAATTTTCAGTTATAGTTATTATATTTAATAGTTATTTTTACGAAAATATCACTGTTTTGTCTTTTTTTTGTTTTGTCTTTTTTTTGTTTTGTCTTTTTTTTGTTTTGTCTTTTTTTTGTTTTGTCTTTTTTTTGTTTTGTCTTTTTTTTTTCCCTCCAACACAAACTGAAGACCTTACCTTTACATTAAAAACTAGAAGTCATCACCTGTTCTTCTCACCAATTAGTTGCATTTCGTTGGGATTTGTGACATCACTCCATTTCTGCCCTCTGCAAGTCAGCCTCATGATTCACACCATTCATCTTCTACTCGCCTCTTGCTCTGGAGATTTCCTTCAGTAACCTTTACTTAAAATACCTCTGTTCGCACTTTCATAAAATCCTACTTTGAATCAAATTTCCCATTTATAACCATTCAGTCTCACTCATGCAAAAGCTCCTTCACGCTGCCTGTACTCCTTATTGACTACTTCACGTAGTTTAAAAATCCCTTTCTTTTATAGAGTTTGAGTAAATCATTCCTTACTTTTGCCTCCTGCTACAGTAATCAAACCCTCATTTAGACATGGTGTTTCTATTTAATAGATAACTGCCCTTGTCAGGCCACTGCCTTTTTTAATTAAGCTATTAGCTCAAATTTACTCAAACTTGAACCCGAAAAAGATTTGCCGGTTGAATTTCGTTTGAAACCAAATTCCCAGATGTACTCGCTTGGTTGCTGTCTGACCCAGGCGAAGGATCCTTCACACTGGCTGTGCTCGCAGTAACATGCTCCTGAAGAACAATTGTGTCAAAACCTTTGAACTGCCTTGGTTACAACAGCAGTATCATTGATGGCAGCACAGCTATCACAGTACTTAATTGTGTCAACTTCGGAATGTTTCAAGTGACGAACGAGAATGCTGAAATTCTGGTTTAAAGAAAAAAGTGATTTTAGATTCACCACTACCATTTTGAATATTGGTAAAACAAACATTAACAACTAGCAACTTCTGATTTGCAATGCACACTACTTGTGTGCTTAACTGGGGCATGATATTATGTCAGTTAACTAAAGACTATTCACGTAGTTTGACAGGAAACAATTTCTTGTTGGGGTTAGCTTGCAATTGTTGAATTACACACACAGTAGTCATCACCTAGAATTGTTACTTTTCATTTGTGGCTCTTCTTTTTGTAGACGGCATAACAATGCACTTAGATTTGCACACGACCCAACTCATTAGGAGATCCTAAATGCACATGAAAATCATGTTTTTTTTAAAGTTACTGCTTTCCTCACCGCACAGAACCTTAAACACATGTACCAACAGGCTCAAGAACAGCTTCTCCCCTGCTGGTATTCGACTTCTGAATGGACCTCTCAAATTTCAAATCTAATGTTGTTCTTGCCTTTTGTGCACTTTTACAGCTGCAAAGACTTTGTATTCCTTGCTCTGTTCAGTCACCCTGTGATCTTTGTATGTTATGATCTGCCTGTACTGCACACAAAACAAAACTTTTCAGTGTAGGAGCAGATTACTGCAGATGTTGGAATCTGTACTGCGAAGAAAAAATGCTGGAGATCTTAGCGGGTTGGGCAGCCTCCTGATGAAAAATCATTCAGACCTCAACATTAATTTGCTCACTCGCGCTCTCTCTCTCTCTCTCTCTCTCTCTCTCTCTCTCT
>NC_063337.1:83925213-83944944 GCF_021869965.1 Rhincodon typus
TCTCTCTCTCTCTCTCTCTCTCTCTCTCTCTCTCTCTCTCTCTCTCCATCTCCATCTCCATGGATGAAATGTTTCACTGTACTTAGGTACATGTGACAACAACAAATCAAATCAAATAAAAAAAATCAAATTTTTCTATGCATTGAAAACCAACTGTTGCAATAAGTTACACACTTCATTACCAGAGCCCAATTAGGTTTTCTTTGTTAAATCATAGAATCCCTACAGTGCGGGAACAGGCCCTTCGGCCCAACAAGTCCATACCGACCCTCTGAGCATCCCACCCAGAACCATCCCCCTATAACCTACCTAATCTACACATCCCTGAACACTACAGGTAATTTAGCATGGCCATTCCACCTACCCTGCACATCTTTGAACTATGGGAGGAAACCAGAGCACCCGGAGGAAACCCACGCAGACCGAGGAAAACATGCAAACGCCACACAGTCGCCTGAGGGTGGAATCGAACCCGGGTCCCGAGTGCTGTGAGGCAGCAGTGCTAAACACTGAGCCACCGTGCAGATGCATGAAGACACCCAGCTCCCTCTGCACTGAAACGTTTTGAAATTTCCTTCTAGGTAGATAATAAGTTACACTTTTATTCTTCTGACCAAAATGAATAAACTGACACTTATACACGTTAAACTCCATCTGCCAAATTTTGGCACGTGCACCTAACCTATCTATATCCATTTGTAACTTGTTATTTCTTTATTGCAACTTGCTTTTCCAAATATCTGCAAATCTGGTGACAGAATCTTCTATCACAATATCCAAGTCATTAACATAGATCAAATCCGCATTTGATCAAGTGTGACATCAAAAAGCCCTAGGAAACCTAGAGTGAATGGGAATCGGGCAAACTCTCCACTGGTTGAAATCGTACCTGACATATAGGAGAATGGTTGTGCTTGTTGCAGGTCAGTCATCTCAGCTCCAGGACATCTCTGCAGGAACTCCTCAGGGTAGTGTCCTAGGCCAAGTCATCTTCAGCTGCTTCATCATTGACCTTCTCTCCATCATTGCATTAGAAATGGGTTGTTCACCGATGATTGATTGCATAATGTTCATATATCCAGGCTGAGAAACACAAGGTAACGTTCATACCACGCAAATGCCAAGCAATGACTACTTCCAACAAGAAAGAATCAAACCATCGCTCAGTGACATTCAGTGGCATCGCCATCACTGAATCCCCATGATCAACATTCTGGGGATTCTCATTGATTAGAAACTGAACTGGACTAGCCATATAAATACTAATCTAGGAATCTTGCAACAAGTAACTCATCTGCTGACTTTCCAATTACTGGGCACCAGCTACAAGGCACAGTCAGGTGTGTGATAGGATACTAGCCTGGAGGAGTGCGGCTTCAATTGTACTTTAGAAGCTTTACAGCGTCCAGGACAAAGCAGCTCACTTAATTCGCATCTTCATACTCTCTCTACCACTGAACTCTCAGTAACAGCAGTGAGTACCATCCACAAGGTGCAAAAATTCATCAAATCCACAACCTGCCAGCTGGAAGGACATGTGCAGCAGATAAATGTGAAGACCACCACTTGGAAATTCGCCTTCAAGTCATTCACAATCCTGACTTGGAAATATATCTCCATTCCTTCAGAATCACTGGGTTAAAATTCTGAAAATCTCTCCCCAATAGCATTGTGGGTCTACCTATACTAAATGGACTGCAGCAGTTCAAGAATGCAGCTCACTGCCACCTTCTCAAGCACAAATAGACATGGGCAATAAATGTTTGCCAAGCCAGTGACACCAACATCCCATGAATGAATAAAAGCATCAACTTAAAATTTGATTAGTCTTGCAAAGATTTTATTGGCTTTGTTGTTTTTGCAAAATTGTGTATTGTCCATTTTTTTTTAAAAGAAGCAACAGAAGAAACTCTCTTTGTAATTCATCAAAAAGAGATGTGATGAAATCTTAGTTCCAAGAATTTACTTTCTCTATATGCTCACGATGTGAAAGATTGCTACTGTTTGCCGCTACTGTGAAATATTTTATGCCTGTTCGGCTCCTTGAAATTAACCAAATCTATAATTGTGAAAATTCTGATGGCCAGTTCTTAGCACTGAAGTCAGTGGCACAAAGAGTCAAGGTGATATGTGGCTTACAATGCATCTTATAAACATTTATAGGGAATGAAAATCCTGTAGGTTATTCTAAAATGATACAGAAGCTACTTATCTCTTAAGAGCAAAGTTTTTAAGGATGGCTACTTGAAATGTAATGGCTCCTTGCCTTCTGTGATGTCAAGAGAATCCTATTAAAATAGTAAAGTCAATAATCAATGATTTAGGATATTATGTGAGACCTTATTGTCGAGCTTTCTTTAATTTAACTTTGAGGATAGACAAGGAGAGGCTTTCAAAGCATTTCCTCAGTAAATTGAACTTGAATCAATGATGGAGCAGATTATCCATTTTCTGTGCAAGGATTGTATTTGATGTGCTGAGTTGTCTTTGTATTTTGTGCTTCTGTATTTTTTTTCGGCTATAGTTCTGTCAGGTATCCAATCTGTAATACCCTAATTGTTGAGGGCAGACATCTATGCTTTTCCAGAGCCTTGAAGACTTCAATGTTAGAATAGGTATTTGCTCTCATGTCCTTTTTTAACAATCTTCCTCAGCACTTATTCCCCTTACCTTTTGACAATATTGGGGAGGCTCGTTGAGACACCAAGATTTATCTTGTTGAAAAGCTTTACTGTCCGTTTATTCATTTTAGGATTGGATCTTGTGGAGATATCAGTAGAGGAGACAGTTTTCACTTTGGATCTCGGGTGTAGATCATGTAAAAGTGGACGAGGAGTGAGAGTTATCTGATCTTGAGTAGATTTTTAACGGCAATAAAAATTAGACATCTTAGACAAAACATCTAATTTCTATGGTACAGATTTTTGAGTCTGCAGTACAGTGTATAATGATCCTAGATTTTTCCATGAAGCTGAAGCACAATTGAGGTATTCAAGTAGCATCTGAAGTCTGAAACACATTTTACGTGGTCAGAAATCACACAGCACCAGGTTATAGTCTGACAAGTTTATTTAAAGTTGCAAGCATTCTCTTTAGTCAGCAGCTGCTCCACCTGATGAAGGAGCAGCACTCCAAAAGCTCATGATTTCAAATAAACCTGTTAGATGATAACCTGCTGTCTTCTGACTTTGTCCACCCCAGTCCAACACCAGCATCTCCACTTTTTTTTTGTGGTCATTGAAAGCTTTCGATGCTGTTTAGAGTTTCTGTACTGATGAAAAACGTGGGCAGATGGGTAGGTATGAATTTCACATCATTGACCTGCCGGCACTTCCTTGCCTCCGTCCTACCAACAGACTGTGTTTTCCTTGGAGGCAGGTTGGGGGCTACCTGCCTGGAGGCAGTAGGTAGTCACTTAGTTAATGCCCTGTTGAGGCCAATGATTGAAAGCTGACTGGAATTTTTCCATTGTTTTTCAGGTGCCCGCATGGCACAAGGGGACAGTGTAGCTGCTTGAAGGTTACCTCTGAACAGCAAGTTGCTGGAGATTTTTCCATTTAACGTTAAAGAAGTTGGAGAGAGGGCACCTTGAGATGGAGGATGCCTCCATTAAACTCGTTTTTTTTTGTGTCTCTGAGGCTGGTCTGCCTCCTATTGGCTTGTCAGCTTTCTGAACACACCCTCTATGCTAACTGGATATGAGCCTGCCCTTTGCCATTTTTTGGCCAACTTGGCAAAAATCCTGTCCATGGTGTCTCATGTCCTCACTTGCTCCTCTCATTAGTGGAGCTACACTTGTTTTATCACTAAAATATGTCATTGCTATTTGAGGTTGTGGAAAGGAAATGCTTTCAGTACCTGAAAGAAACATCAATTAATCTGATTTTTAAATAGATTCCCAGAGTCATTGCTCATAAGGAGGTACAGTTGCCTGCAAGAACTGGATTATAGCCAGTAGAAGCAGACACCAGTGAGATCAGAACATAAAAATACAGAGTGATTGCAAAGATCACTAGTAACTTGAGCACTTGCATAGTCCAGGGAATACTGTAGATGAGATTTGTACATGCCGTCAGAAATTTTATTAGAATGAAGTCTAAATGTGCAATTATCAGAGACAAAATTGGTGCAATTTGAACAGATTGTAATAGATGAAAGAGAGATTCATTGATAATAGATTGATTGACTTATTGGGCTGAACTTTGTACTGAGATTGTGGGATATAGTGGGAAGTTCTAATAGTTTGCATGATACGACAGCCTACTAATACCCTTTATTCCCCCCGATGTGTTTCCATGGAGGTGAGCTGTGCAGAATTGGGCTTGTCATGTGGTCCTAATGTTGGGTTCTCAATGCCCAACTTTTGCTTGTGGGGCTGCCAGCTAAGCAGGACAACCAACTCCAATAAGTTGGAAAGAATTTAGGGCCTCACTCGGGAACTGCTGGCATTTTCCCATACTCGGTGCGCCCACCCCTCCCCCACTGAGCTGTAAAGCCAGCAGGGACCTCTAGGCAGTTTTCCAGAAGCAAGCCAAAGGTTAGGCCACCAGGAAAAGGCTGCAGCCGTGGTCAAAACATTCCTGTGGAATGGTTTTCCCTTGATGTTGATGGCCCTCACAGCGGTTGGCCTTGCCCTTAATTCAAGTTTTTTTAAATGTCTTTCCAAGTAAATCTCCATTTTTGAGGCACCCTCGCGTTTGTCTTTCTGCTTCAGCAGTTTCCACTTCTGACGGGACTGAGAGCTGGATGGTGATCTGGACCATCTCGTTGTGTCTCCTAATCTCGGAACCTGCCCACACATTTTAGATTGTACGTGGAGGGGTGTCCAGTTATGAAGCTTGATTGGAAGAGTGGACCCGAGCCTGATATATCGTCCTAATGTCAGTTTTTGATTCCTGTGAGAACATTCACCTCATTATTTCTGTAAATTTGCATGTTATGTATGGTTCATTGTATTTTTTTGCATTCAGAAATCATATGGGAACTCCATGGTGGCAGATGTAGAAGATGTGTGACTGTTGACCCAAAAGCAGCACACTAAGAACAGTTTACATTTTCTTTAAAAATGTCTTTGAAATCTAACTGCTTTAACAACATTTGCAAAGGACTTTATAAAACCCTTGCAGAATTTGTAAAGGGTTTATTTAGAATATTCTTGTGCAATTAGAGTTGACTTGCTAACCAACAGCAAGTTTTCCTACTGCAGCATAGTTTGCTATGATTGTTTGACATTTTGCATTTATGCATTTTGTCTGTCGTCTTGGCAATTTTCAAGTTTGTTACTACCAAGTGATTTTTATTTTGGGGTAATCGGAAATATTGGCCCATTTGATACGGTGACACTTGACCTTACAGCACTAATAGCAAGAGAGAAATTATGATATGGATGCCATTTATTTGACATGAGCTAAGGAGAGGTGTGGCGCAAAAGAGAGCTTGAGGAGGCAGAATGAAATTGACACGGATGTTGGAACTATTGGATGCACTGTTCAAGCAGGCTTAAAAAGGTCTAAAATGTGGATTGATGTGTAAATAGCTTGAAGGTGCTGAAGATCTGGGTTTTATACCAAAAATGACTGTGGTGTTATGAGTTGATCAGTTGTAAATGAACTCCAGAGATCTACACTGTCAGCACTCTTGTGAACCAAATTAGTTATGCCAAAATTTGAAATGCACATTAGCATTTGTCTTGTACAATGTGATTAGGCAAGAAGTGGTAGCAAAAGATATTTTACTGGCAAACACAAGAACAACAAGTTGCATTTTTAATCTAAGGTGCTTCCCAGAAGTCTTATCAAATAAATTTTGACACCAAGCCATATGAACAGATGTAAGGATAAGTGAGCAAAAACTTGATCAAAGAGAGAGGGCTTTGCAACATGATAGAAAGACATAGGTTTTAGGGAGAAAATATCCCAGCATTAATATAACCATGATATTACTGAATAGCATGTCGGTGCCATTTAAAACTCCACAATTCAACGTTTTTGAACATCCCACCAAATGATGTGTTAGCATTAGTAATCAAGTTAGAATAGTCTTACCAGACTGTAGAGCTGCTCTTTCATTAGAGTGTGATGACTAGTGATGATGTAACCTGAAGGCTACCATACTTCAGGCAAGGGGAGAGCTTGAGAAGGACAGTCCTTCATGGTAACCTCAGTCAGTGTGGGAATTGAACCGAAACTGACAGTGTCACACTGCTTCGCAAACTAACCATCCAGCCAACTGAACTAAACCAGTCCTGTCTTTGGTTTACGAATAAGACGTATGCAACTTGTATTTTGGCTAGATCTTGGAATACAATTGCAGCGATTTTCATTTGATTATAATCATTTATTAGAGGTAGATATTTGAAGTGTTTAAATTAGATACAAATCAGCCATTGTTTAATTGAAGAATCTAATGTGTGACGGGACAGGAAAGAGCAGGAATAAACTACCTATTAAAATACACAATGCAATGCTCTGGTAATATTGATTGAGCACAGTTGTACTTAGCTGAATATTAAGAACCCAAAGCTGCCAGTTTGGTCTTGGCTAGTAATAATGTTCTCTTATCAACAGTAGCCATGTAGCTACACTGGCTCAGGTGGTACAAAAATATTGGCTTTCTTTTAGATGTAATCTAAATCCAACTTCTTATTGCTCAACAACACTGCTACATACACCTCCACAAAAGCAGCCACCTCCAAATCTATCTCCAGCTCACTGCTACTGATATTTTTCTCCCAGCCGTTGGCACTGTTTGACTTGATTTTTCACAATTTTTCCTTGCCATGTCTAAACTTTTTACCTTTACCTTTAATCTGCAAGATTTACTTGCTGAAATCTGAGCTGCCCAGATCCTCTTCACCTCAAAAGTACATATCATCTGTCACTCCCATCCTTCATCCTGTACATCCAGCTTCAATGTGTTAGATTTAAAATCCCCTGTTCAATCTCCTTCAACATCTTATTCCACCTGGTCTCAATAACCTTCTCCAGTTGTAAATCTACTGTCACGTAATTTAATTGTTCAATTCTGACATTTCCCCTCCCCCCAAATTATCCCACCCATTGATGATAGCCTTGTCCCTACTAACTTTTTTATTCGGTGCTGCTTCTCCTTCGCCATATGCAAATATTTGAATTGGATGCCGAAATGAGTCATTCAGCTCCACCGTTCAATAAAATCACTGCTGATCTGATTGTGACCTCCACTCCACGCTCCTGCTTCGTCTCGATAACAATTGACTCTGTTTTTAGTTGAGTGTCTGTTTACCTCAGTCTTAAAAATATTCAAGGACTGTTCTTCCCCTACTGTCGAGAGAAGATGGTTCTAAAGACTCCTTACACTCGGAACAGATCCATCCTAATGTTCATCTCAAATGGGAGTAGTTGTAACCTCTTCCATAAGGGAAACATCCTACCTACATCCATCTTATAAAGTGCCCTCAGGATTTTATATGCTTCATTAGGATCACCTCTCATTCTTTTAAGTTCCGATGGATACAGACCCAGCCTGTTGAACATTTCCTGATAAGGTAACTCCTCCCTCCTCCAACATATCCCAAATATCAGGTGAGTGAACCTTCTCTGAACGACTCATTGTTTAAAAAAATGGATATAAATCTATCATACTAAAATGATACATCCTCTTATGAATTCAATAAAACCAGTCATTTTTACAAGTGATTTTGAATGCTTTACTCTTCCTAGTTGACTCCTATTGACCTGTATCTGAGTGTGGGAATCTGAAACATAGCAGTCACATTGTCCATGTGATGTGAACCTGAGACGCAGCTGCTCAAATACCACTTGAATCAGTACACCATAATTTTGCATAATGATACAAAAAATAATGACGTATGCCATGCTTTCCATGATCGTTTTAAATTATTCCAACCAGGAGTTTGTGTCACTCTTCCTCCAGCATCTCTGCCTTTGAGCCTGCGCAAGGCTTTTTAAAGCTGAGTTTAAAAGATTGATTGTCCTTGCAGCTTTCCTTTGTTTCTAAACCTCCTCTTTATATCTCTCCTTGGTTTACTTACATGAAAGAATGAAAATATTTGTGACACGTTTCAGTGATTCCCTAGATAAGTCAACAGATCCCTAGTTGTTTAGCCTCTGGAGAAAATAATCTTAGTTTAGCAGATATATGATTTGAAAAGAACTTGAGAACGTGCTTACCTTTTTTAAACAAAAGCAATAAAATACTTTCTTTGGTGGTTAAAAATCGTCAAACGTGAGCATTTGTGCTCGTAATTGCTTACTTGCTAATAGTGACAATTCTATTATCAGGCTTCCGTAGAGAGAGAATCAGTGAATCGAGCAGAAAGGATACCTTTGTTTTACTCTCCATTGATGTTGCCAGACTTGCGAATTATTTGCAGCATTTCCTTTCTTTTTGATCTGTTATTTGCCAGTGTTCCTTCAGCCCTGTGTTTGTTTACATTCTATTATCATTCCTTTTTTAGAGTAGGAACACTAACCTCTCACTCTCAGAAAAGTCATATTCAAAAGGTTGTGTATCAAATATAGGGATACAGTATAAACTTTTCAATTTACAGTTAAATACACATCTCTGCTGGAGTCATACATTTACTAATGTATATTTTTAATCCCCTAGGGTTTTATTAATTGGCACAATAAATTGTTTCTCGCTCTAGTTGTTTGTTTTCTATTAAATTGGTTTTCCAATTACTCTCCTCTATTAGCTTGTTCAATATAATTTTAACTGCTGATTCACTGCCTCTGTTTCACTATGTTCAACCAGCTCACAGATCTTTTTTTCCTTCGTATTCTACATTTATCCTCACCTGTTTTCATTCTGGCCAAATTTGAGGGGGAGGCGATGGCCTAGTGGTATTATCACTGGACTGTTAATCCAGAAACCCAGCCAACATTCTGGGGACCCGGCTTCAAATCACACCATGGCGGATGGTGGAAATTGAATTGAATAAAATATCTGTAATTAAGAATCTAATGATGACAGTGAATCCATTGTCAGGAGAAACCCATTTGGTTCACTAACATCGTTTAGGGAAGGAAATTGCCATCCTTACCTGGTCTGGCCTACATTTGACTCCAGCCCCACAGCAATGTGGTTGACTCTAGCCAGCAATGCCCTCATCCCTTGAATAAATAAAGGAAAAAAAATTGACATGCTTCTTATCCAATATTGATAAGCTATCCTTTTTTCTCTACCTTCTCCTGTACTTTCTTTCTAAGTTCCACCCACCTTAAGATTTCTTGAAGGCTTCTGGATTAGTCACCAATGCCCATAAATCCATGTTGTCCATGACCTGAAGATTTAACAGCTTGTAACTCAAGCTTTCATTGCTTATTTAAACCCTTTCAGTGAGAGGTTAATGCAATACTATGTAAATTTTAAAATATTTATTACTTGTGTGACAGCATGCCTAACTAACCCAAAATAGCTAGTAAATAGATAACAGATAAAGGTGGTTTTGGCAGCAAAAGTGGGAGGAAGAGTGGAAAATAGCATTCAAAGCCAAAAAACGGTATGTCATGTGCAGTAACTGCGAAAAGGGTCCACCAGCAGATAGCTTTTTTTGTTGCAATACCAAGCTGTTCCTCCTCAGCCATCACAACAACCTTTTTTGAATTTGGAATTTATCTGCGAATGGTGGAATCCATTCTGTAACTTTCAACATGTAAATACATAACCGTCCCTGGGAGTTCATCTTAAAAATAACCTTCAATGGGGATTCCACCATTTGCAGATAAATTCCAAATTTGAAAAAGGTTGTTGTGATTGCTGAGGAGGAACATCTTGGTATGGCAACAAAAATATTAGAGTTATAGCTTGCTGAAGATTTCTTTATCCATGCCTGGAATATGCAAGTAATGTGTGTGGGATCCTTGTATGGAGAAAGGTTTTAATGAGATTGGTGATCCAAAGATGTACTACTTGGCTGTGCACAAATCAGTATGGGAAATACACCCCCGTACGTCATTCATCAAAGATTTCAAATAGGAATCATTATGGCAAAGGAGGAAGAAAAGTAGACTGACTGACTGACTGACTGTATTCTGTTGAACATGGAATGTACTTGGGGGAATTGACAGAAACCAGTACCTGGCGCCTCCAGCAATGACAAATATGATGTTTATAACCAGACTAACTATAAAAACCATTTGTTTCCAAGACAATCTTCCTTGCCAAGGACAGTCCCACAGTGGAACAAGCTGCCAAAGAAAATAATCCCCAGCCCCATCACTTGAAATCTTCGAGACCCATCTTTAGCTTATTTCCACTTATACATTTTTATTCTCAGAGGTACAGTTTCAGTAGGACACGCTTGGTTTAGTGAGCTGTGTCCATATACGTGTTGGCAGAAGACAGATATTATCTGTGATGTTAATGCAACAAAAGCAGAAAGGACAGAAGATGCAGGTGAAAGCTAAAGAACAAATAAGTGTAATTTGATAGGAGGAATAAGGAAATGACATTGTTAAAACAGACAGGGTTCTGAATGGGCTCAACAGGCCCCAAGAGGCTAATTGCTGTGGCCGGGTAATCTAGAACATGAGGGCATAGTCTCCGGATAAGGTAATAATCATTTAGAACAGAAATCAAGAGAAATTTCTTCACTTAAAGCGTTGAGAATCTTTGGAATTCAGTACCCCAGAGAGTAGTGGATGCTCCATTGTTGAATATTGTAAGGCTGAAATAGACCGATGTTGGTCTGTCAGGGATATGGAGAGCAGATGGGAAAGTGGAGTTGAAGCTGAGAATAAGCCTTAATCATATTAAATGGCACAACCAGGTCAATGGGCCATATAGTCTTTTTTCCTGCTCCTATTTCTTTCATGCTTTCTTCATGTAGCTAATTATTTTCATTTGTTTAAAAAAGAAATTGCCTTTTACCAAATTGCATTTAAGTCTCTCTGGAAAAGAAAACTTGGCCACTTCCATCTCATTTTGCTGATGGGATAATAGTGCTGGTAGACAGTTTTGGAGCACAAAGTCCATGGATTATTTTGTTGCATTTAAAGGGGCAGAGTAAGTCGAGCAGGGAGAGAGTGTGGGGAGGTGTGAGAAAGTGCGGGAAAGGGGTGAGAGAGAATGCAGGTGAGGGATAAAAGTGTGGGAGAGGAGAGAGGGAAAGCAGGCTGTGAGTGGAGGAAACCCCAGGTTTGCTTTCAACTCCCATTTTAGTGTGAATTTTGTTAGGTTCAGCTCAGAGAGGCTCCATCAGAGACAGCACGAGGTCAGAATTCATCACACTTAATCACCTCAGTCACCACCCCTTTCCCTGATGATTATAAATTGGGCTGATTCTTTTTCTTTCTCTAGTTCTGCTCCTTAGCCAAAAAAGGTAAAAATTGGCTTCGTTATTAAGCCTTGCAGCTTGCCATTTTTTAATAGTCATTTCTATTAATTACTCATTTACATTATCGACCTATTGGTCTTGAAATTTTATTGGGGCATGTTTACAGTTGTGGCAACCCGCATCTTTCTGAAGTCTGCTCACCATCCCTTCCTCCTCCCCGAGGAAGAGAAAATTGAAATGTGCCCTCACTCACCGCCTCCCCCCTCCCCATCCCCACCCTCGTGAAATGGTTGGCCACCCCTGGACTAGAAGAGCAACACAGTCTCAAATCATTAAAAGGAGCAATGAAACTTAACAAGGCTGTTTAAAAATGCAAATAAATCATGAATTAATTTCAAGAGGAATAGTATTAAAAGGTAGGCAGGTTAATTAATGCTTAGGCTATACTTACTGTGGACAAAGTATTTGATTTTAAATGTTGTACTTCCAGTAGGACATCACTACATGGTCCACAAAAACTTACCTTTGTGAGTTTCTTCCCATTGACCTTGGGGCTATGATATTCAACATTAGCCTCTTCTGTACCCTGTCCTGCGACTAGTTAGGACCCAGCACAGACACAGTAACTCGGCCTGGGCCATTTCAGCTGTATTTCTGACTGGTTTAGCTGGTTAGCATAGTGACCATTCCCAGCGGGTGTACAGAGCACCTAAACTAGATCCAGAGATAGAAATTTTTTTTTTTCTGAAGAAGGGTCCAGACCCGTAACATCAGCTTTCCTGCTCGTTTGATGCTGGTTGGCCTGCTGTGTTTATCCAGCTCTACACCTTGTTACCTAAACTAGATTGCTGCTAGCTGGAGGAACACAGCAGGCCAGGCAGCATCAGAGGAACAGGAAAGCTGCCTACCTGCACTCACCTTTCGCCATCCCACCTACCTTGCCCAGCCCCACCCCTCCTCTCTCTCTTTCTTTATTTCTGACCTCTCTCTTCCCTCTTGCCATTTCTGAAGAAGGGTCTAGGCCCGAAATGTCAGCCTTCCTGCTCCTATGATGCTGCTTGGCCTGCTGTGTTCATCCAGCTCTACGCCTTGTTGTCTCTGCTATAAAAGTGTATTGTTTTCCACCTGTGCATTAAGTCCAGTGGCAAAGTTTTGAAGACAGATCACAGATTTAATCCTGGTGATATTTGATGGAGCCTTTCCACCAAGTCCTGTCAAGTATGCTTGCTGTTAATGTGCATTAGTCTCTAAAGTATTAATGATTTAATTTGTCTGCAGCATTCAGAAGGCTAAGGTAAATATGTAGGGTCATCATCAGATTAGTCAAAAAGTTATGATGGACTGAATTTACTAAAAAAAAAAAAATGCAGCTGATAAACATGCTGTTTGATTATGAATTCTGTTTATCTTTTCCTTTTTAAACATGAGGCTGATGTTTTAGATCCTACGCTGAGCATGTTTTGTCAGAGATGGTGTCATGTAAAATGCAACAACTGACAAGCCTTTCTGCCTACACCCAAAGTAGCCTCCAATAGCACAGTAGACGGATGGGCATCCAAAATCAGCTGCCCTCCCATCATATTCAAATCAGTAACTAATGTTCAGTCAAGCTGATTACCAAGCTGATAATGTGCTGTCTGCTTAGAACACAGTTAGCAGGAGAAGGGGAAAGGGACTGAGCAGTCAGCTCTCCCCATCTTTAAATGTTGAGGACATGCCTGTGCTGGCAGCCATCTTCTGTTTTTGTTGCTCCTTCCTGCTGTTGCAGCAGCGCCCACTACTGGCACTGGTAGAGCTGCCAGCCAGGCTGCATGTCTGGCAGCTCAGGGTGGGACTTCCACCACCGCAGGCTTCCTACTCTCCCTATGTGAACTAGGTTAGCCCACCACCCAGTGTATTATGGCAGTAGGGCACACTTCTTCTGAATGTCTCTACTGCCTGCTAACTTCCAGGGTTGTGGTGGTGGGAAGGGGGTGTGGATTTGGGGAGAGGTTGTGAGAAGTTGGTCCTGCTCAATAAAATCCAGCCAATGAGCCCTGATGCAAATCCATTTGGGCCTAAAACTGCAACATGAGAGTTAAGGATTAGATCTGGCTGAAATGCTTCTTTTGGCAATCTGGGAAAGGTACAGATTCCACTAAAATAGCAGGGAGCTTCAGATGGGAGCATTGTGTTTATGTATGTGTATCCCACAGCTTGATTTCATTGCCACCCTACAGTTAGATGTTACCATTTTAGATGCCAAGAGGTAAAAACATACAAATGAGTAAGTGATCTTAGATGAACGGACAGACTTGGATGGAATTCCTTTGGGATTTGTTACAAATTATCAGCCCAGCAACCAAGCAACCACAACCTAATGCTCAAACATAAGCATAAGATGATCTAAAGAAAAGCAAAGCGCATATTATGCATGTGAACATCTTTTTCCAATTTTTTTTATATATTCCAGGATTTTGACAGCAGAATGTCAAAAGCTTTCCATTATATATTCAGTTATTAGGAGAAGTAACAGATCATGCTGTAGTTACCGTCTCGGTACATTTTTGTTAGTACAGGTTAGGTGATGGATGTCCTGGTGATGGGAGCACTTGATTCAGAGAGATATGTTCAACAATGGATCAGTCCCTAATCACCTAGTGAAACCCTGTTGGTAACCTGCAATTAACTGAATTTAGTTCCTCGTCTTTAGAGGTAAGCATTGAGCATTTGTTCTTGTTTTGGCATTTGGACATCTCAAAAGCATGGGCATTCACTGGCCAAAATTCTGACCAATGCACAAATATCCCTCAGCCATAAAGCCACATCCATTCTCCATAGCCAGAGAACTTTTACTTCCTTTTACTTTATTATTTAAAAGGGGAGACAAGAGACAACACAATTATTCACAGGGAACCAGAATTTGTGGGAGAGAATAATTGACCTAATGGAAAGGCATGATGTTTCCGAAATAAATTAACTTATTTTAACAAGTTAATCTTGCAATCAAACATTTTTACAAGCTGCAGTGTGACTTGTGTGTATCAGAATGTTAGAGTTTGTATTCGCTTTGTTAACGTTTTAACAAAGATGGTTTAAATGACAGAAGTTTATTTGTGTGACAATGCATATATATATTTTTAAAGCAATTCAGTTCTAAATAGTCTCATCAAATTTTCTCCTATGTACTCGACTTTCAAACATGTTCCTTTAAAATTTTACTTTCACTAATACTTACTTCCATAATTTTTTAAATATGAAAATACTAAGTGATGATTATTTCTGTTTTATTTTAACAGTCTCCACGAGCCCCTAACTTTTCAGATATGGAAGCTGTTCCAATATTGCTTAATAATATGAAAGCAGAACCTCCAGAGGATTTACTATCTACCGATCAATATCAGACGCAAACTGAGCCAGTGGACTTGTCCATTAATAAAGCCCGGACATCACCAACAGCAGTATCGTCGTCACAGTCCTCGCCCAGCTCCGTGACGACAATCTCAGTCTCTTCAATGTCCTCTTGCTCTCCTCGATTGACTTCATCCCCAACTGTGATTACATCGGTGTCCTCATCAGCAATGTCAACAGTATTAGCATCAGGCTCCATTGTGGCATCTTCACCGGCTATTGGAGGCCAACAGTACTTGCACATAATCCATCCAATGCCACCTTCAAATCCAATGAACTTTCAGTCCAGCAAACTGAGTCATGTACATCGCATTCCAGTGGTTGTACAGTCCCTTCCTGTGGTCTACACTGCCATGAGGTCTCAGAGGAACTTGAACTCCACCATTGTACTCCCAATGTTGGAGGATGGCAGAAGTCAAATGAAAGGTAAGAGCACAAAAATAATTTGTTGGACAACATTAGAACTGGTAATATTATACCGGTGTAATGAGAAGATCCAATGCAAATAGATTTTCAGCCAACGTTTCTCTCGAAGGCATTTGAATATTTTGCAACAGCATATCATTATAAATACATAAGATTATATTTACTCTCCATCCTTTTAGTTTATATTCCCCTACCTCTCTAAAGTTTCTTGAAAATATGTACCATTTTCCAACTAGATTGTTGGACTGTTGATTCAGTTCTAAAGGAAGCGTACAGTTTTGTCTCTGATTTCCAAACCTTCATTCACTCCTCCACCCCTTAAAAGCTAGGTATTTCTTTCTGCCTCACCAAATCAACTAGGAGAGGGAGAACTGGAACCGCTGTGCAGAAGGAGTGCAATTTCATGGTAATCTATCAGTATTCTGGTACACCAGCACACTATCACTAAATTGCCTGAATAATCAGTCAGTCCTTGTGAACTGCATTACTCCATTCACTACCTCACTCAACTGCTTTGAAAATGAAATCTCCCAGACCAGTTCAAGTCACAAAAGAATACAGATGGACCTCAAACAGTGTTGATTTAATGTGCCTTTGTGGTTCCACTTTCGCAAGAAGGGGTGGTCAGGACTAAACTTTGCAAAATTTGTGAGAGATGTGCTGTAACAATGAAATATTTTGTGATTGCTAGCATCAGTCAACTTTAACTCATTAAATTGGAAATAATGGCTATTTCATTGTTTGTGGTTATAGATTTGCCTTGCAGTTACAATGTATTCCTCCCACACACCAAGCAAAAAGTAAGCATTTTCCCCAGGAGAGATGATGCATAGATTGTTGAATTGAATTGGGGAAAAAAACAATTCAGTTAAATTGATCCACATGATGAGTATTAAAATCACTTACTTTTGTGTATTGGCAATAAACATATCATTATAATTAGACCTAGCAATGAGCAGAAAACAGTTAGGAGTCCATGGATAAAGCTAAATAACATGCCAACTATTTGCCACCTTTATGTCTGGAAATGAATCATTTCACTTTTGGATTATCTCCTGCTGTAACAATTTTTCAAAATGGCAAATGAAAAAGAACTTTTCAAGAATCCAAGACACAAACTTTAAGAAAAATTGAAAGAAATATGACACAATCCTTATTTAGCTTTCTACAGAAGACCTACCAGCATCATTACTGAAATGTCACAACTTTGATCATGTTTGTTTGCAGAGCATTCTAGACACTATTGAAATCAAAAACAAAATGATTTGAAATGTGGTGCACAAGCCAAATAAAACCACAGCCACTATTTTCATTATTTGAATATGTTGTACAACATATGAGAGGGGCTGGATTTCCCAGAATCCAGGATTAGACATGATGCTATGACAAAAGTGTACTGTGATCCAAGAAAGTAAATGGAGAACTGTTTCATTGGAACCGTAGTTCAACTCATACCGAATCAAATCTTCTAACCGGCCCTTAAATGACTTGGCGAGTACAAGCACAAGACGGAAAAATCATCCTTGAGATTTCCTGCGGGTTTAGTTGAAATTGCATTGTGGTTTCTATTTGTCCAACTTGTGATGAAAGTGAATATAACCAATGAAACTGCTGCTGTAAATTGCCACCAAAGGTGAAAGCCTTCATTTTGCAGTATGCATATTTGGGCAATCTATTTCCCAGTATGAGGCAGTTGCATCTTGGCATAATTGTTATTGTATTCTTGAGAAATGATTGTAATTTTCCAGGTGCAATGGCTGTTATGGTCCAATGTTAACTTTGCTGCCTGTTCCTGCATTGCTGCTTTTGCAGTGAAGTGGAATAAGCCATCTTCTCATTCACCTTAATGAGCACTTTGCAATCTTTCAAACTGAGCTTTGGATGCTGTACTGTGCTGTTCTGTCACTTGCCTATCAACTCCATTTCTTAAATTCATCTTTTTCCCCCGTACATTTTGTTGGAAGATGTTTCAGTGCCTAACCCAGGTTGTGACAGTATGAAACAAATTGTTATTTCCCCTGTGCAGCCCTTTAAAGAGCCAAAGTGACATCGTATAGCACTTCAAAGGGCATGAAAAATCTGTAACACTGTCCCTCAAAAAGCCTTCAAGGCTGGGGAATCAGTTGAAAATTCCAGACTGAGATTGATAGCTTTTTGTTATTATGGTTATGATATTTTTTAATCGGGATCCTATTCTATATTTTGATCATGGGATAATAATCATGGTTAGCCAACATGGATTAATTGCTTCGAAGGGTCTGTTTCCATGCTGTATGACTCTGTGACTCTATTTATTGCCCATCCTTTACTTCTCTTGAGAAGATGATATTGAGTTGCCTTCTTGATCCATTGCAGTCCTTGGAGTCCTGTCACAGTGATGCTAGAAAGGGAGTTCCAGGATATTGACACCATACAATAAAGGAGCAGTGATATAGTTCCAAGTCAGTGGAGGAGGTGGAACATGAGTTGAAATCCCATGGTTGCAGATGGTGTAGTTTGAATTCAATAATATCTGGAATTAAAATCTAGCCTATTGGTGACTATTTAACTATTATCAATTGTCATTTAAAAAAGAAGTTCACTCTCAAAATATTTTGGAAAAGGAAATCTGCCATGGTCTGCCCAACATATGGCACTCAGTTTTTTAATTTTTGGGCAGTTAGGGATGGGCAATAAATGATGGCTTTGTCAGTAAAATCCACCTCCCATGAATGAATTTAAAAAATTAAGATTGTGTGTAACTTAGAGGGGAACTTCCATTAGTGGTGTTCCCATATATTTGCTGCCTTTGTCCTTCCAGGCGGTAGAGGTCAAGAATTTGGAATGTGCTGTGTAAGGAGCATGAGGGTGTTGCCACTTTTTAAAATTCAGCCACTTGTTCAAAATAATTAAACACTATTGTTTATTGAATTATATTGAGAACTTACCGGGCTCAAATTTTGGAAAATATTTTTTTGACAAGCCCTAACCTCAACGTGACTGTAGTCATGTTCCCAAAAATATTTTGCCAGTTTATTAAAATTACGGTGTTCCCTTAATAATAGCTTTAGTTGGTATTTTAGGTAGCTCAGAATAGCAATCTTATTTAATATTCAGAACTGAATGCAAATTAACAGTGATTATTGATAGTAATAGAGAACTCATTAGTATTAATGTAGATAAGATGATTCAGAAAGGTGTCTCCTAGCAGTAAGGTTTTAAAAAGCAAAATAATTGCAAAGTACTTTTTCGAATATCGCATTTTCTATTTTTGTTCTGTTTACAATACAGAGCTATTTTAAGTACATCTCAGATCACATTAGAGTCTTGAAGTTATAGAACACAGTTAAGGTTGATGAGATTTAAGTAGCATGATTTTAAAACAAAAATGGAACAGAAAACCAACTTGTCTATCAACCTTTGTCATCGTGCTCCTTGTAATATTAGCTTGGTGCATTCTAAAATCAAAGCCATACTTCTGCCCCATAGGACTCCAAGTTCCTTCTGGAAGACAATAGTGTCCAAGGGGTAGAGACATGCTGCTCCAATAAGAGTACACAAGTGAAGAAGAGAATGGTATAGATTAACAACTTTCCACCCCTAAATCAACCAAAAGTATTCATTTGGACACATGTCTTGCAATAGTTTGCAGCTTCTAAATTAGCGACATGCTCCTGAACCCCTCAGATTAACAATGCAATGATCTGTCCCCAAAAGAAAGGCAAGCAATCCCCGACTGTTGAGATTCTTGATATTTTCAGTTTGTTGACCTTCTGAGACACTACAAAAGACTTGAGAGGCTCAGCAAGTGAGGTTAGGTGTTAGCCAATTCAACTTTCCAATCTGCTATAGTTTTTGAGCAACCCCTGAATCTTTAACGTAGGCACACTAATCATAATACTAAGTTTACTGGTGGAGTGTTTCAAAGAGAAGAACTGTTTATGGTAGTTTAGGATCCCTTAAGACCTCAAGGAAGCCCCGGACCTGACTGTTTGAAGCTGGTGGGGTTTGGGGAGAGGTTTGGAAACGAGACTGATCTGAGATTCTAAGACCCAAAAGGTTATGAAAAGGGAACTCGTTCATCAGTTAGAATGGAAGAAATAAAGATAGAAAGTGAGGGCTTTATTTTCAAGTTAACAATGGTCATGTCATTGTTCAGTTCATTAAGAGGATTTCAAATCCAATGGAAAGTCATTTTAAAGAGAACTAGAGTTGATTTCAGTTCAGGCTACAAGACTGACTTGGTTAAAAGGCCATTGACCCAAATGAAATATACACCAGGCTGCAAATGTTAACAGATATTTTTGAACAGAACGTGCTAAGGTATTGGGCTTTGCTTATTGGTTACATAAGTGACATTTAAAATGCACGCTATGGAGAAAGTGCAAATTGGTCAGAAATTTCAGGGAAAGAGGCACAATGTGATTTCCAGATCTCTGGAACATGTTGACATTTTACACTATCTTGTTTGCGTTACGCAAAGATCTTGGTTGGATTTACACACACATTGTTCATGAAATTTGACACATGAACGCCCAGAAATCAAACAGTTTAAGCTAGTTACAGAGATAGTAGGAAATGCCGATGCTGGAGAATCTGAGATAACCAGGTGTAGAGCTGAATGAACACAGCAGGCCAAGCAGCATCAGAGGAGC
>NC_063337.1:83945344-83996829 GCF_021869965.1 Rhincodon typus
TTCCTGCTCCTCTGATGCTGCTTGGCCTGCTGTGTTCATCCAGATCTACACCTTGTTATCTCAGTTTAAGCTAGTGTCTCATTTTTTTTTGTAGGTGGTCGACTGCTCCAAGAGCTTTTAAAGTATCAGTACTTTTAAACAAGTTTTTTTTTTTTTTAAAACCCTCAAATTTCTTTTCACCACTCTTTGCACTGTGCTGTTTCTCAATCCTCAATCCTTTTCTTTTTATAATTTGCTCATGGGATCTGGGCTTCAGTGAGCTGCCCATGGAGTCCAAAAGGTTGTTGGAGCCACAAGGTCCATGCAGGTGAATAGTATACCATCATACTCTGACGTGTGCGTTGTAGATAGTGGAGAGGCTATGGGAAGTCGGGAGGTGAGTTACATGGTGCAGGATTTTCAGACTCTCAATTGCTCTTTGTAGCCTGCAGTATTTATGTGGCTAGTCCAGCTCAGTCTCTGGTCAATAGTAACACCCAGAATGTTGATAGTGGGAATTGGCTAAGGTGCTATTTTATTTGTTCCATCATTTACTGAGCTGCCAGATGACTCATTTCAGCAAGTTACAACACTCAAAATCTTGGTGCTGGAGGATGTGGTAAAGATCAAACATGGGGCACAGTACTCCCTCTAATATTTTCTCTGTGTGTGGACCTCTGTGATCTGTGTACAGCAATGACTTCTGAAAGCGGGTGTAAGTGCAGCAGCACACTGATCACACCAATCAACAGGCACGGAACTTCAGAAGAACCTTGGAGTAGCAACGTGGTCTGGAGGGGATATTATCGGTGCGTCATTGAGATTCCCCACTCAACGAGATCACTACTGGTGAAATTTTTCTGGCCTGTGACTAGTTCATTCTCTGTTTGTGGTTGCTTCCATGTTCACGCTCATTCGCCAGCATCTCATGACATGCTGTGTGGCAGTGACTGCCTCCACACTTCGTCCGTGGAAGTTGGTATCGGCAAAACGTCAGCCTTACCACAGCATTGTGGCTGATCATGGTCTAACTCCGAAACTGCTTCAGCACTTCACTGCTGCATTCTGCAGCTGATCAACAGCTTGTATTGTAATTCCGTGCAAGATTGCTGTCTGCAGTGGGAGACGGGTGGATCTTATCCATCTGTGTCAAATGCATTGTGGGGCTTTTAACTTGCTTTCTTATCATTCGCTAACTTTGCATTGATTCAGATGCTCCTCTGTTTTGCCTGGTCTTTCAGCGCAGAGAGAAAACTGGGCAGCTTGCGTACTTACCAACACTGCCAGAACAAGTCAGGATGGTGGACATTTTGCTGGACAGCACTGTGCTTTTATTATTGTCACATCTACAGCATGTTCCTGCAACTCACTGCGTGTGCTTCGACCAAATGGATGTGTTTGAGAGTCAAAGGGAAGCAATCCTTTTTTAAATGAAGAGGACTTTGATCGTTCAGGGGATACCTCTCAGTCAGGCAAGGGCATCGTCCGATCTCAGTCAGGGGATTACACAGGCCTCTGAGGTCTGTGTGCACCAGTGACTTCCAAAACCAGATGTCAGTGCATTGGCATGCTGAGCTGAGAGAGAATGTTGCAGTGCAGCCTGGATGCGTATTTAATGAGGTGGGCAACGGAAGATTGCATAAAGAAATTCACCATGGGCTATGGCAGGATACCCTCTGGGTGGCACGGTGCTTCAGTAGTTAGTACTGTTGCCTCACAGTGCCAGGGACCCAGGTTCAATTCCAGCTTTGGTTGAGTATGTGCTTGTAGAATCATAGAATCCCTGCAGTGTGGGAACAGGCCCTTCAGCCTGACAAGTCCACACCGACCCTCCGAGCATCCCACCCAGACCCATTCCCCCCACAACCCACCTAATCCACACATCCCTGCACACTATGTGCAATTTAGCATGGCCAATCCACCTAGCCTCACATTTTTGGACTGTGGGAGGAAACCGGAGCAAACCCACACAGACACAGGGAGAATGTGCAAACTCCACACAGTCGCCCAAGGGTGGAATTGAACCCGGGTCCCTGGCGCTGTGAGGCAGCAGTGCTAACCACTGAGCCACTGTGCCGCCCTTTGCACAATCTCCCTACGTCTGCATGGGATTCTGCCAGATACTCTGGTTTCTCGTACAGTCCAAAGATGCACAGATTAAGTGGAATAGCCGTGCTGAAAGTGGGTTCGGGGGAATAGGGTGGGAGCTGATTTTGGCTGGGATGCTTTTCAGAGGCTCGGGGCAGACTCAATGAGCCAAATGGCCTCTTTCTGCACTGTAGTGATTCTATGGAACTCCCCGAAAATGATACTTAGCCAAAATTTAGGAGGATTTAGCACTATGTATTAGTATTTTCCTGCTCGTATTACCTATATTTTGAAACTTGGATATATACACAACTCTCTTCCTAATAAGTTTATCCTTTTTCAATTGTATTAGTTAATTCTAACAAAAGCCCTGTTGAAACACGATTATTGCATTTAAAATATTGGCAACAGTAACAAATGGTAAGGCGTGACTGACATGACTGGAAAATGTTGCAGCCTTGGTTTAATTTTTTTTTAAATTAAATCTGCTGAGCACTTTTTGAAGGGATTGAATTTAATTTCTGCCTTTTGAAACAGTTAATTTTGTCCAACATGAAGTAATGCTGTAATTGTAATTGGAACCAGGTCTTTGGCCTGCTTTTTGTCTCACATTCTTCTGAACTCCCTGATCTGACGAAGTGAATTAGTGTTCAGGAACTAATGCCCCAATAGGGTGCTTGATTTCCAGTTGCTCAGGTAATGTTTTGATGGGAAAATGAAGAATACCTTTTTCAGTTGACTTTTTTTTTTAACTGTACATTTTATGCGTACAACAAATCGCACTAAACGGTTTATTTTCGATCTGAAATGCCTGCAGTCACCTAAAGATATTGAAGGAGAGAGCAATGCTGATCAAGTAGTTTTTAGTGCCAGCTATGGGAAACAGAGGTTTATTTAAATGCTGGAACCAACATTCCTCACTTTTATTAACCTCAACCTTTTGTGAGTACGCATAGAAACTCTGAACAACTTGAGAAATATATAGGGAAGCTGAATAGTTCAGTTTGTTGAGGTTACAACAATATAATGCCTCAAATATTGCTAGATCATCAAAGATTACTGCAATTGTTCTTCCGAATTTATAAAACATTCGCACAGTAAATACAATTGTTTCATCCTCAAGCCAGATAATTCCACTTCATTTCAGTGCATCAGATGACCATGAAACCCAATTGTGTCTGCTTCCAAGATAACAAGGTGTAGAACTGGATGAACACAGCAGGCCAAGCAGCATCAAAGGAGCAGGAAAGCTGACGTTTCGGGTCAAGATCCGAATTCAGAAATGGGGGAGGGGAAGGGGGTTCTGAAATAAATAGGGAGAGAGGGGGAGGCAGATAGAAGATGGCTAGAGGAGCAGATAGGTGGAGAGGAGACAGACAGGTCAGGGAGGCGGGGTTGGAGCCAGTAAAGGTGAATGTAGGTGGGGAGGTAGGGAGGGGATAGGTCAGTCCAGGGAGGATGGACAGGTCAAGGAGGCGGGATGAGGTTAGTGGGTAGGAGATGGGGGTGGGGCTTGAGGTGGGAGGAATGGTTAGGGAGGCGGGTACAAGCTGGGCTGGTTTTGGGATGCGGTAGGGGGAGGGGAGATTTTGAAGCTTGTGAAGTCCACATTGATACCCTTGGGCTGCGGGGTTCCCAAGTGAAATATGAGATGCTGTTCCTGCAGCTTTCGGGTGCCATCGTTGTGGCATTGCAGGAGGCCCAGGATGGACGTGTCGTCCAAGGAGTGGGAGGGGGAGTTGAAATGGTTCGCAACTGGGAGGTGTAGTTGTTTGTTGCGAACTGAGCGTAGGTATTCCGCAAAGCGGTCCCCAAGCCTTCGCTTGGTTTCCCTGATGTAGAGGAGGCCACGTCAGGAACAGCGGATACAATATACCATATTAGCAGATGTGCAGGTGAACATCTGTTTGATGTGGAAGGTCTTCTTGGGGCCTGGGATGGGAGTGAGGGGGGAGGTGTAGGGGCAGGTGTAGCACTTGTTCTGGTTGCAGGGAAAAGTGCCAGGGGTGGTGGGGCTGGTGGGGAGTGTGGAGCGGACAAGGGAGTCACGGAGAGAGCGGTCCCTCCGGAAAGCAGATAAGGGTGGGGAGGGAAAAATGTCTTTGGTAGTCGGGTCAGATTGCAGATGGCGGAAGTGTCGGAGGATGATGCGTTGGATTTGAAGGTTGGTGGGGTGGTACGTGAGAACGAGGGGGATTCTGTTTTGGTTGTTATTGCATGGAGGGGGTGTGAGGGATGAGTTGCAGGAAATGTGAGAGACACGGTCGAGGGCATTTTCGACCATTGGGGAGGGGAAGTTGCGGTCCTTGAAAAACGAGGACATCTGGGACGTCCGGGAGTGGAATGCCTCATCTCGGGAGCAGATGCGGCGGAGGCAAAGGAATTGGGAATAGGGGATGGCCTTTTTGCAGGAAGGTGGGTGAGAGGAGGTGTATTCTAGGTAGCTGCGGGAGTCGATAGGCTTGAAATGGATATCGGTTTCCAGGTGGATGCCAGAGATGGAGACAGAGGGGTCCAGGAAGGAGAGAGAGGTATCAGAGATGGTCCAGGTGAACTTAAGGTTGGGGTGGAAGGTGTTAGTGAAGTGGATGAACTGTTCGAGCTCCTCGTGGGAGCACGAGGCGGCGCCAATACAGTTATTGATGTAACGGAGGAAGAGGTGGGGGATAGGGCCAGTGTAGCTTTGGAAGAGGGATTGTTCCACGTGTCCTACAAAGAGGCAGGCATAGCTTGGGCCCATGCGGATACCCATGGCCACCACCTTTGTCTGTAGGAAGTGGGAGGAATTGAAGGAGAAGTTGTTAAGCGTGAGGACAAGTTCAGCTAAGCGGATGAGGGTGTCAGTGAAGTGGGACTGGTCGGGCCTGCGGGACAGAAAGAAGCAGGAGGGCCTTTAGGCCATCTGCATGGGGAATGCAAGTGTACAGGGACTGGATGTCCATGGTAAAGATGAGGTGTTGGGGACCAAGGAATCGGAAGTTTTGGAGGGCGTGGGTGGTGTCGCGGATGTAGGTGGGGAGTTCCTGGACCAAGGGGGAGAAGATGAAGTCGACATAAGTGGAGATGAGTTCTGTGGGGTGGGAGCAGATGGAGACAATGGGTCGACCAGTGCAGTCAGGTTTGTGGATTTTGGGAAGGAGATAGAAGCGGGCAGTGCGGGGTTGGGGAATGATGAGGTTAGAGGCTGTGGGTGGGAGGTCACCTGAAGTGATGAGGTTGTGGATGGTTTGGGAGATGATGGTTTGGTGGTCAGGGGTGGGATCATGATCAAGGGGGCGGTAGGAAGAGGTGTCGGAGAGCTGGCGTCTGGCCTCGGCGATGTAGAGGTCAGTGCGCCATACTACAACTGCGCCTCCCTTGTCTGCGGGTTTTATAGTGAGGTTGGGGTGGGAGCGGAGGGCTGCATATTCTGTGGGGGAGAGGTTGGAGTGGGTGAGAGGGGTGGAGAGGTTGAGGCAATCGATGTCTCGACAGCAGTTAGAGATGAAGAGTTCGAGGGAGGGTAGGAGGCCTTAGGGTGGTGTCCAGGAGGAGGGGGTGTGTTGGAGGTGGGAGAAGGGGTCAGTAGAGGGAGGGTTAGGTTCACGGTTGAAGTAAGCGTGGAGGCGGAGGCAACGGGAAAACTGTTCAATGTCCAAACATGAGTTGTATTCGTCAATGTTTGGGTGGAGGGGGACGAAGGTGAGCCCTTTACTGAGGACTGACCGTTCTGCTTCCACTTTGTCTCTTTTCCCCTTTCGCCTCCCAAACACAGCCTATGCCAAGATGATCAGGTCTTAATTGCACAGATTTCTGTTTCAAGCAGTTTAGCCTCTCTCTATTTAGATCCCAGAATTACTCCTTCGTCTGAGTTTTGTTTCACAGTGAATTACAGCATGGCTGACTCTTTCTGGAATGTAGGTTTCAGTCCAGCTTAGACAAGTGTCTTATCATTGCCAACTGCAACTTTGAATGCCAAACTGAGGAAAACCAGTCTCAACTTTGGTAGCTGAGATGCAGTGAAGAAATTGCGATTTTGGAAAAAAAAATTGCATATACTAAACTAGTCACAGAATCCTGCAGTGCCAAAGCAGGCTGTTCAATCCATTGTGCTACTAGCTCTTTAAAAGTACTGTCCAATTATTCACATTCCCCTATGATCTTGCAATAGCCATTGGTTCAAGTATTTATCCATTCTCTTTTGAAATTTACTGTTGAGTCCGCTTTTATGAGCCTTCCCAACCCAAATAATTTTCCGCAAACAAAAAGGGGTTTTCTATCTCACCACTGATTATTTATGAAAGCAAAATCCCTCATCATTTTGAAAGGCTTCATTAAATCTGCGTTTAATCATCTCTGGTCTGTGGAGAACAGCCCCAACTTTTTGGCTTCCATTTGGCATACTGTTGTTTGAATAAATCTATTGAATGGATTTGATAGATCATAAAATATTAATAATAAGCTTCCATGTACCACTCACAAAAATGTTTTACTGTCTACAACCCTTGGGTTATCATTGACCAGAAACTGAACATGACCAGCACATGAATATACTGGTTACCAGAACAGGCCAAAGGCTAGGAATCCTGAGGTAACTCATCTCTTGGTTCCACGCCACCTGTCTGCCATCTACAAGTTATAAGTCAGGAGTGTGATGAAATACAGACCACTTGCCTGGATGAGTGCACCTCTAACAACATTTGTAACAATTTTGATATCAGCGTTAATGGTCTCATCCACATGAATACCACCTCCTGCAAGTTGACTCTTGCTGAAGTACAGTTCCATAAATGTTAGCTAAATTTAGTTCTTCATTTAAATAATTATTTTTTGCCTGGATGATAGGCACTTGTATAATATCAGGTATGGATGATATACCAAAGTTAACATGATTCTGTCCTCAACCAGATTGAAATGCGTACAATGAACTTCATTGCTCAGCAATTAAATATGGTTGAATGCTCCCATCTATAGGCCAAGAACGCAACACAGAAACAGGCTATTCTGTCCAACGGTTCCATTTCAATCTGTTTACTCCACATGAGCCTTCTCCCACCCTCTTTTAATATTGTCAGTATAACTCTTCCATTTTCTTCGTCCTACGTTTTCTTAGGTTTCCCTCAATAGCATTTATTCTATTCTTAACCTTGACTGTTTCTTGGGATAGAAAGTTCCGTAATACCAACCCTTGCTCGGTGAATATACTTCCTCTGTATTCCTGTCTGGCTATGTTATTGACCACCTTATTTTAAGGCCCCTAGTTTTAATCTTTGTCCCACCTCCTGTAAATTTGCTCTGACAAACTCCATAATAACTGTAAGACCTTTATCAACACAGAGCAAAACCCTCATGCACGATAGAACAGAATTACATATTAGAAACACGGTGCAATGCAGGTTTCCAATTGAAGACATGTTACCACAGTATATTGTAATCAATCATTTGCTTTTAAAATTAAATGGCTGCAAGGCATTGCAGCTTTAAAATAGTTTTGCCCTATTAAATTTTCTGCACTTGGTAGTATTCATGGAACATAATAACAAGTGCAGATATTTTCCAAGTGTAGCTCTGTAACTGCCCAGATGCCAGCTTACTTCCCAATGCCCATCAATCGTCAGCCAATCAACCGATGGTGTATTTATGGGTACGTGAAATCAAGTTAACATAGATTTCCTCAAAAAAATCCAGGATATTTTATTTTCAAAAATTACCCTGCCCTTAGTCTTTGCAATTATCAATCAGTGACATAAAAGGTGTTTACCTGTTAGATCAATATTGCAATAATATTTTAGAATTGCACAAATTACATGCATTGAATCCTGGCCTCCCTGCTATTGGAAAGATTTTGTGAAAGGATGCAGAAACAATTTATAAGGATGTTGCTGGGGTTGCAGAGTATGGGCTATAGGGAGAGGCTGAATAGGCTGTGTCTATTTTCTCTGGAGCATCAGAGGTGGGGGGGTTTGCTTATAGGGGCATGGGTAGGGTAAGTAGCCAAGGTCTTCTCCCCAGGATAGGGGAGTCAAAAACTAGAGGGCATAAGTTTGAGGTGAGAGGGGAAGGATAAAGAAAGGACCTAAAGGGCAACTTTTTTACACAGAGGGTGGTGCGTGCATGGAATGAGCTGCCAGAGGAAGTGGTGGAGGCTGTTACAATTACAACATTTAAAAGGCATCTGGAAGGGTACATGAGTAGGAAGGGTTTTGTGAGATACGGTCCAAATGCTGGCAAATGGGATTAGATTAATTTAGGATTTATGGTCGGCATGGACGAATTAGACCAAAAGGCCTGGTTCCATGCTGTACAATTCTATGACTCTGTGATTCTATAATGGTTAGGAGGAAACATAAGCAGTTTGATATTTCTCCTCCCTTTTCTCCTTTAGTGTTTTGCATGTCATCTTTTCCTCTGCGTCAGAGGCTGAATTGAGCATCAAAGAAATCCTTCATGTGCATTACATTATTTGGATCATTAATCTTAACCCTCAACCTGGTGCACACATTTGTACTGTGTATTCAAATGGATATCAGCTTTCCACAGCCAGAAAGTATCAGATTTAATACTTTTGTGGAGATTTTTATGTTGTCAGCAAGAATGTGTGCATTTATTTGCTTGTGAACATTTAGTACAATGATGCTCCGTATTCTAGTTAAAGAAAAAGCTGAGCTGTGAGACTTTGCTGTGTATGATGGATGTGTAAAATTACATGATTTTATTAAGCCCACATCAGAAATACCTTTGAGTTTATTAGTCGCTTTCTTGTGTCTCCTGGGACCAAGTCAGAAATTCGAGCTGGTGTCTTTTAAAATGGGTAAAAAATTAAGTGGCTTCCTCATAACACAACTCTCACCAAAACATTTACTTCTGGCAGCATAACTGCTTTTCATCCAGTGAATTCAGAGTAGGTTGCGTTTAATCTGCAACGACTGTGGCAATGAATATCATGCGGATTCTTCCCTCGTCAAATGAGTTGCCAGAGTGGTGGAAAATCTGTTGAAATTCTCAATTTTCTTTTCGTTCTCAACCTTTACAGATGCATCGCATCATTTGCATCATTAATCTTAACTCGCAGCCTGCTACACACACACTTCTATTGTGTATTCAAGTGGATTCCAGGTTTCACAAGCCTGGCGTGTTTATATGAAAGATTATATTTTTGTAGAGATTAGTGTGTTGTTGGCACTACACAATATACTTCAGATTCTGTTTTCTATTTTGTATTCCATTTACCTTTTCCTAACATTGATTTTCTTTAGAAATTGTATTCCCTTTCTATTCTTGTTCGTTTATTTTCTGATCTTGTTCAAGGTTTTTACATTTATTTATATTCTCCTTTACATATTCACTTCAAACTTATGTTCATTATTATTTTCAGACATTTTCTGATGTAGACCAACCAATGAATTTAGTTTTGATTTATTTTTCATTTAAATTTGCCAGAGTGCGACATGTTTTAATTGACTGAAAGGGGAAAGCTTTGTTATATTCAAACTATTGAAATAATGAAGAAAAATTAAATTATGCCATATACTTCTCTAAATGGATAAAGCGATGCCTGATCACTTATACCACACATCTTTCTGCACAAACAATATTTTTATAAGTGTAGACTGTACATTTCAGATTTTAAGTGTCACAAAATCACCAGAGGAGGAATCAGGCTGCCAGATATTTTTATTTATCTCTCACCAGCAATGTCTGTCCTGGCGACTCTGGAGTGGAGATAATTGTTATCTAACATCCTTGCAATTCCTTTTTGGGTTAGTTTAGAATTCAGAACTGCTGAAGTAGGCTGATTAGACTCTGACCAGCTGTTTGGTCCTTTTTTAACAGTTTTGTAGCTGCAGTATGAGTGTGGTTATGGACAAGATCCAGACTATTAATCAGAGTTATAAAATGATATGGGTGTGACTGAATAGATGTTAGAGCTCACACCCAACACACCCAACACACCCAAAGAATGTCAGTGAGTACCAGGGTGTTGGTTCCAATTTTTTATCTACTTGACAAGAATTCTGTTTAAGCTCAAAATCTGAGACTGAAAGCACTTTTTTTTGGCTAAGGTCATGCCATGCAACTTTGGTATAGTGTTGCGATCACTCGCGTTCTTTGAATTTATGAAGTATTTTCTGCAAAAATACAGTATTTATTGTAAAGTAACGCATTGTCACAGTTTGAGATCTAAGGCATCATCATTGTACTGAGGTCATCAGTACAGATTAGTGGCAAAGAGCTTTTATATTTGTTCATGCAGTATGCAAAGGCTTTTCAGGAAAGCAAAGTACAGTGTAAGTGTAGTATTTTCACATTTGGGACTTGTAATCTCTGAGGACCTGTGAAAGCCTTGATCAAGAGAGTTTGAGAAGTCCCAAGGGAGATTTTTCTGGGCCACTGTGAGGTATTGGAAAGGTGGTGTTTGGTTTTGCTGGTCCTCAAAAAGAAAAGTTTACCTTGATCCCACTGAATTTTGTAAAGGGCTGCCCCATGGAAATAATGTGCTGAAGATGACCTGAACAGAGTAAGAGCAGGACATCTGCCCCTTGGGGAAAGTAAGATTTACCGTCAAAAGATGCAGCAGCACCATTACAGCAGTGGCCACTACTGGGATGGCAAGGAAGTCCCAAAATGGGTAGGCCTTGGATACAAGACACTCATTGATAAGTCCAAGGAAAAGGGCAAGGTTCAGATTTTGGAAGCTGGGAGGGAGGAGGACAAAGTTGGGTACAATTTTAGGTGGGGTGAATGGGTTCTCCAAATGAGCACAAGGATGATCTCCCCCTAAACGATGTGCTACCATCTGCCCCCTCCCCACATTGCCTCCTTCGTTCTACCTTCCCCAGTGCATTGATGGTCGTGACTGAGGTGGAATGAGGACTTTTAAGGGCCTCATCAGGCATAAGGACAGGTAGACTAGCTCTCTCCTCATGGGTCCACCAAAATACAAGGAATTGTTCAGGGTTGGTGGGAAGGTTGGACACCCATTCAACTTGACAGGTCCCCTCCTCTCAAATATGCCAAGGGGAAGTTGTAAAACTCAGTCTCTCTTAGGTCGAGACCGAGATCAAGCATGTAGTGGGAAATAAACAAACTTTGGAACAATTGCACTTTCAACTTAAGTGCAAGGACCAGTTGGCTGTGTAAACAATACCCTATGTACCTGGCACCTCACCCTTCCAGCACTCTAACTTCATACCTACTTATTTACCATTTCACTGGAGTTATCAAAATGGCTGTCTGTTCTGAGGAAGGGTCACTCGACCCATAACAGTAACTCTGATTTCTCTCCACAGATGCTGTCAGACCTGCTGAGCTTTCCCAGCAATTTGTGTTTAGGTGGCGAGTCCAGTTGAGTTTCCGAATAATGGTAACCTCAAGGATGTTGATAGTGGGGTATTCAGTGGTGGTAACACCATTGAGTGTCGAAGGGTAGTTGATTGATTGCCTCTTATTGGAGATGGTTACTGCCTGGCATTTGTGTGGTGCGAATGTTAATCTTGGCCTCTCTTCCCCACCAACCTCCAATTGTCAAGGATCTTTCACACAAGAGATTTTAAATTACATGTTCCGGGCCCTTTATTTCTCCCTACTAGCCTGTCTATTTATCAGAACCTCAAAAGCTCTGGTCTTACTCGCCCCCTCCCTGATATTTATTGTGATCAAAGATTTCTTTCTAAAGAAGGAGAATCTCAGGTTCAATCCCCAGTGTGTCACTTGGGTTCAGCTAAAGCAGGAGAAAAACTGTGATAGTTGTGATAAAGGCTTATAATTTATCATAATTTAGAAACGTAGATTATAAAGTGGAAAAAAAAGGAATTTAGTTCTCGTCTGCTATTTTAAAAAATGGTCAGAAAGACAACATTTTCAAGAAATCAAGTGATTTACCCTGAGAGAAAGAGTAGGGAGGAGGCACGGGGAGATGTGGCGGGGTTTGGGGGTTTGCAAAAACCTGTTTCCTTCAGGGAGAAAGGCTACACCAACAGAGAAGCTATTAGTTTAACAGTGTTCTCAAACAACCAGAGCAAAGGGAGAAGTGCTGAGTTCCTGATACAAAACTTAAGAACCAGATTGCTGAGGGGCTGTCAGAGAGGAGGACATTGCCCAAATTTTTAAATATATCATTTTAAGGAGCACGTTAGTAATAGTAAGCTAAATCTGCAGCTTGTTTAACAATCTCCAGAAGAGACGTTAATTGAAGAGAATGGCATCAAGCGACTTTGCTGAAAAGAAAATAAATTGCATCCATGTCAGCTGAACAAAGAGTATCAGCACGCAGAAAACGGTGACCCTTGACAGACATTTGGGTGTCTGTTAGGTTACTGTTGGAGTAAAATTGATGAATCATTATTTCTCAAATTTATAACAAAACTGTTTCAAATAATTCTTGTACAGTGTAACATTGTATTTTTGTTGTGTCATAAACTTTTATATCCTTTTGTTAAAAGTGCATTGGTGGCTTCTTATCAATATGTTCCATTACTTACATCCATGGTAAGCAAGAAGTAAAGTAAAACTTATGGCCTATCAAGCCAGGTCTCATTGTGGGATTGGATTTGTACAGTATTACTACCAGCTGGGATCACAGTAAAGTTAGCTACGGTGTTTAATAGGATCCGAGACTGTACATTGGCTGGGATTCCCAATATCTGTCCTTTGACCCCTGCAACATGGATACATTTTGGATTCAAGATGAAGGCAGAATCAGTTCTAATGACATCCTCAGCCAGATAGTCTGTGATGATAATTTTCCTACATGATACATAGCCAGATAAGGTACTGGAAAGCACTCGCACCCATATAGAAAAAAAAAAGAGAAATTAAAAGGATGAAAAGCTCCATGTTGTTATATTATTTGATGTGACAGTAAGGATGGGAAATACATAATTGTGATGCTCCTTTTAAGGGACAAATAATTCGAAATAGTGGCAGCAGAGAGCTGCTGAATTTCTCTCCATGTAGTGAATTGATTGACAACTACTTGGTATCAGAGGGAACTGTTTAATTTTGTCACCTTGCTACGTGGTTGATGCCGTGTGGTGTACGAGTCTATTGGAGTCCATGAGAAAGATAAACGTTTTGATGCTCTTCAAAATTAGTCAAAATCCATTCTTTTTTTTATGAAACACAAATCTCCTCTAAACTACAAGTTGAGATATTAGCATGCATGTAGTATCAGTTTAAAGAGCATATTGTCTCCTGTCAATTTTGCTTCAACTGCTGATTACTTCCAAAAGTATAGCGCTCATTCCGACTTTGACTTTTTATCCTCTGTATAAACGTGGGTCCGAAACATGAATACTCCATGGATTGTATTAGCAAGCATTCTGACTCGATGTAGACTGGTAATGAAATACAGTAGTTAACTCCTCTGCACTAAAAAAAACACTATATATCATGGCATAGGCTCTTTTAGGGAATGGATGAGTTCAGTCTCTGGAGCTGTTGACTTCTAGGTGCAGCAGAAGAGAAATGTGGAAGGGAGACCCTTTGAAAGGCCTCATCATGTGGTTTATTCCTAATAACATAGATTTCTGTGCTTGATTTTCCTGTAGGATCACAAAAACTCAATCTGCACATCTCTGGACCTTCCAAAATGCCTACCTGAACCATGCAAGACTTTTCCTGGGATAGTTGGGTTTTTAGTCACAGGTCAACCTTGCAATGCACTTAGCAGGCGGAAATGGAGTGAGAAACAAGTATAAATGAGAAGGCCCACCCTGATTCTGCCAATACAGCAGATAAGCTCCCAACTTCATCTAGAGACTCCCCAAACCTCCTTGAATTTCCTCCAAAGATGTATGAATATTCATATACCCCTCTGCAGCAAATGAAAATTCTGCCTGGATATTCTATTCAACTTGAAAGACTGAAATTCAGATCACTGTTAGCCACCACAAACTGTCAGAATTCCAACATCTGAACTAACGTGGTGGACATTAGACCTAACAATCAGCTTTCATGCAGCTCCAATATAAATCTCAATTTACTTCTGACCCAGTCCTCAACCTTCTACACAACTATGTTATTCATCATTCTCCCAATATCAATTCTGTAACTTTGCCCCTCATGTTCAAAATTCTTTATATGTACACCTTTATTTTGAAAAGCAACAAATATTTGATACTTAGGATGATGCAACATATAATTGGCATAGGCACCTCCAGTTTCACCTCATTCAGTTGCTGTTTGAACTATGTGCCAATTTATTTGCAAACAAAATATAAAAGAAGATTTCAGCAGGCTAGTTTCAGAGCAGAATTTTTAGACTCTGATGTACTTATAGTTCATTTGGGCAACTGTTAGTGAAGAACTACAATGGACAGTTCTGTATTTATACTTTGGGTCTTTATAATTGAGTTAATTTCTGCACTTCTTGGGTGTAGTTATACAGGTGTTTGGGTGTTATTGTAAAGTGGTTTGTGTTTCACTTTAAAAGTTCCACCATGTCAATGTGGTTAAGCCTTGACATGGTTCCCAACAATGTTAAAGTTAAGAGGTTAGAGATTCGATGGAGTGTCTCTTATCAGTTACAATCAAAATCTTGTGGCTTATGACCATAAGACATAGGTGCAGAAATTAGGCCATTCGGCCCATCAAGTCTGCTCTGCCATTCAATCATGGTTGATAAGTTCCTCAGCCCCGTTCTCCAGCTTTCTCCCCGTAACCATTGATCCCCTTGATAATCAAGAACCTATCTATCTCAGTTTTAAATGTACTCAATGACCTGGCCTCCACAGCCTTCTGTGGCAGTGAATTCCGTAGATTCACCACTTTCTGGCTGGAGAAGTTTCTCCTTATCTCCGTTGTAAAAGGTCTTCCCTTACTCTAAGGCTGTGCCCTCAGGTCCCAGTCTGAAATCTGAAATCAGACATAAAATTGGGTTTAAAAATTGCTCAGGTGGACTGCCAGAATACTTCAAAACTGACTGACCGGGAATGAAGCAATCCTGTGGTGATTGACATTTGCTTTGCTGTCCTTGATAGAATGAAGGTGTAGGGTTTGCAGCCTCAGATTCTGGTGTTGACTTCACTTCGGGTTTTGTGCTTCTGTGGTTGGATTTAGGACATGGATCTCAGGGGCTCTACTTTTTAACTTTCTTTTGTTTTTATATTGAATTAGGTTTAGTGTCACATATACTCACATGAGTGGAGTGTAAAGGTACCTTGGTACAGGATCTTAGGAATAAATTAGAAAAATAAAGATTTTCATTTTAAACTCAGATCTATGTCAAAGGTTGAAACTCTAAGCCTCCTAGCTTCAGTTTTTGTTTTGAGCAGCTATTCCTGAACTGAATAAGACTGAAGGATATGAACTAACATTGTGGTATTGAATGTTAAGATGCTGGCACAGGGGTGCTCACTTACACAGAGTTAATACTGGGCCTAAGCTTTTCAGGCCACGTGTGAAGCCTGCTCCACTCAGTTCTTGAACTATGATGAGCAGATTATATAGGATTATGGATCACTCATGAAATGAAGCAATGAAAGGGCAATAATAAAAACATTCTGTAAATTACTGCGGACCAAATTATTTCCACACATCAGAGTAGTTTTTTGCCTACGAGTTATGAGCTCATTCATAATCATTCTCCCGTGAAGACGTTAGATGACTGATGAAATAGACACAATATTTGGGGTTTTAGAGAACAGATGGGAGAATGGCACTACATAATAATGTTCATCAGAGTCTGGACAGGCAGGAGGCCAAACAGCCTGTTTTTGCACCGTAAGAGGTCTGTGATCCTCTAATTCTGCTGTGTCAGCATCTTTCTTTATTTTTCCATTGTACCTCTTCGCCTAAATACATTGTGTATATACATTTTATATTTGGATTGATTCAACTACAGCATCCACGTTTCATTTGTATTTTTGGTGACCTAGATATTGTGATTTGAAAGAATGGAAAGTGCCAGGTGTAAATAATGTGCCAGCCTGTTCATTTAGCTACAGGGCTTCTGGTGGGATTTCCCTGGTCACCACAGCATGACGATTTACAACGATTTGTAACAAATGAAGCACTTTTAAAATTGGATTTGGCTAAGCGTTTTCTTGCATGTCTTTATATGTAATGAAGCAGTCAACCTAAAATGGGATTTAAGAAGGGGTGCTACATAAATAAGAAATGATCCAATGTATATGGTATTTGCTGGAGATGTACTGTTTCATGATTTACAAATCTTCAAAGCAACTGCTAGAACTTTGTGTAGTGCTCATATAAGCAACTCTCTAGATTTTCATTCCCCTGGGACAGGTTGGATAATTATTCATCATTTTCCCTGTCATTCTGCTGTTGCACAGGGGCATCAGCACTTGGGTCTCACCTGTTCTCATTCTTAGTTTATCTTCACTGCCCGTCTTTCTGTTTTCCATTACAAAATTGAAATCAGCATTTTCCCAATTTCAGCTGACAAGTCCAAATGCTACAGCATAAGCCTAATAGAATAGAACACTGGTATCAATCTATCCACATGTGTACTGCAGTAACTTCAGCAAAAGTATAACAATCAGAAGTGACTAATTGGACTATTTGAAAAAGAAATGCCTTAATGTGTTGAAAATTATAGGAAATACAGCATGGTGGTGGTGAATTGATTACAAAAGCTAAAATGCAAGCTTATATTAACATATACCACCGTGTTAAGAAAATGTACAAATACGTCACTGTGTCAAACCACTATATGAATCTTTGCTAATTTGCGATATTCAGGAGTTCTCTGGCCAAATGCTGCTGAATATCTTTCATTCTATAATATGTTGCTACCTATAGTTAATTCCTGATATATTCGCTCTTTATCCACAGTCATAACATTTCATAATGAAGTTCTCTTTCAAGCAATGCTCAGTGCTCATGTATTTGGATGTTCCGAGCATAAATCATGGTGTTGATGTTTACAGGGAGATGGGGCTGGGTGGACAGGGTGTGTGGAAGCTGGTAGGAAGCAGTGAAGCCAGTGAATTTCAAGCCAGAGAGGCCAAGCCCATCTCACAGCAGTACTTTCGTTGAAAAGAAAATCTTGGACTCTCGCCTGACAAATCACTGGATTCCCTGCCTGGCCAAGAGTGGGGAATTTGGCTGCCAGGAGGCTACCCAACAAAAAAAATCCAACAATCTGTTATTGGACCTAGAAGAATCATGATGAGGCTGGGGAGAGCTTTGACAGAGGTCAGAGCACAGTGAAGCATTCCTGCTCCTTCTGGCCTGCAAGATATTCAAAAATAGCATACATTTTACAAACTCACCTTAGACTTTCCTGGATCGTGCTGTGGGTCTTCCGCTATAGCCTTGACATTAACATTTAACTGTGTCAATGATCAATTGGTTTCCATACCTAAAATGATCTTCAAACTCATCAAAGGCCTGAATCACCAATATTAATGTTCAGTTTACTGAGAATATAGTGGGTTTGACTTCCTGGATATTTAGGATTTTTGAAATGATCAGCTCTCCTTCAATCCATTCCTTCTCATCAGAAGAGAAGATTATTTAAAAAAAAAGGGTTGTGATTAAGTGCTGCCAAAAACCACTTGGAGTAATCTGCTATGTTGTACAATACACATTATAATATTAAAGTGTTGTCCAGCTATTAAGGTGCTGCTGAAATTCAATCAACATTAACAGACTGAAACTCAATTAACACACCATCATCAAATAGTGGCAATTTAATGAATTCAGGCATGTCCACACATTTCCCCAATACTCTAAGATGAACTGGACCAATAATACTCAGTTTTTTACAATATAAGTATATAAATTGCTGTTTCTTCCTTTCAATTATAGTGGATGCTCCACAGTGCATTGTGAAAAAACCTTTCAGCCTGCAACCTCACAGTATTATTCCACACAACCACTCCTGGCACCATAATATAATTGAAGGGGAGACAGGTAAGTAACAGTACAAGTGGATGCATGAAGTACTAACAAACACTTGCTCTTACCACCCCCCCCCTCACCATTTTATAATTCTATCGCGGCCTTTCCTCCACTGTATGAACACCATAGCCTCTGATATTCACGTGGAGCTGAGGAAGGAATGGAATATGCTTTAAAAAGAGAAATGACCTGGAGATGCTGCCAGTCTTCACATTAGCATTTTCTTTTACGGACCACTGAGTAGGCAGACCAACTGATCAGTGTGGTTGGGGGCAGTGGGAAAGAGATGAAACAACAACAACAAGAAGCCTGCAATCAGGGTCCCTTACAATCTCCGGCACGAGGTCCATAAATCTAAACCCACCATGATGTGAGTTTCCAAGTAATGAGAGCCTTGATTAACAGGTGATATGGTTGAGTTAAGTGCTTGTTCCCCACCGTTACTCTTAAGCATTGTCCCTTCCTACTGTTTTATTGGAAATGATCTGATCCCACTTCATTATGTTTGTTCTTCAATTCAGATTATAACACTCTGAAACATGCTTACATTCAAACCAGATAAACAAGAGAAAAGTAACCCTAATCTTAAGATGAAAAACTATTGTCAATGCTTAACCTCTGACCACCTTCGGCTGACATCTTCCCCTTTTAGGCAATAAGACTGATTCTGCTCTTACTTCCAATGTCTTCTGAAAGCAATGAACTCTAGATGCTGTCAGGAGCTGATGGACACTATTACATTTGAAAAGGCATTTTGCATCTTAGTTCTATACCAAAGAAAACAAAGTTAGCCAATAAAATCACTCCTAATAAGATATGACACCAAAAACTAAATACTCCCTTGTGAGGAAAACCACCTGTATAGGTTCTAATGATCTCAATGTTTGATGTAAGTAATTAGCTGCTCCTCTGCCTCAACCATTTAAGTTGTCTCCATCAAGCACTGGGAGCTCATAGCAAGTGGGAAGCTTTTAACGTTATGCTTGACCACAATACAGTGGAGCAAACCATTGTCATCTTCCAGATAGGCAGTGAAGAGCAGAACTGGAACATAGTTTTTACTTACTTGTGTAGCTGTGTAAATAAGACATCTATCACCAGCATATATCAGGAACCACCGTTTCAGTCTTCTATATATGTTACATCTACACAGAGTACAATATTTCAAAATTGGAATTTTAAAAGATCCTGAAATTGCAAAGTTAAAAAAGTCATACATTTACATAAACATTATGACACGAATACAGATACTAATGTAAGGTCATGATCTGTTTCTTCCCTCTTCAGAGGTACTGCTGACTTGCTGACTGTGTTTCCAGTGTTTTCTGCTTTTATTACAGAAAAAAAGGGTCCTTTAGCATGATTAATATGTGTTGGTGTACATCAGTGCTTCCCAAAATGAGGGTCAGGATCCCAAGACAGTTTGCAGACTGAAATTTTCAGGTTGTGAGCTCCCTAGTCTTTATCACTGTATCGCAATCAGAATTCCATAATGTACTATAGTAACAAGCAGGGACCCCCTCAATCCAGTAGATTTCTTCCCCTGTTACCCCACCCACAATTCCCGCAGTTCGCAAAACTTTTCAAACCACAAAAGTGTTTGGGGAGCACAATGTGTAGGCTTCACATAAACAGTAGACTGGGTCTTGATCTTCATCCAAGAGGCAGTAGCTGGAGTCTGGAAATTCCCACCTTGGCCTACCCAGCTCAGGGATGAAAATATTGGGAAAATGGGAATTTTCATTCCAAGAGGGTAGACGCTAAGAAGAGTCAGGCAGGCTTACCCGGGAAAAAAATTCGGAGACAGCCACAGTCACTGCTGAGTATGGAAGTGAGTGTTTAAAATACCCGCCTCAGTCCTATGTGACTTTGTTCCAGTTAGAATGAAAATGTAAAGGTGTTTCTTCCCTCATTCCTCTCACACCCTCAGCCCTGACATACTCCCCATATATGCTACCTCATGTTCCCCAAACTCTGAATGATCCGATGCCCCCCCACAAGCCTGGCTACCTGTTCACCCACTGTACAATATACAGAGGCAATGAAACCCTGTAGGAAGAGATGGATGTGTTTTTTAAAAAAAAAAAAAACTGCATTAAAAAACTGCATTAAACCTTCCCATGGTCAAAACAAGCTCTCCTCAAAGACTCTGTTCCACCAAGCCAATCAAATTGTCAATCATTCAGACTATTTTAAAGTTTCAGTCCCTGAAATTGGTCAACCTGTTCTTGTATTTTATTTCTGTATGGCGCCTACCTCATCTATTGTAAAAGTTTTCACATGGCAGGATCATTTGGAGGCTGTTAGGAGTGGGTACAGTGGCAGGATGGTTTTCAGGGCAAGTAGCTTGGGGACGGAGCTTGTGTGTGGCAAGTGGCAGGCAGAAATGGAGATAATTAAAGGGCTAATTTAGAGCCCCATTTCCATGCTGGCTGGTATTTTCTAATCGTCAATTGAGTCGAAGCACAGTGATTAAAATGAGGTGAACTCATCGAGTATCCTCCGAGTGTGAGAGGAGGCAGTTGGGCTGCATTTCACTATTCAGAATTCCGTCCCACCATCACCATGCAGCTGCTGTTGCCTAGTGAATGTGTTGTCCTCTTTACAATATTAACCAGAAGGTATTGCCATTGTGAGGTACCCTCCCTCTCTACATCAGCAGTTCCAACTCTCTCAATGGGGCTACTGCTGTCTCATCATTGGAGGACCTTCCATTAACTATCTATCATCAGAAGCTCACCCGCCATCCTTAATTGGATGCCAAACATGTCCTCTATCTGCAAATTTTAGTGTCCTGCTCCCAACATGGTATATCATTGAGATCCACACACGATCCTGATACTAAATGCCCAACCATCCTGCCCATGATAATTAGATCATTAAATTAGGCAGTTAATTCTACAGCCTCACAAATCTTAGCGTGAAAAAGCAGATTCTCTTGTCCCCATCCCAAATCTCTTGTATTTAATTTTGTATGTGTCCCATTGTTCCTGGTCCCTCAATCATGGTTATAATCTGTTTTCATCCACTCTGTCCCAAGCCCTCATAATTTTAAACTCCTGTATTCAATCACCCTGGAATGTCATCTGTTCTAACACAATGTGGTCTCTTTTTCTGAGTCTTTCTCCGTAATATGTACTTCCCTGCAGTTATTCTCTGCCACACCCTTCCAGTTGATGAGAAAGACAGAAATAGGTTTACAATTTTGGCTGTGATCTTGAGGATTTGACTCAATATATCATCCTGTTTTTGTCACTTGCTGTGCCTGATGCAAAATCCCAACATTTTCTGATTTTTGTTTCAGTCTTGCCTCATTTAATTTCAAAACTTGATAAAACAGAAATTAAAATGTAATCAAGTAATAAAGAAAATAGTCAGAAAACCTAATGGAATGCCGGTCTTCTTTGGGATATGCAAGGTCCTGCTTAAACCAACCTAGAGTTCTGAGCACTTCAGGCACTTCTGGAAGGACGTGTTGGACTTGAAGGCAGGAGAGTTACTGGAATGATACCTGGGCTATAACACAAGGAGAGATTACACAAAATAGGGATATTCCCTGCAATTTTGAAAGCTATGAGGGATGTGACTGAAGTTTTCAGGATGTTAATGAGAATAAGTGTGATAGATTAAGAAAAAGTACTTGCACTAGTTGAGGAGTCTAGAATTAAAAATTACAACTAGATCTATCAGGAATGAAGTTAGAAAACAGTTCAGTACACAAAGGGTGGATGAATTTGGAATTCTCTTCTGCAAATGTTGATTGCAAATTGATTTTATATCTAAGCTTTATAGATTTTTGTTCATTAAAAGCATTTAGTAATATAAAGTCAGATATGTGGATCTTGGTTGCAAATCAGCCACGGTCTTGTTGAATGACTGAATACACTTGAAGAGCAAAATGGCCTCTTCTTGTTTCTAATTTCCACTGGTGCCACTTTAAACACGTGGACCATCTTGCTGCTGATGCTGATTTTTCATGGCTCATTTAATTTCTTTTAGACCTTTTTCGTAACAAAATTTCATTAGTGTCATGAAAATCTCCTCATCACACAATGACATCTAGGTACATCTTGGTCCAGAGTGATGCTGATACCTCTAAATAAAACGAGAGCCACTGTGATCATTGAAAACAGATGTAAATTTATGAAAAAATTGCAATCAGAAATATTTATTTCTGAATGAGCTATGATATCGTTTTCCTCACTGAGTCTCACCTCTGATTGAGTTATTTGACAAATGCTTATGTTGGTTAATTTTTTTAAAAAAAGAAATTTGTTGTTTATTAGAAGAGTGCTGGTCAATCTGAATTATTGATGTTATTTGCTGCAGCACAACTGAGGAGTTTATCACCTGGCCGCATCAAAAGTGATAGTGAAGATGATGATCTGCCAAATGTGACTTTGGACAGTGTTAATGAAACTGGATCCACAGCACTCTCTATCGCGCGAGCTGTCCAAGAGTGAGTACAACCTTTCCTTCGCACTTTACATATGTTCCATAATTTCTGTGTCATGTAAATCTCTGCTGCCTTTATCCTAGCACAAGTCTAGTACAGTTTACTCTGCTGCCGTGTGCTAGCTCACCCACATTGGTTGCCAGTTAAACAATAGTTAGATTTTAAAAATTCTCCCGGCTTTCAACTCTGTCGATGTCCTTGCCTTTCCCTGTCTCTGTGATTCCATTCAATGCCGAGATCTATACTGTCTGCTAATTTAGTTTCTCCATCATTTGTGTTTATGATTTAAACTCTGGAGTTTCCTCACTAAAATTCTCTGCTTCTCTGACAATCTCATGTCACGCCTTTAAAATGTATCTTTTTGACCAAACTGTTGTTTTCTGGATTGATAGCTCTTTGCTGACTTTGGTGCTGTATTTTGTTTGAAGATGTAAAGAACTTTGAGACATTTTACGATATAGGTGCTATACAAATGCAGGTATTTGTTCTTCTATTGCAATAGTTTCATTCCACAGTTATCTATGTCGCTAACGTTGTGTCAGAGCTTCAACAAACTCTGAATCTTTTAAGCACAGGTTATGTATGTGCCTGTGATTTATCTAATAATTATGGTGCATGAGGAGTACAAAACTTTACTTTCTGCGCATACTTTTCGAGATCTCACAATTTAAGCATGTCCTTTTCCTTATTAGGAACATACAATTAAGATAAAGTAGTGAGATATTGTTTTGTGCATTTTGTCCTCCACCTGTTCCAAGCTTTCCCTTCCATCCTCTCAAAAGTGCCAGTTTTATTCCTATAACTGATGCGGTTGAGACAGCATCTCTGGAGAGAGTGAGAAACAGAGTTAACATGTCAGGCCTGTGACCTTGCATCAGAACTGGGAAAAGTTAGAAATGTAGTAGACTCAAGCAAGAGGAAGGGCTGTCCTTTCCAAAAAGAAAAGGCCTCCTGACAGTAAAAAGGCTTGGAGAGATTAAGTAACAGAAGAGTTAGCCTTCTAGGGTCAAATGGAATGGTAATAGGGCAAGAAGAAAAATAAAGAAACAAAATATGACTATAGTGGGTATGCTACCAATATTTGAAGGAAAAATTATTTTTGTAAAAGCAATATATGCGAAGAAAAGGAAACAAACTGGGGGCAGAGATTGTGGTCTGAAATTGTTGAACACACCATAGAGTCTGGAATGCTGTAAAGTTCCCAATCAAACAATAAGACATTGCTCCTAAATTCATGTGAAGTTTCCCTGGAACAGTGCAGCAGGCTGAGGAAAGAAATGTCAGAGTGAGAGCAAGGTGGAAGACTGAAATGACAAGTCACTGGACGTCTGAGGCTTAAATGGACATGTTCTGCAAAGCACGTGATTTCAAAACGATCTATTCTTTTCTGCCAGATATTACTGACTACAATAACAAGGGAGCAAACATGCTTAATAACTGCTACTGTGCCAGAGTTTTTAATGTGTGCGCTATTGGAAGAGCATCTAATCTTGAGAACTTTTATGATAGTAGTGTTGTGTTGAATAACCAAGTCATGATGATCTATTGCAGGGCACTCCATGTCCTTGCACTTGTGTAGACAGTATCCAGTCCATGAAATCCTGAACAATCCAGTCTGTGCCAAATGGTTGATTAAGTACCCTACCTCTTATTGTTAATTATTAAGTTTTTGTTTTATCTCTACTGATGTAAGTGGTGCATCTTGTCATATGTAGTTTCATGGCAGCAGGTTGCCAATCAATATTATTCTCGTGCTAGTTTATTTATGATATTTTATGCTCTAGTAGAGTAGTGGAGACGCTATATCCCTGTCACTATCTCTGTTAACCTTAAATAATCATTTATGTAAAATATGAAAAATTTAAGAAAATAAGAGCCAAGTGAAAGGCTGTAATTGGATTACTGTTGTACAATTCTATTCCCGGGTCATATCTGTACCCTATCAGTACAGAAAGAGAATGTTTTAGATATTTGAATGTACATCCAATTCAAGGTAATCAAATCTAATAAGTTCATGGCCCTTGAAGGGGATTGGGTTCTGAGATTTTGACTTTTTGATCATTTGAATGTCAGGGCTTTTAAGCTGTGGCGCGGTGCTCTTGCCTGAATGTTTGAGCAGGTTGAGAGTTCAAGTCCTGCTGCAGTGAGTTGAGCACGTGGCTCAGGTTAATAATCCTTGTACCCGATTGATGGAGTGCTTCACTGCTGGAGGTGCATTTTCTCAGGTGAGACATAAAGCCAAAGTCCCTCAGGTGACCCCCTCAGGTTGATGCCAATGATCCCAAGGCACAATCTGAAGGAAGATTAGGGCAAGTTCTTCTTAGTGTTGTTACCAATAATATTCCTCTGCTAACCCCGAAAACAGATTCCTGAAAGAAAGGAAGGCTACTATTTAGACAGTGCTTTTCATAATCTCAGGATATGCAAACCATTTTGTGGTCAATGAAGTACTTTTGAAATGCAGTTCATATTTTGTTGTTGTAATGTAGGAAACAGCAGCCAATTTGTACACAGAAAGCTCCCATAAACAATGATGTGGTTGAGGCCAGATCATTTTTTTGATTGGTTTTGATTGAGGGATAAATATTGGCTTAGACACAAGGGAGCAAACCACTGCTTTTCTTTGAAATACTGCCATTGAATCTTTTGTATTTCTCTGAGGGTAGTTGGAGACTTGGTTTTACATCTCACATGAAGGTGGCACTTCAATAGCTCAGCACCGCCCACTGTGCTGCCGAGGAATATCAGCCTTGAACTTTATGCTCAAGTTTCTGATGTGAGACTTGAGCCCATAATTTGAATGTAAGTGGTGCTTATGGCTGGCATGTTAATTCATTACCACATGAAGCTTGCAGGCTCCTGACTGCCCACAGATTAGCTTAAATTTCCAACATTACCACCGTGAATACACTATACAAGTTCCTTCTTTGTAGCTACGAAATGTGTGGAGATGCCTTGAGGTTATGCAAGGTGATATATAAATGCAAGTCTCTTTCATATTTTTGGCTTTGTAAAGAAAATTCCTGACCAGTGTCTCAGTCTCTAATGCACATGGAGAGAAACATTGAAGCTGGATCGGATTTTGTTTTAATAACAAACACACACTGTTTAAAAGTATAAGTATCTTTGGCAAGCTTACCATTATTTCTTGCATTCCCTTCAGGTCATAACGTCTTACGGTGTGTTTACATAGGCCTTTATTGCTGAGAGGTTAAGTGTTGGAAACTCAGCAGCATATGCATGTATCTGTGTCTATACTGAATGTGATATTTCAGTTACAAATTCAGAAAAAGAGCAAAGACAATTAACCTATAGTAGAGTAAATATTCCCATGTATGTTTGTGGAGAAAGTGATACTGAAGTATCTTTATCACAATTTGGTTGCCTATTGAAAATTTTCCTCATATTATTGATAAATGCAACAGTGTGCTAAACAAGACAAATAATTGCAGAGGTTACAATAAGTGTTAAAAGTAAACCTAATCAGTTCATAGAGCATTTGTCCAAAGTTAGCTCACCAGCCTATTAATAGTGAATAAAATATAGAACGCTTCACACAGCACACCATTTTTAGGCATTCTGTTTTATATTTAAAGAAACAAAAGTAAATAATGCTGACAATATTTTTACCCATTTTTAATCTGTTTAGCTTTTAAGAGACAGATTCTGTGATTGATGACCAAATAAATTGGAAAGAAATCCTCCGGTTCACCACAAAATAACTGGTTTTGTTCAACCTGCGCTTGTTTGCTTTTGCATTGATCATCATTTTTGGTATTTGCAAGAACCAATCCATTGCATATCTAACTAATTCTATAATGTCCGTTAAGCCCATTCTGGCATTAAGCCATACGCAACAGGTGATCTTCCAAACTGCAAAGCAACAGGATGTGGGCTGAAAGTGTTTGAGGAAGTTCACAATCAAGTCTGGCTGGCTTTTCTCCAACATTATAAATAAACTTTAAAGTATGGCTTATTCACGCTCATTGTCTTGTCACTACTTCCAATAACGAGGTACCTTTCAAACCAAAACTATAATGGCAAAAGCACCCCGTATTGTGAAGTGGCGCAGTGCAACAAAGGACAAATAACTAGCCACCTGGTGGTTTTTGAAACAGCCAGCTTTCAAACAGCCAACCAATATTTTTAACCAGTGGAACAGTCTGATTTTGTTGTCTTCTGTTGAGGCTTTTCGCCAAATTGCCAACCATCTGAGATTGTCTTGGAATCTTCATGACTAATCCCTGCAGAGCTGTTGAGAGCAAGCCCAGACCAAGAATCGCCAAGGCAATTTTTAGAATTATCTTTCATCACTTTTGTTTCCTCACTAAGTTTGGAAAAGAGATACTTGACTGGCAGTCGAGAATTATCCAGTTGTTAATGATGAGCTGGGAAGGAGGTGTATGCATCGAAGATAGCAACTAATGGCAGAACTGTGGAGGTGGACAGTTGGAGATGGGAATTCATATGAGGATACCTCCAGGAATATGATTCCAAAAGAGTTGACAATCCTAGCTTTCAGCATGCATATAGTCACTGGAATGTGGATAAATAAAAGGTCCCAGCAAGTAAACAATAGTCCCAAAATTGTGGCTGGGTGATAGAAGAACATCCAATTCACAATCTTAGATGGAAGGGCACAAGTTTTGTTACCATCTTTCTACACCACTCCTTTTGATTATCTAAGGTTACTCACACTGATTTGAAGAGTTGTTAAAGCAAGTTAGGTGGCTTCTCAGTGGAGGGATGCAATATTATGTTGCACCTCCTACTGACGATGCAAAGAATTGTACAAGGAGAGGTAGGACAGCCACCCCATGTCCTGATGAATCACAAAAATGCACGTAGACTGCCACAACCATTTCAGTAAATGAAAAGAAGGAAACGCTGAGTACTTGGGTCCTTTTAAAAGCTGGTTAAGAAGACATGTGGGAATAGAAGAACTGGGGAGTTTATCCTATGACTGTATAACTAGGCCACAGCTAGAGGATATGTCCAGAGTTTTGGTCAGTGTATTACCGTAAGGATGTGATCACACTGAGACTCTGCTGAGAAGATTTAAAGGGATGTTGTCTGGAGTGGAACAATATAGACAAAGGGTAGGCTTGGGGTTATTTTCTTTGAAACGGATGAGGCTGAGTGGAGTTTTAGTTTAAGGTGCATAATATTATGAGAGGCCCAGATAGAATACACAGGAGGGACCTATTTCTATTAACAAAGAGGTCAGTAATCAGGGGGCACACATTTTGATGAGTGGGTAAAACGACTAGTAGAGAAATGAGAATGTTTTACACGCACACTGGGACGAGGATGTCTGGAACTCATTGCCTGCAAGGATGGTAAAGATGCTTTTGACATTGAGATCACATTTGAAGAGCAGTAACCTACAGGGCCATGTTCCTGGAGTTGGAAAGTGGGACTGGCCTGGATGGCTTTCCTTCAACAAAAATGGACACAGTGAGTTAAAGGGCATCCTTTGTTTGGTAAGTCTTCTATGGTGCAATGTATATTTTCCTTTTCAGATATGTATTGAACTGAGATTTTTCAGTCTATTCAGGTAAATGTAAAAATAATTCCCATTACATCATTCAGATCAAAAAGAATTCTAATGCCTTGCTAAACATTCCATCTTCAATCAGTGACAAAGACAGAAATAAAAACTGACATGCAGACTGTTTATGCATTATCAGCTTTGAGAGAGAGAGAAAAACAAAATTAGTAACGTCAATGGCTTTTTGGTTTCAGTTCTGATAATAGACAGATAAATCTGAAACCTGGGCAGAATCTTCCATGGGAGACATGGAACTTGCCTGCCAGCTGGATAGCCAGCAAGAAGCCAACATTATCTCTCCTAAGGAGGGCCTGCTAAATCCTCTGCAGCACAGTGGCTCAGTGGTTAGCACATAGCGCTCACAGTGCCAGGGACCTGGGTTCAATTCCATCCTTCAGTGATTGTCTGAGTGACTTCTCCATATTCTCCCTGCGTCAGTGCAGGTTTCCTCTGGGTGCTCCGCTTTCCTCCCACAGTCCAAAGGTGTGAAAGTTAGGGGGATTGGCCATGGTAAGTGAGGCATTACAGGGATGGTGGGGGGGATCCTAGTCTGGGTGGGAGCTCTTCAGATGATCGGTGAGGACTCAATGGGCGACACAGTTATTCTATAAACCTGGCAGACCTACCTGTGGAATTAGGCCCATAAGCCCTGCCCTCCAGCATCTGCCATCAACCAGTGGCTGGCAGATCCCATAGCCACTGCTGGAGGAAAAATCTGAGTTTCTGGACCTGGGAGCAAGAAACCTGTATGTGACTTGTGGAGGTTGCAGACTGAAGGGGACGGGTTCATAAGCTAGCTTTGGTGTATGGCACTTAGAGGCATCCCCTCGCCCAATGTCCATTCCCTCAATCAGGCATTGAGTGGCAGCAGGCTGAGGTAAGTGTTGCTAAGTTAACCACTAAGACATTTAAAACCTCAAGGATCTGTCCAGTCCTGGAAACAAGAAGGATATCTAATTAGGCTGGAGATGGTAAGAACTGCCAATGCTGGAGTCTAAGATAACGGAGTGTGGAGCTGGAGGAACGCAGCAGGCCAGGCAGCATCAAATGAGCAGGAAAGCTGACGTTCGGGACACTTCTTCCTGAAACGTCAACTTTCCTGCTGCTCTGATGCTGCCTGGCCTGCTGTGTTCATCCAGCTCCACACTGTGCTATCTAATTCGGCTGGATTGTGACATACCTGATTTCTACCATCTACATTGTCACCTCCGGAATCGAAGAAGACAGTAACTCTGTCTTACGCTCTGTCTGTACTGATGCCACATGAACCCAGCATTTCGTGTTTCTATTCCAGCATTCACGGTGCATTTTTGTTTTACCAAAGACAAACTGTTTATCTCTTTATCTGTCTGCTGTTTGCGATTTCTTGCTGTGAGCAAATTGCCTGTTGTGTTAGTCCTCACAGCAATAAACAGAGGAACTGCGCTTGTTTAAATCCTCCTCTTTTAATACATGTATGCAAGAGTTTACCAGATCGCAGTTGAATTTACACGATCATTATTAAATGCAATTAGCCATCAAAATTTTTCGAGAATAAAGGAGTCAGTGCAAGTAGATGCAGAAAATGCTGGAGAAAATTAACAGCTTTGACAGCGTCTGAGGAGACAGTAACAGTTGACATTTCTAATTCAATGTAACTTGTCTTCAGGACTCAACACGAGTTAGTCCCAGTATACAGGTTCAAGTCCCACCTGCTCCAGAGGTGTGTGGTAACGTGTCTGAACAGATTGATTGCACCAAAAAAAAAACCCAGGCCAACATTTACACTTCAACCAGCATCAAAAAATAGATTACCTTATCGTTTGGAAATGGCTGTTTGTGGGAATTTGCTGTGCTCATGTTGGCTCCCATGTATAATACATCACAGCCGTGACTGTACTTCAAATGCACTTTGACTAAATTGACAGTACTGCAGTTGTGAAGGCAAAAATGTTAAATGTATGTCTTTTGTTTAACTCTCTCAGGTGGGTTTAAGGCTACCAAGGCATGATTCAAACACTACTGAGAAACAAGTCAAGTGGTTATTTATCTTCCTGCTGTTAGTTGGACCTTGCTACATGTATATTGACTGTCACATTTCACTGCAGTGACAATACTTTTTTAAAAAAAAAAACTCACTTCATTAGTAATGAAAGAGTTTGGGACATCCTTGGGTAGTGCAAACTAGTTATTTCTTTCATTGCTCTTGTGAAAGTATTACAAGGGTGTTGTACCAGAACTTGTATTTCTCCTGTGCCTATCATATTGTACTGTTGTTTGTAGAGCTCTAAACCAGTTCATTTCTGCATCTTAGTAGAGGGAATGAACCCCACATAAACATATAACTTCATCAATGCGTTATTTTGTCCTTCTCATATATTCGCATATGGCTTTTTTTCAAAGCTGCAGCAAATGGAAAATTGAACAATTGGGTAGTTCCCATTGATATCTAGTCTACCTTCAGAAAAATGCAATTAATATACCGAACAGACAAAATTTCTATTTTTCCAAAAGAATGACAGATTTTTGCTATTACTTGTATGTAATCAATCTCTGGGTAGGAATAGATACCACTAAATATTTAAATGCATTTCCCCATAACCTGAGGTATTCTCCCTTTGACTGTAATGATTAGAGTGATTATCCAAATTTTGTTCTTCACATTAAAATCTTAACAAGAAACTCTTTTTTCCCATAAAACACTGGACATTGACTTTGTTGATGTAAACACATATGTATGATTCTCCTAGTTAGATTGGATTTGAAAGAACTCCCAAAGTAGCAATGAAAAATGGTTGATATTTCCCTTTTTAGAAATACAGTTGGCTAAGTGAACAATTATTTGTGCTGAAGGTTGGCATAATTCAATAATCTTTACCCACTCCACTTGTGGAAAAATAATGACTGGAATTCTTTTCTCCAATTCCCCATTTCCTCAGCCAACCTCCATGCCATGCACCATTCTTCAGCCTAAAGGTAGACAATAGCATCTTTTATAGGATGATGTTTTGTAAATAGAGGCATTGAATACAAAGTCTAAGAAGTCACAACTTTTCATAAGTCTGTTTAGGTCTCAGGCTGGAGGTCTGGGCATTGCACTTTAGAAAGGATGTCAAGGCCTTAGTGTGCACAAGAGATCTATCAGAATAAAAACAGGGTTGAGGAACTTCGGTTATACAGAGATTAGAAATGCTGGGATTCTTTTCCTGAAAGCAGGGAGACAATTAAGAGGGGATATCGTGAGAAATTCAAAATTATTAAGGGATTTTGATAGTGTAAGTCAGGAAATAAACAACATCCTTGAGTAAGCCAGGCAATACCAGAGATCATAGATATAAAATAATTGGCAAAAGAATTAGGGAAAATGAAGAGAATTCTCTTCATCGGGAGGTTTGTGATGGTCTAAAATATATTGCTGAAAGAATAGTGTAACCAGATTCTGTAGGAACTTTCAAAGGGCAATGGGTTTTTAAGAAGAACTATTCTTCAGTGTAATGGACAGAAAGCTGGTCACTTGGATTGAATCACAACAGATCTCTCCTACAAAAAGGCACATGCTAGATGGGCTGAATTTTTCCTCCTATGCTGCGTGACTCTGAAATCGTCATAAAAGTTGGTCACTGCAATGTGCACAAAACCATAGCGGACAGACATGGCTTTGGTTTTGATCTTTCCTACCAGGACAGTGTCACATTGCAGGTTTGGTTGATATCGCACTGAAAGTGACTGCCTCCTCCCAGACAATGTAGATAGAGACTGGGGAATAAAGGGGACTTTGGAGGGCTGACTACTTTGCATTTTACACTGCAGTTCAGGCCAACTGTTATACTACATGTTCTGCTTTAAAAAATTACATTATGGTCCTATGCCAATAATGAAACAATGTACAGTACTGATTCCATATGCAGGTGTTCCCAGCTTAAATCCCTCATAAAGATTGATACTGGTAATGCCTTAAAGAGGTGGCTCTGAGTTGAAGTAGAAATCTCTCCTCCAAAGCAGTGATGGAGGAGGGAATGTAACCAAGAAAACGTGTCCCCCTCAACTGCACTTGCATCTCCTATGATACAATAAAATAGATAGATGTCTGCAAGTAGCTTCCTTCTTCACCCTCACATTGACATGCACAGAATTAAATTGTGAGTTGTACAATTGCCGTCCAATTCCTGTCTTGCGCACAGTTCATTCAGAGCACTGTGCGGTATATTGCTGATTGCTGTGTTATCGCTGACCTGTGCAGTTTACACTAATATTTCACAATGCTGTAATGATGCTGTATATAGGGAGGAACAGAGATTAATGCATGATGACGACAAAGAGGTGAAAAGTAAATGACACCCAAAATGTTGCAACCAGAGTTTTTATGTTTACAGGAAAAAAGTCTTCCAGATATACTGAGAGTCAGGGCATGTCTGAACCCATGGAAAGTGATTTTTGTTAAGGCTATTACCGTGAACACTCTGTTCAACCTGTGTTTTTACAAGCATAGCTTGTTCACACTTCTTAGTCCCACCATTGGACTTTTCTGTATTATTGCTTTTGTTCCTTACAGTACAGTTGTAAAGTGCATTCCGCACACGGTTCAAAATGTGTGACACAAAGATATAATGTGACAGTGGAGGGAGGGAGGTGATGTGGCAAGAGGGAACTAATTTGTGTATGGCGCATGGTGCTTTCACATACTGAGTAGTATATGACACTGTTCAATAACCAATGTAAGAGTCGCCACCTGCAGGCAGCACACTGTAGAAGCAGAATATCTAACTGGTGCAAATGTCTGCCTGTTTCTTCAAAAAAATCTAGGTTGAATATTGATCTTGATTTATTTACTTAAATATTTCTCTAGTTCTATTAGAAATTGTGTTGCTTTTTTGTTTATGCTAGATGCGATACAAATATTTTTATTATAACAATGGTAATGAACACAGCACCATTATTTGTCGCAATAAACACTTCAACAGGTTTTGATATTTGGATGTAGGTTTGTATGACAGTGATGTTTTTAAAACCATGCGTAAACCTTATTGTCACTGTACTCTACTCAATGACTTTGTTCATCGCTGAATGAAATTGTAATTCAAGCTGTAGAGACTTGAAAACCGAAATGAAAGCAAACAGTGACACAGTGGGTGAATTCACAAAAATGCCTCTTGTTTGGAACATGTTTCATGGTTATTCATGTAAACACCTTATTGAAATTGTTATGCTCCTCACATGAAAATCATTCACCTCCCAAAATAATTTGCATAATGAATATCACATGATCTTATGTAAGAGACACATCATATGTCAACAGTGCAAAGACATCTCAGTTATGGTTCATCGTGGGAGCACGCCATCAATATTGCCAAGCAAACATCAAAGGTGCCCATTCTTGTGGAATAATATTTCTACATCAAACCAAGTGAATTAGTATACAATTGGACTGCAAAAATCAGTATTCCAGACTGGAACAGATAGAAACAACTCTGCAGCCTTTCTGACAATGTGAGCAACACCTACAGCAGGTATATTCTGCTGGGAAATGAGCCCTAGCATACATTTACATTCAATGTTATCTTTAGTACTAGCAGCGAGACTGAGGTAAGTGGGGCAGGGATCTGGTGCCTCTCTAGAAGGACTTGTCTGAACTGTCACAATTGTCTCTTTGTCAGCCCACACCTGCTGATATAATGCAGAAAGATGTTTGACATCTGGTCTGTAGACACGTCCCCCAGACATTGGATATCTAAAATGAATATCCTGGTTCTTCATTTGTGACAGTTACCAATGGGCTGGAATTTTCCAGATAACATAAATAGAATGGATGTTGCAGAATAAGCCATTTTATGCAGAAGCTTTTCTGATATATAGTGTGATGTAATGAGATGTTGCCAAAATCATCTGTCACACAGATACAAGAAAGATGCTTTACTTCTAAGACAGCTAGATGACATTCTGACATATGATGCTGTACTATGAAAGGTCTCTGTCTTTCTCTCTGTTATTTCAGTCAGCAAGCCAATCTGCTAGCCAACTACGTACACCATGTAAAACTAAGTAAACATAACACCTGAACCACATACGTAAGTCTAAGATGTTGTATTAAACTTCCAGATATCCAACTCAATCTGAACCAGATTCTGTGGTATCTGTTACATGTACTGACGCATTGGAAATGATGTCACATCAATGCAACAGCAAGTCAATACTGGACACAGATTGTAAGTTGGTACTGAAATGGCATCATGCTGTTCTGAAAAGGAACCCTAATCAAGGCAACAACCTCCAGAAGTACCTTCTTCAGAACAAAAAGCTACATTCACGTGAAAAAATTGAAAAAAATTGGTAACTGACTCGGAATGTGTCCGATTTGTAATCCGTGCTAATGCTGTAGGAACATAGCTCAAATCCCATCATGCAGCTGATGGAATTTAAGTTCGCTTATCAAATCTAGGATGGAAAGCTTGACTTGGTGACCATGAAATTAACCTTGATTGTCAGTTTAACCCATCTGTTCCATAAATACCCTTTAGGGAAGGAAATATGTCATTATCAGCTAAACAGGCCTACATATGACTCTAGATCAAAAGCCATCTTAATTGCCCTCTGAAATAGACCAGTCAGCCATTCAATTCAAGGGCAAATAGGGATGGGCATCAAATGTTGCCATCATTGACCAGGACACCATGCCATAAATGAATAAGAAGGAATATTTTTAATAGCTACTCATTAATAACTTATGAGTCACAAATGTCTTTGTGGTATTGATATCTTTAAGTTTGGAAGTTTTCTGATACTTCTGACATGAAGTTGTTTGATGAACTAACACTTCTTGGTTGGCCCGTTCCTGTTCCACATATTGTGCTTCAAGCACATCATCCAAAAACGAAGTGTTAGCTTTCATACTTATGCTAATGATCATCTTCAGTTCTAACTTACCATCGCCCCTCAACTTTCCACTGTCTATTATCAGATTACTTATCCAATAATCTAGAGCTGTGAGGCGTATGCTGTATGGCAAGGTGAGTTTTTGAAATTTGACATTCTTGTATTTGTCCTGATGAGTGCAAAATGAATTGCTTTCGCAACATGACTCTCTTTTCCACTATAGTCAAATACTGTACAACCATTTAGAAATGTTTGGCTACAATACAATTGTATTTGTATACAGACCAGTGTTGAGTAAGGTCTGGGTCAAGTTTGACATTGTAACTCTTGTCAGTAGTGAGTTGTGCAGACTCCTATATGAAATATAGCCACTTGGAAAAGCATCAGAGATCTGTCGGCACTAGGTTTGCCAACTAAGGTTGGATTTGTTCAGGAGAGTCTATCACATGACCTTACAACTCCAGCAACCCTGCAAAATCAATCGGTTTCCCATATCCAAGATTTCTGTAAATGAAAAAAGGACACACATAACGGAGTCTAGGTTTTTAAACTTCAAATCCTGGAGACTCCAAGGCAAGTGGCAATCTTATTGAATACTGATAGAGCCATTCCTCAGTATGAATCAGTGTTTTCAGAACAGGAAGTGGGTTGTAATAGAATGAGAAGCAACATTTGAAACGAAGGGAAATATTCACAGATCGGTAGGAATACTAAGGGTGAAGAAAATATTTTGTTTCCTCAAATAATAACAGCAGAGCAAATGCAACAGCTGTATGCTTTTTGAAATGGCAGAACGTTAAGACACTTAACAAGAATTTTCTTTCCTCCCCGCAGAACAGTGGCCCTTATTTTACTTCCCTATCATGCTTCTATATTCCTTTTACTGCCCTTTTCTTGTACAGTAGGTGTAATCTCTGTTATTACCATTGAGTCTGCTTGGGGTCTGCAATCCACAGGCTCATAACACACTTGGTAATTAAGAGCGTATGTCCTACTCTGTCAGAAATCTCCTTTGACATTATCATAACTATGACTCCTCATTCCTGACCCACCAATCATTGGCAAATTGTTTGTTTCTATAATTTTTTTTGAAAAGCATTCACAGGATGTGGGCATTGCTTTAGTATTTACTGCTGATCCATCTATGACTGAAAGGCTTGCTAAGACATTTCCAAGGAGCCGTAAAGCGTCAGCCACATTGTTCTTTTATGGTCACCATTACTAACACTAGTTTATTATTCCAGATATGATTTGATGCACTGAATTTAAATTCCAGGTACATGCTGGGATTTGATCTCAATTCTTTGGTTCATTAGTGCGGAACTATGGATTTTTTTTCTTTATTCATTCACGGGATGAGGGCATCGCTGGCTCGGCAACATTTATTGCCCATCCCTAATTGCCCTGCAGACAGTCTGCTGAGAGTCTGGAGTCACGTGTCACATGTCACATGTAAGCCAGACCAGGTAAGGATGGCAGTTTCCTTCCCTAAAGTACATTAGTGAACCAGATGGGTTTTTCCAACAATTGACAATGGATTCACAGTCGTCATTAGATTGTTAATTTCAGATATTTATTGAATTCAAATTCCACCATCTGCCGTGGCGGGATTCGAACCCGGATCCCCAGAACATTATCTGGGTCTCTGGATTAACAGTCCAGCGATAATACCATCAAGTTGTCGCCTCCCCTGAGAATGCAGTAATGTAACTGTTTACATAGTATCTTTGTCATCTAATTCTTTAGTCATATTGACAGTCCCTCTTCAATCGCCCTGTATTCTCCTCCGTCCTAAGAAAAGCAGCCCCAGATTTTCCTATCTTACTTTTACTTTTCAGTTTCCCTATGCCAGGCAGCAACTTGCAAATCTCTGCTGAACCTTCTCTCCTGCCTTAACACCTTTCCTGCATTTTGGATTTAAAAGCTGCACAATGTATTTTCTAAGTTTTTGTACAGATTAACTCTGACTGAGAGGCTTGGATGAAAGTACATAAGAGCCTCAGAAGGGTATTGTGGCCTTGGTTGGCATTGAAAGAGACTGCTAGAAATTTAGTTCCAGAATAGCTCTGCGCAAAGATGTCTGCTGCAAGATCCTCGTATATAGTGTAAATAAATACTGTTTGAAGATAGCCCTGGAGGTGTGACCTGAGCTTATCTGAACAGATTAATCCATATTTAAACATTGACCATTGCAATTTTCATTTTTACCTAAACTAAAATCTGGGTATATTTTTGTAGCACAGAGGGAACCCAGATGATGTGTTGTGTCCTTGATCACTTCATGAATCCTGCTACTCTGCAATTTGTTCTTAGCCTTGCATTTTTCCTCCCTTTTTGACTTTTATTTTTCTTTTTTATATCCAGAAATGTTTTTTACACACAACTGAATGTTTCTTTCCCCATCTCCAAAGCAGTTGTGGTATTTTTCTCGTCTATTAACCACTGCTAGGAAATCACCTGTCCCCTTTTCAAGTATATTTTAATTGTGAACATTTAGCATGGATGTAAGTTTTCCAGGTCAGAAAATGAGCTTGTTGCCAAAACAAGAACCATGGGAAATCCAGAGATTGGATTCTGCCCAGTCCGGACCTGGAGTCTCTGGAGCGAGTGTTCACTCCCAGACAAAGCCTTCTCGTGCAATGTTCGGGAAATCGTTCTGAAGGAGCATTTTTCCCAAATTTTCCATTGCAGAGGTATTCAATAAATTATTTGTTTGTTGCACAGCAGCCTATTACATAATTGATCTGCATAAATATCATTTTCTGTTTTCAGCAGATGCCATCACAGTTCATGTGCTGCATTTCCTATTCCATTCTTTGTGAAGAGTCTAAGTCTTTTCTGAGGACATGAAAAGGCACTATATGCATTTACATCTGTGCACATAACTTTTTCACACATTGAATATAGGAGTTGGGACTTATGTTATAGTTCTATAAGTCACTGGGGAGGCCGCACTTCAAGTATTGTGTGCAGTTTTGGTCACCCTGTTATAGGAAAGACCTAGTTAAACTGGAAAGTGTGCACAGAAGATTTACGAGGATGTTGCCAGAACTAGTAAGCCTGAGTTATAGAGAGATGTTGGCCAGGATAGGACTTTACTCCTTGGAACGTAGGAGAATGAGGGGTGACCTTATTGAGGTGTATAAAATCATGAGGGGCATACATAGGATGAATGCATATAGTCTTTTTCCCAGGGATGGGGAATTGAAAACTAGAGGGTATAGGTTGAAGGTGAGAGGGGATAGATTTTATAAAGGACCTCAGGGGCTACATCACACAGCGAGTGGTACGCATATAGAACATAGAACATTGCAGCGCAGTACAGGCCCTTGGCCCTCGATGTTGCGCCGACCTGTGAAACCAATCTGAAGCCCATCTAACCTAAACTATTCCATTATCATCCATATGTTTATCCAATGACCATTTAAATGCCCTTAAAGTGGGCGAGTCTACTATTTTTGCAGGCAGGGCATTCCACGCCCTTACTACTCTCTGAGTAAAGAACCTACCTCTGACATCTGTCCTATATCTATCACCCCTCAATTTAAAGCTATGTCCCCTCGTGCTAGCCATCACCATCCGAGGAAAAAGGCTCCCACTGTCCACCCTATCTAATCCTCTGATCATCTTGTATGTCTCTATCAAGTCACCTCTTAACCTTCTTCTCTCTAACGAAAACAGCCTCAAAACCCTCAGCCTTTCCTCATAAGACCTTCCCTCCATACCAGGCAACATCCTGGTAAATCTCCTCTGCACCCTTTCCAATGCTTCCACATCCTTCCTATAATGCGGTGACCAGAACTGTACGCAATACTCCAAGTGCGGCCGCACCAGAGTTTTGTACAGCTGCAACATGACCTCATGGCTCCGAAACTCAATCCCTGTACCAATAAAACCTAACATACTGTACGCCTTCTTAACAACGCTATCAACCTGGGTGGCAACTTTCAGTGATCTATGCACATGGACACCGAGATCTTTCTGCTCATCCACACTACCAAGAATCTTACCATTAGCCCAGCACTCTGTATTCCTGTTACTCCTTCCAAAGTGAATCACCTCACACTTTTCCGCATTAAACTCCATTTGCCGCCTCTCAGCCCAGCTCTGCAGCTTATCTATGTCCTTCTGTAACCTGCAACATCCTTCCGCACTATCCACAACTCCACCGACTTTGGTGTCATCCGCAAATTTACTAACCCATCCTTCTACGCCCTCATCCAGGTCATTTATAAAAATGACAAACAGCAGTGGCCCCAAAACAGATCCTTGAGGTACACCACTAGTAACTGAACTCCAGGATGAACATTTCCCATCAACCACCACCCTCTGTCTTCTTACAGCTAGCCAATTTCTGATCCAAACCGCTAAATCACCCTCAATCCCATGCCTCCGTATTTTCTGCAATAGCCTACCATGGGGAACCTTATCAAATGCTTTACTGAAATCCAAATACACCACATCAACTGCTTTACCCTCATCTACCTGTTTGGTCACCTTCTCGAAGAACTCAATAAGGTTTGTGAGGCACGACCTACCCTTCACAAAACCGTGTTGACTATCCCTAATCAAATTATTCCTTTCTAGATGATTATAAATCCTATCTCTCATAATCCTTTCCAACACTTTACCCACAACCGAAGTAAGGCTCACTGGTCTATAATTACCAGGGTTGTCTCTACTCCCCTTCTTGAACAAGGGGACAACATTTGCTAGTCTCCAGTCTTCTGGCACTATTCCTGAAGACAATGACGACATAAAGATCAAAGCCAAAGGCTCTGCAATCTCCTCTCTAGCTTCCCAGAGAATCCTAGGATAAATCCCATCCGGCCCAGGGGACTTATCTATTTTCACACCTTCCAGAATTGCTAACACCTCCTCCTTATGAACCTCAATCCCGTCTAGTCTAATAGACTGTATCTCAGTATTCTCCTCGACTACATTGTCTTTTTCCTGTGTGAATACTGACGAAAAATATTCATTTAACACCTCTCCTATCTCTTCGGACTCCACGCACAACTTCCCACTACTGTCCTTGACCGGCCCTAATCTGACTCTAGGTCATTCTTTTATTCCTGACATACCTATAGAAAGCTTTAGGGTTTTCCTTGATCCTACCTGCTAAAGACTTCTCATGTCCCCTCCTGGCTCCTCTTAACTCTCTCTTTAGGTCCTTCCTGGCTAACTTGTAACTCTCAAGCGCCCTCACTGAGCCTTCACGCCTCATCTCTACATAAGCCTCCTTCTTCCTCTTGACAAGAAATTCAACTTCTTTAGTAAACCACGGTTCCCTCGCTCGACCACTTCCTCCCTGCCTGACAGGTACATACTTCTCAAGGACACACAGTAGCTGTTCCTTGAACAAGCTCCACATTTCAATTGTGCCCAGCCCCTGCAGTATCCTTCTCCATCCTATGCATCCTAAATCTTGCCTCATAGCCTCATAGTTGCCTTTCCCCCAACTATAACTCTTGCCCTGCTTTATATACCGATCCCTTTCCATCGCTAAAGTAAAAGTAACCGAATTGTGGTCACTATCACCAAAGTGCTCTCCTACCTCCAAATCTAACACCTGGCCTGGTTCATTACCTAGTACCAAATCCAATGTGGCCTCGCCTCTTGTTGGCCTATCTACATACTGTGTCAGGAAACCCTCCTGCACACATTGGACAAAAACTGACCCATCTGAAGTACTCGAACTATAGCGTTTCCAGTCAATATTTGGAAAGTTAAAGTCCCCCATAACAACTACCTTGTTACTTTCGCTCCTATCCAGAATCATCTTTGCAATCTTTTCCTTGACATCTCTGGAACTTTTCGGAGGCCTAGAGAAAACTCCCAACAGGGTGACCTCTCCTTTCCTGGTTCTAACCTTAGCCCATACTACCTCAGTAGACGAGTTGTCATCAAACGTCCTTTCTGCCACCGTAATACTGTCCTTGACTAACAATGCCACACCTCCCCCTCTTTTACCACCTTCCCTGATCTTACTGAAACATCTAAACCCCGGAACCTGCAACAACCGTTCCTGTCCCTGCTCTATCCATGTCTCCGAAATGGCCACAACATCGAAGTCCCAGGTACCAACCCATGCTGCAAGTTCATCCACCTTATTCCGGATGCTCCTGGCATTGAAGTAGGCACACTTCAAACCACCTTCCTGCCTGCCGGTACACTCCTGCAACCTTGAAACCTTATTTATGACCTCACTACTTTCAACCTCCTGTACACTGGAGCTACAATTCAGGTTCCCACCCCCCTGTTGAATTAGTTTAAACCCTCCCGAAGAGCATTAGCAAATTTCCCCCCCCAGGATATTGGTACCCCTCTGGTTCAGATGTAGACCATCCCGTTTGTAGAGGTCCCACCTACCCCAGAATGAGCCCCAATTATCCAGGTATCTGAATCCCTCCCTCCTGCACCATCCCTGTAGCCATGTGTTCAACTGCTCTCTCTCCCTATTCCTCGCCTCGCTAGCACGTGGCACGGGTAACAAACCAGAGATAACAACTCTGTTTGTTCTAGCTCTAAGCTTCCACCCTAGCTCCTTGAATTTCTGCCTTACGTCCCCATCCCTTTTCCTACCTATGTCGTTGGTGCCTATATGGAATGGGCTGCCAGAAAAAGTGGTTGAGGCAGGTACAATAGCAACATTTAAAAAAAATTTGGATAAGTGCAAGGACGGGAAGGATTTAGAGGGATATAGACCAAATGCGGGCAATTGGAACTAGCTGAGCGGGCACCATGGTCAGCATGGACCAGTTTGGGCTGAAGGGCCTGTTTCCATGCTGTATTACTCTATGACTCTACTTAAAAGGAATCTGGGTGGGTATATGAATAGGAAGGGTTTAGAAGAATATGGACCAAATACTGGCAAATGGGACTTGGTCAGACTGCAGTGTTGGTCGGGCGGTCGAGTTGGTCTGAAGGGTCTGTTTCCATGTGCTCTCTGTTACTGGGAACTAATGTGTACCTTTACCATCGTGTGCTGATTTAGGGAAAACAATAATTGCTGGAAATCAGTGAGTCAGACAACATCCATGGAGAGAGAGCAATCTAACATTTCAAGTCTCGATGACTCTTCAAGGCTGACTTAGGTTGCATTTCCATTTTAAACCACAAGATGGTGGAGATGCCAAACATCACTTTTCATGTAATAAAACTCTTCACTGATAGAAACTCTGAATTTGGAAATTAATTCAATTTTCTCCTTCCTGATACGCCGATAATGAATGAACACTGAGGAAGCAGTTATAAACATTGGATAAATTCATCACTTTGCTAATTCTAAGTTACACAAAACACATTTGGTCTGTTTCAAATGTCACTTTTTCAGTTTATTTTATGTACAGTATTGGTATATACTTAGAGGATACACTTGCAGGGCTACAGGCAATGTGCAGGAGAATGGATTATGCTCAAGGAGCTGACACAGGTGTGATAGGCCGAATAGACTCCTTATTTGCTGTATGCGATAGGATTCTTTAAATAATCTTTAATTAATACCACCAGGGAACATGCCATGACACATTAGAAAGGAGGTGTTGAATTTAGAGCCAGTGTGTTGGTTTCAGCAGGTTCACTGAAAGAGCCACATGGAAATTTTTGCACAATTAACGGCTAATAAGGAACAGGACCTTTGAAGAAAATTGACATCGCCAGATTTGAGAGGATTGCTTCAAATAACCAGTAATTTCTATTTAGATTACAACAGCAACAACCTCATGTAGGACATAGAAAAACTGAAAAAACTAACAAATGATTAAGATGCCCAAGTCAATTGTGTTATTTTTTTTTTCCCCCAGGTCCTATTTATTACTTGGATTTACGTCACACAGATGTTAAGATTCAAGTAAGATTAGGCAGAGAATGACAAAACAGAACTGAGGGGCAAAGTTTTTATCAACAAGAAACCGTCCAAAACACTACTGACATTTAATCAGAGGATTCATAGTTTCACCACTATATCACTGAATATTCAACTTTTCCATTAACAGACTCAATTAGGTTTTTTATAATATTAATATTACCACTGCCATATAAAAAGCATGCTGTTGCACTACATGTATGCAATCTAAGCCAGATTTGTGAGATAATAAGAGGCAAAAAGATATCAATGGTGATTAATTTTGTGTAGTTTCTAGAAGTAGCAGATCTGAGACAGTTAAAAATGTACCCCCATGTCACAGATATAAGCAGATGAATTGAGACCTGAAGAAAATGGACAACAGCATCTAAGTTTGATGGGTTAAACTAAACAATGGTTGACAAGTATTAAGATTGTATTCATTGTTTGTGTGTTATTTACTTAAATAGATGTCTGACTTCTTCCACATATGCTAGAAATGCTGTGAACACTAGATTGCACTCCTTATTCACTGAGCTTCGAGATAGTAAATAGTCAAGCAAACTAGATCAAAGACATAGTCATTGGCGATGATCACACTGATTCTAACTGAGCACCAACATTGATCAGCTACTTTAGCAAGGAAGCACTAATTGTATTTGACCACTTTTGAAAAGAATATTCCTTGTTGCAGAAACAGTCGATTGACAATACCTTGATGAGATATGATCTGGAGAGGAGGTGGGCCTTGTGGTTTTTGATTTCCAGATCCTGCACACTCATTATGAATACTTAATCAAATTGAGTATTCCCAATTACGATGGGATGATTTCTCCAGCAACATGTAGGATTGGAGGGTAGCTACAGAATATAAATTGAACGTGTAAAATAAATGGCACTTATGGCAATGCAAACCCCAGTCATGATTAACATGGGAACTGTCTAATTATCTTCATGCTGCCCAGGCTTCGTAGTATGGTAGTATGCACCTTTTTTGTTTGATGGATCAATCATTTGATGGACCAAAACTATTTGCCAGTTTGTGTCCACAGTTTCACAACTGGCAGAGTGTGTTTATTGCAGTTAACTGATAGTGGGGTAATTTTTTGCATTTGACTGTACCTTGCTCATGCAAACAAAACAGGAATCTTCACAGAAACAGCTAGCTGAATCTTGTTTTTAATTAGCAATGTTCCACTAAGCCAAACAATCAATTGCAAAACAATAGGATTCAAGAACATTTGAAGGAGCAATTCACCAATGTAGCTAACTCTCTATAGGCAAAATACTATCCCTGCAGCCCTCATTGTGCTGTATATGGATCGCGTTTTGATTTTCTAGCCCCTTTTGATCCAAAGGTTTCAACTGATGTCACATATACTTCAGTTGCCTAAGCCCTAGGCTCTGGAAGTCAATCCCTAAACACCTCAGTCTCACGCTCCACCTTTGAAACACTCTTTTAAAACCTGTGAGCAAGCCTTTGGTTGCCTGTCTAGATGTCTGCTTATATGGTATGGTATCAAGTTTTGTTGGACGGCCGCTCCTGAGAAGAAGTTTCAGCTATTTTACTGTGCTGAAGGTGCAATATAAATGCAGTTTGTTGCTGTCGTCGTCACCGGCACCAATTCCACGAGCAGCGTCTGATTTATGAATCACCACTGCTGCCACTCCACTGTTGGCAGAGAGGAAATGGAAGTAGTACGTTTATTAGAGTCCTCGCAGTTCTTCTGCCAGCACACTTCATGGTGCAGTTTAAACTGCCATACCCAGTAATGCTAGCAGCCACTATCAACCACTTCTTTGTGGTTTGCATTGTCCTTGTGAAGGAATGTCTACTGATATTCCTTTGCACCTGTGTAAGTTACCCTTCATTTTCCAGATCTACAGCATTCCTGACTTGCCAGAGTACAAAACAATAAATTATGTAGACAGCTCATAGTTTCCTGCTGCCATTGAGCAATGCTCTGTGATCGCTCATCATAGAATGTTACAGCGCGGAAGGAGGGTTATTCGGTCCAGTGAGCCTATGCTGGCTGTTTGAAAGAGCTCTGTGTCCCCTTTGCTTTCCCCAGAGGCACCATAACATTTTACCTTCAATGACTAATCCAATTCCCTTTTAAAAGTTATCATTGAATCTGCTTCCACTGCATTCATCATACCATGCTGCATGAAAATTTCTCATCAGCCCTCTGCTTCGTTTGCCAGTCATCTCAAATCTGTGCCCCGACTACTGATGCTCCTTCCACTGAAAAGAGTTTCTCCTCTTATATTCTGTCACCAACTTTCATAATTTTGAGTGCCTCATTTAAATTTCCACTTTTTGTATGAAGGGGAATAGCCTACAATCTCTACCTGAATGAAGTCCCACTTCCCCTTGTTTATAATGACACTTCATGTGGCAGTGGTAGTGACCCTACCTCTGAGCCAGAAGGCCTGGGTTCAAGTCCCATCTGCTCCAGAGTTGTATCATAACACTTCTGCACAGTTTGATTATAAATGTCTACAATGATGCTTCATGGTCCACAGTGATGAGTCAGTCAAGCAGGAATGACTTGGTCATTGTAGACGTGCTAGAATACAGTGCAATTCAGCAAAGCGTTCTGCAAGCGATCCCACTGGTACATGGTTTAATACTCCGAGCCATACCGATTAGTGGCATTTTAAAAAAATAAGAAATGCAAATTCCTTGTCGCTCAAGGGACCATGAAGACATACAGTTTTTCATGTAGCAGAAGGAGCAGAACTTATTATGCATTGAGCAATGTGATTTACATTATATTTAGAAGGCTACTGAATCGCTGTAGCAGCATGGCTGAGTCTAACATAACTCCTTGTCTGACGTTACATACAGGTATTTTCAGCAAGGGAAATCTGTGCCCTGACTACTGATGCTCCCTCCAGTAAAAAGAGTTTCTCCTCTTATACTGTCACAACTTGCATAATTTTGAGTGCACTAGTAAGAGATGAGGAACAGGATTACCAGTTAATTTATATTCTGCTAAAGAACAAAGAGAACAAAGAAAATTACAGCACAGGAACAGGCCCTTCGGCCCTCCAAGCCTGTACCAACATGCTGCCTGTCACAACTAAAACCCCCTACCCTTCCGGGAACCGTATCCCTTTATTCCCATCCTATCCTGTTCCTGGGATCATTAAGACTACTCGCCAGCATCGTGATAGGTAAATTCAAATAAGCTTGGAAATGGTTACCTACCTGATCTGTACCACAATGGGGCAGAATTGCTCAAAATTTATCCCAGTTGTCATGGCCAGGGCTTCCAAATGACTCTGCATGCTCAGTTGCTCAATTGTTGCAACTGTGGTGGACACTTAGTGACTGATTGGCAGCGGAGAGACTTTCACTCACATTATTTTGCACATCTCATGCAACGTGGGAAGATTGAAATCCAGCACTGGGCCAATTGATGATTTTTGTAGTGGAATATAATTTTGAATGTTCAGATACATTAAGCACTGCAGTGTTTTGGTTCAAACTGTGTTCAGGGTTTGCAGCAATCTGATGTTTTGCTGAATAAACCAAGGTCATTCAAACTACATTTTACAATCGAGGCTTATCATGTCAGTATGCAGATAATAAAATAATGACTCGGTGTACACTTCAGTGTTTTACCTGTCTTGTGAAGAACAATATCAGTACTGTTCCTATTTGACAGCAATTAATCAAATCCAGTTGTGTCAATATTTTTCATTTGCAGTCAGTTATTGGCAGCGTTCATTATAATCCTGTCTTATTTTTGGGTATGCATTACTCAAACAGTAAATACAACTCCATGTTTGAGTGACTTTGATTCAATTCTAAAATTGGTTAATCATGTACTAACTGGAATAACTGTAGCAACGCAGGCTTTTTATGAATGTTCGTGTTTCATTTAGGCTTCTGTAATAATTCACTGAGGTTTGGAATTCTGCTAGGCTGTATGGTGTGATAGTCATTACAGTGGCTCTAATTCAGATTTGCAGATCAATCAAAAAAATTGATCATTAAAGATCGGTCTTCAGCCCTTCTGAAGAGAATCTAACAATGCTTAAGATGTAACAAAAATTGCTGCTGAAATTATTTCCTTTTTAGTGTGCATGCCAATCACATCTACAACATATTTTCACACCAGAAGTGTTAGTTCCTTGATATTTATTCATTTCCTATCATGTTATGTCGTTCTTCCATCGTTATCCACAGGAGGTGAATAACTGTTTAGGCTTGTGTTTATCATATGGTCATTGTGTCCTTTTTCAGTTCGGATTCACCTTTCAGTGTTGAGGGTACAAGACTACAACGAAGATCTGAGTCCCCTGATTCGAAGAAACGGCGTATACACAGGTGTGATTTTGAGGGCTGCAATAAAGTGTACACAAAAAGCTCTCATTTGAAAGCACATAGGAGGACGCATACAGGTAGGAGGCTACAACAGCTTGCATTGATGCAAGACCTTTAATGTGAAAATATTACAAATGTAAATAAATAAGTCAACTGAACCAAATTGCAGAGGGAGGTATTAGGACAGATGTCTAAAAGGTTTGCTGAAAAGATTGGTTTTTAAGCCCAAAGAGAAGAGTTGAAATTAAGAGGTCTACATTGTGGAGTCGATGATGGCTTATGCTTTGTTTTTAGACGAAGGTGCAGTTAGAACACACAGGTAATGTCAGAGACAGAGCACCTAAAGAAGGAATAGAAAGCAAAAATGAAAGAAAGATCAAACTGTTGTATTCATTCATTCATCAAAGGTTTATGTAATTTAAAAATTAATGTTAATCATGGCCAAGGGTCAAACGGAGGTAAGTATTACAATCAATCATTTTTCCAAGTGACATATAAAATTACAAAATTGATTAAACTGACCGCAATAATTTGTTGATCAATAAATTAAGTTCAAAGTTTGACCGTCATTATGGAGTTATATTCCCTGTGCAGGTGAGATATGGCCTGTTCTTAAAGCTTGTCATTTCACATCTTAATTCAGATAGTTTTCTTGAGTTGACTGGTAGCCCTATGAGATCTGTCTACAGGTAACTAGTATGGAAGCTTGGTACTTGGCAGCAATGCCAAGAAAGAGTGGCTGTGTTAAATACATCTTTACTCAAGTTACCCCAAATCATAATTAAGTTAAGCATCTGAGTAAAGATAGCAGTGAGGGCTAAAAATAATTCAGCAAACAATTTTCTGAACACTGTCTGTGTCTTTACACTGTTTTGCAATTGCACACAGCCACACAGGTACCCAATATTCCAAAAGCACCCCTTTTACATCCTCAAAGTCTCAAAGAACTTTATAATGACTGATGTACTTCTGAAGTGCTTGCACTGTTGAAGTGTTGTAAAAGGTATTATAATGGCTATAGGACATACCATAAAGGTATTGTTGGACAAGACCATGGAGAGACATGATGATGAAGATTTTAAATTGAATGTGATATTGAAAGTAATGAAGAACTACAGAAGCTTGTAACTTAAAGTGGATAGAAGATCAGAAGCCAGAAGAAATGGAAGTGAAATTTCATTGGGAAAAAGTGACGATTAGGGTCTGTTTGAAAAGATGTATGTAACAGAGCATTTAGAAAATCGTAATGTATTCAAGTAGAGTGAAAATGACTTTATGAAGGGGAAATCACGCATCATAAATTTATTAGAATTTTTTAGATCAATTTTTGATCTATTAATCAGGATAGATAAAGGGGAACCAGTAGAGGTAATATACTTGGATTTACCAAAGGCATTGAAATCACGTACCGTGCATAAGACTATTAAGAGCTCATGACGTGGGGAGTTGTACGTTAGCTGGTCAATACTTTATCTATGTTAATAGAGGACAATGTTGGGATAAGAGGGACATTTTCAGAATGGCACCCCCTAAGTAGTGGAGTGCTAGGGTTCACTGCTAGAGTCACAATTATTTACAATACATATGAATGACTTGGTGAGGTGATGTGAAATGTACTGTTGCCAAATTTGTGAATGACACAAAAATAGGGCGAAAGCAAGTGATGAGGAATGACAGAAAACAAGAGTTTAAAGGTGGATGTAGACAGATTAACTCAGTCCGCAAAAACTTGGCAGATGAAATATATGTAGGGAAAATCTTTGGCAGGAATAGTAGAGCAACTGAATTTTATTTAAATGGAGAAAGAATGCTGCAGCACAGAGGGATTTGGGAATCCTTATCCCTGAATCATATAAAAAAAAACTAGCATCCAGGTTCAGCATGCAAATAGAATATTGGTCTTTATTTCAGAGGGAATTTATTGTAAAAATCGGGAACTTTTCTTAAAGTGTACAAGGCATTAGCTTGTCCTGGAAGGATTCAAACAGGAACTCTTGAGTGATGGACATAGAGTTGGGACAGGACAAAAACACTTGAAGATTTGAAAAGATTGCGAGGATAGAGGGACCAATATAGTCAATTAAACAAATGGGCCTTGAGTGATTATTTTGAAAAGGGTTGTGTTCCCTTTTTTGAAAGGGACACATGATGTTCAACAAGTCATCCTTGCAAGGGCCTTGGGGAAGGCTCATCTGTTGGTGATTGAGATTAGCAAATGGGTCTCTTGGAAGAGATTTAAAGGAGAACACCAAGGGAAAAATGGGTGTGAAGCTCTCGGGTCATGGGGAATCAAATGTAGTATGGATGGGAGAAATTATACAAGAGACAGCGTGGACAATGGTGTCAATCTTAGAAATGAAGTCATGAACTCTAACATCCCTTTCCCTCACTTTTACACAATAACCCCAACACCATGTGTTTAGAATCATATGAGAGAATGGTGTTACACCTCACTTGGGTAGCCCACTGAAAGTCAAGCCCTACTATTCCAGGAGTCAAAAATTAAAGACATTATGAAAATACTCAACGTCCCCAAAGTACCTCTTTGGTAGACCCCGGTTAATGGAAAACAGTGACGAAGTTTCTATACTGACAACTATTATTTATCACAAATAAATAGATTCTAACCATAGATGAACAACTATGAGCTGTCAACATGTCACTCCACCAGTTAAAACTCTAAACCCCTTCTAAACCTTCTCCCTCTCCCTCTCACTCCCTCCCCACTCTCGCCTCCCCGCTCTCCCTCTTTTTCTCTCACGCAAACACACACACACACACACACACACACACACACACACACACACACACACACACACACGACAAAAATTGGGATATGGATAGGAGGGGTTAAAAAGTACTGGGTGAAACAGTTTAATAGTGCCACTTCACAGGATTCAATGGATTTGATTCCTTTTGTTTCCTAAGTCCTACAGTCTCCGAGTTTTCCTTTTCAGCTGTTTCCCTTCTTCATAGAAGACAGAGTAACTCATTCACAAATTATGAAGTTTTTGACTTATTGGGCAAAAGGAACAGCTTACAGTAACTCATAAGAGAAAACAACTGGCTTTCTTTTGTTTCACGTGTTTTACTGGAGAGAGAGACAGATAGACAAATAGAGACAGAAAGAGAATCTCATACCACTTGCTCTACAAGAGGTCTGAAGGCTTCTCCTGTATTATTCACATACACACACACGGATCTGCTAATCAAGTACCATTCAGGGAGCTGTTGACAGGCTGATGACCTTTGACATTCATAAGTTGTCACAACTGCACAAACCAATCAGCTACCTGTTACCAGCCAAATCTCACTTTGTGCATATGCCCCAGTGCCATGTTGTCTATTTACACCATACCCCACTGTTTGTAGAACAACCGTGTAAACATGAGTTAAAATGAGTTTCCGTAACTTGCTTTTTAAAAGTACAGCAATTCAATCCTCAGTTCTTGGTTGTAAAACAGTACTTTTTCTCATTTTGGTCCACAATCAAAAATAGTATAAAATTAAAATATATGGTCTATAAAGGAGTTGGAAAGGCTAAAACACCGGATAATCTTGACTGACGTTGATCAAAGCACAATTATGCTTGGCATTGTCAGTAGGAGGAACATATCTTCTGTGATTAAGTATTTCCGCTGTTGTCAGTTTACATTATATGAGTTACCCATTTTCCCCAACCCAGGAATCGATGTCTGCAAAAGAGCCTGGAGTTTCTATTCAATTACGTTGTCCTTTCTGACATAATTCTCTTTATGTTGGTCTAACCATCTCAAAAGATCAGAGTTGTAAGCACAAATTGTGTTTGGTGCCAGTCTATTTTGTGCTATCTTTTGTGTGGACCTTTCAACATCATCCCACAAAACTTACCACAGTCCGCAACCTCCCTTATTCATCTGAAATTTTGGGAATTTTTGGTCATCTTTGAGGAGGTTGTAAATATGAAGTTGTATTTTTTGGCTACAGGGACATGAATGGAATTTTCTTTTACATTTACTCACGAACTCACTAATCTAGAAAATCCAATAAGAAAACAGCTTAAGACATAGTTTTTAAAATTCATTCAAAATCAGGACCCACACAGCTGTGGATTGATACTGTGATTTAAAATGCTTCTAATTTTTTGTGATTAAACCTATTTCAACTTTGTTCATCAACTTTAGCAAGTTGCCCTCATGAGAATGCTCAGCTCAGGTTTGAAGAGCTTGCAGGCTTTATTGTATGCAGTTGGATCTGACACAACGCAGGGATGGGGATAGAGTATACTAGGTTCTGAGGGTACTTGATAGACCAGACACTTAAATGATGTTTGGGAGAGATGAGAACCAGAGGGCCTGCTTCAAAAATAAGGTGTGTCACATTTAAGAAGAGTTGAGAAATTTATTTCTCAGAGGAAAACAAGGTTTAAAATAATACTTTTCCAACTGGAACAGAAGCAAATTTGGACAACTCCTTGTTGTGTCAGAATCCCTATGGACCATTCGGCCCATCGAGTCCACACTGACTCTCCGAAGAGCAGCCCACCCAGACCCAC
>NC_063337.1:83997229-84094960 GCF_021869965.1 Rhincodon typus
CCTAGACCTTCTTTTCTGAAGAAGGGTCTAGGCCCGAAACGTCAGCCTTCCTGCTCCTCTGATGCTGTTTGGCCTGCTGTGTTCATCCAGCTCTACACCTTGTTATCTCAGATTCTCCAGCATCTGCAGTTCCTACTATCTCTATCATTTTGCATGTTTGATCAGGCAGTAAAACCATTCTGAGTAGGAACAGGTCTGATTCAATCATTGAGTTATATTGAGTGGGCATCCTCAATAACCTCAAGGATGGTTGAGGGAAGATGTTCAGGAATCACAGAACTAAATTAGCCTCATATGCCTATTGTTAGGAAGGAGAATGATTGACAATGTGTCCTATCACTTGAAACTATCCAGTGAGTCCTGAAATCTCTGCTTCACCAGTCGTTATAATCCATAGCCACGCAAGAAGAAGTGGCTTTATGAAAATAACAGGGAAGCAGCAACAATGGAAATTCATACCTCAGCCTGAATCATGACCTTCAGGAATTGAGAAATACGGAAATAAGTGAATGAAAATGAATTATTTCATGACACGCAAACATTTTCTCAATTTTGCTTTCCTGATGGGAATGTGGCATTCCGTCACTACATCCCTGTCACTGCTGTGGCTTCTGCATACCATTGGTTTCAGCATGAGGGAGTAATTTTGGGAGCTGAGGCTGGTATTGCCAATCTTCCTGGGGTTTAAGGGCAGTTTACCAGCCGCAAGGTGGCTGCTGCAAACAAGCTGAAAGAAATATCATAGGGGCATTCTTAACAAAAAAAAGATTGTGCTTCATCTTCTTTGAACACTTCTGTTGCTTAGATGCAAAAATATTAGACACTGTTTGGCTGACAAGTCAAAAATGATCCAGTCAGATAATGAGGAATCTGTTTCTTTACAATTTCTAATTGTACAGTGCCTTCTCTCTGAAGGAACAAATGATTTAGTCCCACTTCATGCAGTGTGCCATATGTCAGCTGACTAATGGCAGTCTTTTGAAGGCTGGTGGTTGGCGGAGAAAGATCATATGTTTCTGAAAGTGCATTTGAACAAAGTTGGAAACCCCACAAGACTTAAAACTGGAATGTGACCATGGTGGCACCACCTGCAAAACACGTAAGCCCACAATCTCGCACCTGGTGATGGATTGAAATCCAACTCCTAGATTTTATTCTTGTACTGAATATGCATTTTAAAAGCAAATACTTGATTAGGACCATTGTTAAACCATTTCCTGGAATCAGAAAATTGTATTTTAGCCCATCTTGCATATTTTTTGCAAAATTTCTGTAGGATAAATTGTCTTAAAGTCTTCACAAGGGACGCTATGATTGGTCTGAAAATAATTCCTCATTGCATCTGGGTAGAATCATACTAATTGACAAGGTTCAAGCAGTTTCCTCCACGGTTTCTCAGATTTAATGAAATTGATGGAGTTTACTGATTATGGGTTGCTTGATCTGTCTGTGCCACATTCTTTTTGATTCTCAATGCCTGAAGCTCTGTGTCTTACACGTATAACTTCAAACACAGTTACACATTGCAAAGTTGTCAGACCTGTATGAGACTTCAGGCTGTGTGAACTCCTGACCACCTTTGGACATTACTTACATCGAAATCTCGCAGGTCTATCTGGACATGAGAGCTCCTAAACTTTGCTACAAAAAATCTTTTTTTTTTAATTTTTTTAAAAATTTGGGATGATTAGTTTCCATAGAATCATTAGACAGAGAAGGAGCCCACCATACCCATGCCACCTCTCACTTCCTGCTGATGCCCCATAGCCCTGCAATTTTCTTCTCTCCTTTATAAGCATGTATCTTATTACCTGTCGAGCGCTATGATTGAATCTTCACTCACCACCCTTTCAAGCAACTCATTCAGATCACAACGACCGAGTGAGCGAGGAAAAATATTCTTCACCTTCCCCCTCCCCTCGTTGCCCCCAGCTCCTTTACCAACAAACCAACTATGACAAAGAATGCTTCATTTACTGATTTAACTCTCACTGTAGTAATGGTTCCAGGAACCATTAGCATTTCAAATATATATTTTACCCATCTGTACGGAGAGAGAGCATTGATGATGTAGGTCATAATTCAGATTTTTAAAATTATTTTTATTTGTGGGACGTGGGCATCACTGGCTGGTCAGCATTTATTGCCGTCCCTAATTGCCCTTGAGAAGGTGGTGGTGAGCTGCCTTCTTGAACCGCTGCAGTCCACCTGCTGAGAGTTGACCCACAATGCCTTTAGGAGGGGGGAATTCGTGGATTTTAACCCAGCAACTGTGAAGGGACGATGATCTATTTCCAAGTCAAGATAGTGAGCGACTTGGAGGGGAGCTTGGAGGTGGTGGTGTTCCCATATATCTGATGCCCTTCTCCTTCTAGGTGGAAGTGGTCGTGGGTTTGGAAGGTGCTGTCTGAGGATCTTTGAATTTCTGCAGTTCATCTTATAGTACACACTGCTGCTACTGAGCATCAATGGCGGAGGGAGTGAATGCTTGTGGATGTAGTGCCAATCAAGCGGGCTGCTTTGTCCTGTACGGTGTCAAGCTTCTTTAATGTTGTTGGGGCTGCACTCATCCAAGCAAGTGGGGAGTATTCCATCACACTTCTGTCTTGTGCTTTGTTGATGGTGGACAAGCTTTGAGGCGGCAGGAGATGAGTTACTCGCCGCAGTATTCCCAGCTTCTGGCCTGCTCTTGTGGCCACTGTGTTAATGTGGCAAGTCCAGTTGAGTCTCTGGTCAATGGTAACCCACAGGATCTTGATAGTGGGGGAATTCAGTGATGGTAGCACCATTGAATGTCAAGGGGAGGTGGCTAGATTGTCTCTTATTCGTGATGGTCATAGCCTGGCATTTGTGTAGTGCAAATGTTACTTGCCCCTTGTCAGCCCAAGCCTGGATATTGTCCAGATTTTGTCCATTTTCAAATGCAACGCTTTAGTATCTGAGGAGTTGTGAATGGTGCTAAACATGGTGCAATCATTGGCAAATATCCCCACTTCTGACTTTATGGATGGAAGCTGGTTGATGAAGCAGCAGAAGATGTTTGGGTTAAGAACACTACCCTGAGGAACCGCTGCAGAGATGTCCTGGAGCTGAGATGACTGTCCTTCAACTACCACGACCATCTTCCTATGTGTCAGGTATGACTCCAACTACTGGAGGGTTTACAACCTGATACCCAATAATTCCAGTTTTTCTAGGGCTCCTTGATGCCACAGCTGGTCAAATGTAGCCTTGGTATCACTCTCGCCTCACCTCTGGAATTCAGCTCTTTTGTTCATGTTTGAACCGAGGCTATAATGAGGTCAGGAGCTGAGTTGCCTGGCGGAACCCAAACAGGGGTCACTGAGCATGTTATTGCTGCTTGATAGCACCTTTGACACCTTCCATCCTTTTTACTGATGATTGAAAGTAGACTGGGGCAGTAACTGGCTGGTTTGGATTTGTCCTGCTTTTTATGTACAGGACTTGGGTAATTTTCCACATTGTCAGGTAGATGCCAGTGTTGTACCTGTACTGGAACAAACAGCTTGGCTAGGGGAGTGACAAGTTCTGGAGCACAAATCTTCAGTACTATGACGACTCAGGTTTACTTGGAAGAACTATCAATGATGTATATACAAATTTATTGCAGCTCACTCAAAAGGCTACTTAGTTTGATCACTTAATTTTTATTTACCCTCCCTGCTAGGATTATGAGGCACAAGAGTAAGGCCTTTTCAGTTTATAAGTAAGTAGGTTACTGTTTTGTGTTCAGACTTCCTTACACCATCCTGCAGTAAGAACTGAGCCCACAATATTTTAGCTCAAACTAAATATTCAGACTCTAATACCTGGTAGTCAGAGGGTTTAATCTTGTTTTACAAGACATTTAATAGCGACCTATCACAGAAAAAAATCACACACTTAGACAGATTTTCAATGCACCTACAAGTTGCAATATTTTGACATTTTGCTACAGTCGTAGTGTTTTTACGTATGAGCTAAAAGATTGAGGCTTCAAAGTCCACTCCTAACCTAGAGTGCAAAATCTGGCATGCAGGGTAATGCTGAGGGTGTGCTGCATCTTCAAACAGACTATTTAACTCTGCATTCAAATGTAGCTGGATATGGAAAGGCTGTTTGACACTAATGGGAAGAAGAGCAGGAGGTTTGTGGGTGTTTTGGCTAATATTCTATATCACCTTTTGTAATGAAAAATAAACAGACCTAATATTTGTTTGTACACAATAGTTCTTGCACTTACCACCTCGTCTGTTACTTTTAAGTAATTCATGACAAACAAATGGCTGTGAGATAGTCACAAAGAGATGTGATAGGATGTTAGGGAAGTATGTCCCTCTGGAAAACTGCGGCTGCTTTGTATGGAATTAACTGCCGGATAAACCGAGTAATGTAACTGCTGTTGCAGTTGGGACTCACGTTGACCTGAAACAACGAAGTGGAGGTGCCGGGGTTGGACTGTGGAGGACTGTCGTGTGATTTCTGACCTTGCCCTGAAACGAGGCCTCTTTCATGCTGACACTTCTGGCAATACATTTTGTTTCTACTTACTGTAGATCCCGAGCTGGTTTGTCCAGCAAAACCAATAAATCAGCATTCGGACTGACTTCACATTCTGGCCCTGAAATAAAAGGATATGCTTTGGACACTTGTACAGACACTAACAGGGCGATATATTTAGGCCCACTGAAATATAAGAGGTTAAACCGGTCTCTTTCAGTGCCAATGTGTTTGTAAGCTATAGCTCCCTTTACTGTAATAACTTCCACTGTTTCAGCATCACTCTATGTTAAATTAAACAAATGTGCACATCAGAAGACATAAAAATATATTTGTATTTTATTTTTAAAAGCAATCCAGCAATGGTACCTGCCAGTGTGGCAACTTTCTTGTTGACAGGCTGCAGGGAAAATCTCAAAGTCTCTGACACTAAACTGAAGACCACAAGATAGTGGGATGGCATTGGTGAACTCATCAGCCTTGGATTACTGCAGGGCTTGGTTTAAACTATCAGTTTTGTTTTAAGTGCCAGATATTCTTGTAGATTAAGTTGCTCTGTTGGCAGCTCTTTCCTCCTCTTTAATCCAGAGTCCACCTTTACTGTCCAAATCTAACTAAACAATAGGACAGGGTCACCGGACCCAAAACGTTAGCTCTGATTTGTCTCCGCGGATGCTGCCAGACCTGCTGAGCTTTTCCAGCAACTTCTGTTTTTGTTCCTAATTTACAGCATCCGCAGTTCTTTCAGTTTTTAAACAAGAGGACAGCCCAGCAATAGTAACAATAATTAGCATTTTTACGGCATACTTAACATGGCAAAACATTCCAAAATACTTCAGAGAAGCATCAACAATCAAAATTTGACACCAGGACACACGAGATATTAGGACAGGTGAACCAAAAAGCCAGATAGTAAGAAGCATCCTAAAGGAATCTTGGGGAAGTTTATCGAAGTATCTCAGTTTAAGGCCTACAGACAGCTGAAGGCATGAAGGCCAATGTCAGAGAGCGGAAGATCAGGAAAGAGATCTAGACCCAAAACGTCAGCTTTCCTGGTCCTCTGATGCTGCTTGGCCTGCTGTGTTCGTCCAGCTCTACACCTCGTTATCTCATTCTCCAGCATCAGCAGTTCCTACCATCTCAGGAAAGAGAGAGGTCTTTTGACTATAATATATCACGTGAGTCTTCATTAAGATATCTGACTTCAAGACAAGATTTGGCAGCAAACCACAAACTGATTTATTTATCCAAAAATAGATGGACACTGCACAGTTTTCACAATAAATACAACCAATTTCCCTAAGCTCCTTCATTATGGAAAACAACAAGATGTGATTTACTATCAACACAAACATGGACTCATTTTCACAAAAAAAAAACCAAAGAACTGCAGATGCTGGAAATCGGAAACAAAAACAGCATTTGCTGGGAAAGCTCAGCAGGCCTGGCAGCATCTGTGAAAAGAAAGCAGAGTTAAAGTTTCCGGTGCAATGTCCTGAAATTCTGAGGAAGGATCACTTGACCCAAAATGTTAATTCCGCTATCTCTCCACAGGCTGAGGAGTTTTTCCAGCAATTTTTGTTTTCGTTATGGACTCACCTTTGCAACTAACTTCTTTTAGGTGTACGTACTAACCTCTGATTTGTATTGAGACTGCAGGTCCACCGTGCAGAAATAATACTGCTAGCTGCCTCAGTAGTTAACCCCTTTGCAAGCTAAATTTGACATCAACATAGCATTGTAGGTTTGTGTTGCCTAAGCTGAACATTAAAACAAGTTTTAACCTACAACACTGCTTAACCTAGATCTCTGTGTGTCTGTATGACAGGAACTCATGATACATGGAATTAAGATATCTAGAATTAAGAATCTAATGATGACCATGAATCCATTGTCAATTGTCAAAAAAACCCATCTGGTTCACTAATGTTCTTTAGGGAAGGAAACTGCCATCCTTACCTGGTCTGGCCTACATGTAACTCCAGACCTACAGCAATGTGACTGACTCTGACTCTGAACTGCCCTCTAGGCAATTGGGACAGCTTAAAAAATGCTGCTCAACCACTGACACCCTCATCCCGTTAATGAATAAAGGGAAAAAAAAGTGTGTTTAACTAATTTATGCACGAAGTGTTCCCAATGTTGGGAAAGCCCAGAACAAAGGGTCACAGTTTAAGAATAAGGGATAAACCATTCAGGACTGAGATGAGGAAGAATTTCTTCACCCAGAGTTGTGAACCTGTGGAATTCTCTCCCACACGAAGCTGTTGGGGCCAGTTCATTAGATATATTCAGGAGGGAACTGGGCGTGGCCCTAGCAGCTAAAGGCATCAAGAGGTATGGAGCGAAAGCGGGAGTGGGATGCTGAGAGTGCATGATCAGCCGTGATTGTATTGAATGGTAGTGCAGGCTTGAAGGGCCAAATGGCCTACTTCTGCACCTGTTTTCTATGTTTCTAGGTTATTAGATTTTCTTGGGAAAGTCCCAACCAGAGAGAATAGAAGGAAATCAGTAGATGTGTTGTATTTGGACTTCCAGAAGGCATTCAGCAAGGTACTTCACAAAAGGTTATGTCATGAGATCAGAGCCCATGATGTTGGAGGTGGTATATTGGCACGGATAGAGAATTGGCTAACGGGCAGGAAAAATGAGTAGGGAGATATTGTTCCTGTTGGTGGAAGGAAAGAACCAGAGGGCGCAGATTTTAAATGATTGGCAAAAAGAAGCAATGGCAATATGAGGAGAAGCTTTTGTTCTGCAGAGAATGGTTAGGATCTGGAATGTTTTCAGGGCTATGGGGAAGTGGAAGCAGAGTGACGTGTTGAATTTCTCTTGCAACAGCTGTCAATGGGCAAAATGATCCTGATTTGGTGTTGTAATCATTCTATAATTCCATGATTTTAGAACTGGGAAATTGGACTGGTATTCGGACAGAAAGAAGATAGAGAGCTCTCGGCAAAGAGCAGCTTGGTGGGACTAATTGGAACGTTCCTTCAGAGAGCTGGCAGATCCAAATCGCCCCTCTCTGTGCAATATAATTCAATGTGTTGTTCTTCTGTGGTAGATTCTGATAATGATTTCAATATTAGAATTAAAGCAATTTTATTACTTTGCAGAGAAATAGTCTTCAGAAGTGACATGATTTAATTGAATTGTGTTTTTTAAAGATGTTTTCAAGATGATAGATATAGTCATTACTAGAAATTACAGCTAATAATTTTAACTTGACTTATGTATGCTTAATTTTAGGTGAAAAACCGTATAAGTGCACATGGGAAGGCTGTACGTGGAAATTTGCTCGTTCAGATGAGCTGACAAGGCACTACCGCAAGCACACAGGGGTGAAACCCTTCAAGTGTGCAGACTGTGACCGTAGTTTCTCACGTTCAGATCACCTGGCACTGCATCGTCGAAGACACATGCTTGTTTGAAAGTGATTTGAAAAACAGTGGGGCAACGGAGCAGGATCTCTTCCAAACCCCACACCCCCTCGACCCCTGGAATTCAGCTGGGCTGAATTATCAAGAGCATTGATTGAGGAGACATCTCCAATCGTCCAAAAGGAGAACAAGATAAAGAGCACTCTAATTTTTCCCACTGCTGACAGTCAAAACCAACTGTCAGTGATTTGGCAATTTTGATTATTTTGGTTTGGCCTGTGTCTTGTCCAAGGCTATTCATAATGAGTTGCTGCAATTTTAAAACAAAAAAAGTTCTCATTTTAAATCAACTTATCATTACTAGGATTCATCAACTACTGGATAAACCTAGCAGGCTGGTATTTAGTACTGAACTTAATTTAACCTATTGTTTCTATTCCACCTGTTTTTATACTCATTCAGAAAGCTCTATCCATTTTAGAGACCGCTTTTGAAAAATGGTAAGCAACAAGAGGATAAAGACTTGATAATATTTTCCTCTACTCCATACACATGCTCTAAAAATTAGTGCATGGAGGACAGAATAGTCCATACTTGATGAAGTGAATTATATGCCAGTGCAGTGTCATGGATCGTGATGGACAGGTTATTATTCTGCAACAGAATCAATGAAAACCCCTCCTTTAGTTGAAGAATTACAACCGCTGCAGTGATCTGTACTGGGCTACATAAACTGGGGATGGGTGGGACGGGGGGGGGGGGAGAGAAGAGGGGATAATAGAGGCATTATAGCTTCGGTAACTTGTTATACATCATAGTGCGCTATAACTTGGTGCTTATGCTTTTTTGAAGTATCCTATCACCTGCATGACTGCACTCTCACCAGGAATTGTGCATTTCTCACAAGAACTACATCAATCCAGTTTTACTTTCCTTTCATTTACATAGGGATGTATTACATGGTATAAACGAAATGTATTAACAAACCATCTGATGTACAAATTAGGAATATGGTTTTTCTTTTTTTGAGCTGAGGGTTATTGGTTCTGTTAGAAGTCTGTAAGCCTATCCTAGATTTTAATTAAATTCAGTGGGCTATCATAAATGCCAGAAGCCCTATTTCATTTTAATTGTGTTTCCAACAGCAGATAGTATCTTGCAGAACTATGACATAAAAAGAACTATAATGTTGACACGGTGTTATTCAAAAGCAAATTTATGATTAGGTGCAGTGTTTATTTGGCCTTTAACAATGGTAGTCTGGTCAATATATAGCATAATTCCTGTTTCACATTGACATGATTCTCTATTTGTTGGACTTTGATGCTGTTGGTGTGATTATCTACTGCCACAGGATCTTTCACAAGTGTAGCATCTAAACCACAAACAATTGTGTGCTTCCTCATGTATTGGTTACTGGCACTGTTCATTGGATCACATAATACTCAACACGAAATGAAAGGTGAAAATAGGAAGGAGGTTCTGCAGATGGCAAACAGAGATCATGGGAGAAAATGTGAAGTTATTTCATCAATTATTGCTTAATTTTACCATTGAAAAATTTGCTGCAGCTCTCCAGAGTTGGTCATTATTAGGAGTTTCTATATTATGGTGTATTACTGTACAGATTTGAAGTGCATGAAAATAGATTCCTTTTTACTTAACTGTTCGTTAAGTAAGAACTACGATCCATTTGGCTGGGTTTCAGTTGCAGCATCTAATCATAAAGTTCATTGTATCTAGTAGATCTTCTTTAAGTGATCACTGTCTTAAATGACACAGGCACGATTAAACCCTTTCACCTCACTGTGGTGGGGGGGAAGTAACATGAGTTTCTTTTTTAAAATGAGTGTTTATCCATTTTTTTTCTTGACTGGTTCAAATCTACTTTGTAAAATCGTATGTACAGTAGATGACAGGTCATTCCAATCATCTGCTTTAAGACAGCAATATTTCTAGAAAAAAAAAGCAAAGTCAAAAAAAACTGATAAGAACAGCTCTGTGCTGTATTTATCAATGTTTTAAGCCTGACAGTAGCATCTTCTAACCCGATTAATGTGACGTTATATCACGTGAAGAAGAAAAAAAAAGTCGGAGGCATCTTTCTTCTGAACCGCTGATTTCTACTTGTCTTCTCGTCGAGACAACATGTTTGTACAAATGTGAAATTGGAGTACTAACAGTGCCGAGTTCATTCTTGTGTTGCACAAATTGTCAATAATGTTAAAAGTATTAAACCCTTTCCCACCTCACGGGGCAGGATTCTTCAGGGAGTATACTGTTGGCCTTCACATGAAACTGACAAACACCACTGTAAGGGACAGAACAATGAACTTTAACATCTTAATTCTCCCTCTGCAAATTCCACAGGGGTTGCCTCAAGCAGCCGACCTTGTGAAAATGCCCATTCCACACACTATTAAATACCTTTTATTGAACTGTGTTTTACAAAATAAGCACCAACCTCAAACCTGAACTTACTAACAAAACAAAAAGTACCAGTGAAGGCCAAGGTTTAAAGATGAAGGTATGATTTCTTGAAGATGGATATTGTCCTTAAATGTTACCAGCTCCTTTTGAAGCCACAAAGACACAATGTCTTGCACTTTGAATTCGCCTCAGTTGGAAAAAAAAAATTTATACAGGGATTAACATCCAAACTCTCAAAAACCATTCTGATATTTTACTGTACTAGTTAGGACATCTATTTTAAATATTGTATTATATGTGAAAGTTCAAAGTATTTTGAAAGTCATAGTTTTACATAGACTGTAAATAGTGGTGGGGGGGAAAACTAAATTGGAAGGCTTCTAATTTTTGTTCTAAAGTGCATCCAGTGACTTTAGTGAAGAAAATATACAAATTGGCTGATTTATGAAAGGACTAGCGTAAATCCTGCAATAGTTTTTAAACACCAGTGTTTTATTCTTTAGGAATAAATCCCATTTTTGAGTCTTCTGAAGAAGATTTCCTTTTCTTGGTCTTTGTACACTATTTAGTTCAGGCAATAAGTATGTGACATGTTTACTAACATTTATGTAAGTGTTGTTCTTGTATTTATGTACAATGTATGTATTGTAAATATATTCAAAACTTTTCATCTTACTGTAAAATGATAGCATCACCCACAAATGTAAAGGGAGTCCCAGTAAAGAAATTTTGTGAGAGGATGTTCTGTTTCTCCCCAGTCTGAAAGACAAAAAAATGAACAAGTGTTTAGTTTTCCATGTGTCCCAGAATGTCTCCGTTAGTGCTTTGCATTTCTGTATTCAACTTTCATATGAGCTGAGCTGTGAATTGAAGAACTATAGTACACACCTTTAAATGTATGCATTTGTAATTAGCTGAAATATGAATGGAGGCATGAAGGTTAAATAAACTTGCTTTTTGTATGTAACAAATCCAGTTAACTGTTGAGAGGGTCAGAACAGATTGCAGGAATGTTGGAAAATTTGCATATACTTGATAATTACATTGATTAATTGGTAATTGATGTGTAATAGTTTTAGAGCACGTTGAATGTTCAACTAACATGGGACAAATTATAGTTTCATTCATTGAGCGTTTTTTTTAAATGTTCATTCTACCCTAGAAGAATATAAGTGTGCCACCAGTGTACGCACTGGTGAAGATCAAGAAGCAGGAGATTATATTGCACTGTTCCTATAGTAAGGAAGACATTTAGACAATATGAGACAGCAGAAGTTTGAATTTATGCAAGAGGAGTTAACATGAATGAGTGCAATGATTCAGAGTGAGTTCTGCATTCCAGATATTTTAATATGTTCTACTCTGTAATGAACATCAGTGTTATCTGTGGCTCGTTTAACTTTTATCTACACCTTTGCGCTAACACAGATAATGGCTTCATCATAATGTAATAATGCTTTGATCAGTTTTTGTTTTAACGTAGCCCTGTAGATATTTAGCCCTGAATGTAATGAAATATCAAAAGAAGTTGCATCAAGCAAAATTTGACACCTAACCACTTAAAGAGACATTAGGTTAGGTGACCAAAGGCTTGGTCAAAGATGTAGATTTTCAGGAGTGCCTTAAAAGGAGGAAAGCTAAATAGACAAGGTTAGAAAGAGAAATCCAGAACTTGAGGTTCATGAGCAGCTAAAGGTAGGGTGGCCAACTATGGAATAATTAAAACTGATAATGCTCCAAATACTAGAATTAGAGAAGCCCAATCATCTTGGAGGACTGTGGAACTGGAGGAGGCTACACAGATACTTATCCTTTCATTATTTGAAAATTTCAAGGCATTGCTTAAATGGGAGCCAAGGCACCTCAGCAAGCACAAATGATGGTGTGAATGGAACTTGCTATGACTTTTGATAAGGCACTAGAGTTTTAGAAGGCCTAAATTTTACAGAAGTCAGAACATTACAGATATACCAAGAGTGAATAAGGACAGTCACATCTAGACCTAACAAAGGCACTGAGCATCAATAACAGACACAACTCCAACAAAGAAAACAAAATTCAGTTGTGATAAAACCAAACAATGAAGCTGGAATGATTTATAAGCATCATCCAAAAGCGCACATATTTTTGGATAGTTAACATCAAGTCTGTTTTCATGCCAGTTGTAGGTGTCAGTTACTCTCAGTGAGCCTGCCTGATACATATTGATCTACCATGTTAAAGATGTTATATAGGGTTAATGGTAGTTATCTTTTCCCTAGGAAGGAAGATTTCATGACTGAGGGCACATTTTTAAGGTGAGAGGAGATAGATTTTTAAAAAAGACATGAGGCAATTTTGTTTACACAGAGAATGGTTCGCGTGTGGAATGAACTTCCTGAGGAAGTGGTGGATGTGGGTACAATTACAACCTTTAAAAACATTTAGCTAAGTACATGAATAGGAAAGGTTTGGAGGGATATAGGCCAGGAGTAAGCAGATAGGTCTAATTCAGATTGGGATTATGTTGGGCATGGACTGATTGGACCAAAGGGTCTGTTTCCACATTGTGTGACTCTATAATACTTAGAAGCAGCAATAACAATGCAAGGTGAAATATTGTAACATTGACTATCAGGTAAACCACCACCCCTCCCTCCACCAATTTATTCACACTATTAGATTGCAAGTAGCCAACAATTAAAATGCCTATTCGAGACATGTTGTTCAGATTTCTGAGTGTTTATACCAAGAAATGGGATGCCCCGTCAAGCATGACAATTTCCTGCTCAATGATTACATGTATTAATGCATGCATTAGTTTATGTATGGACTATTTATGATGTATTGGAAGATAAAAGCATCCTCTTGAGCAAAGAAAGCTTACCTTTATCAATAACTTTTCACAATCACAGGATGTCCTAAAGTTCTCTACAGTCAGTGAAGACATTTTGAGGAATAATCATTTACATAAGGGAACATGGCTGTCAATTTACACATAGTACACTCAAATTCCTGAATGTATAAAGCATGGTGAAAAGTCAGCCAAACTTAATTTATGTAAGCTGATGCTAGTTATATTGATTGGAAATACCAACAGTTGAGATATGTGTTAGAAGACAAATTCAGTGGTGAATTACTCTGATCGTCAGTCTAATTAAATAAAAACTGAAATTGCTTTAGAAACTCAACAAGTCTGGCAGAATCTGTGGAGAGAGAAAGAGAGTTAACGTTTTGAGTCCAGTAACCCTTCTTCACATTACTGGATTCTTAAACATTAAACTCTGTTTTCTCTCCACAGATGCTGCCAGACTTGCTGAGTTTCTCCAGCTGTTTCAGATTTTTAACATTCACAGCCCTTTGTTTTATTTTCCAGCCTATTTAAATGTTGTATCTTATGTGTCCTATCTTTGACAGGAGCTTAAAACTCACATGATGTCTCCTACTCTTTTTCTATCTGGCAAAGATAACATTCATGCCTAATGGAATGAATCAGTTTGGAAAGCATACTGCAGTTAGTAACTTCAAGTTCTTCAACAAATTAAAGGATCCCTCACAGCAGAGGATGAAGTTCAAATTCAAAAGAGTCCGATATCCATATGCATGTCTAAACAGCTGCGGTGATTTTGTTACTCGTCTCTAAGTTTGAGTCAATTAATACAATAGCACATCATTGCAGTTGCTGGAAATCTGTAATAAAACTTGGTGGAAGATTATTGACCTGAAATGTGAGCTGGATTTTCAGCCTCACAGCTGGTAGTTTGGAGCTGGAAATTTCCCACACACCACATCTACCTTAAGAAAAAAATTACCCCAATTTTTGCTTCGGGGTAATAGGTGTGGAATGGAGTAAAGTCTGCCATCCTGGTCAGACATCTCAGGTGGTCACACAGGCTGCCGGGTGTCAAGGTGAAATGCTTAAACAAAACACCTCAGTCATCTGGATTTTTCCCAGTTGTGTTAAATATTAGGCCCTCTAGTCCTCATCCCTCATCATCTCTCACATCTACATCCCCTTCCACACCTATGGTCCTTCATAAAACCATGCCAGCTTAATGCCAAGCCACAATACCACCCATGGTCTTATGACTCCCATCCCACCTTAATGCTAATTTATGCCCACCCATGCTCATATCCTTTACACCTTCATCCCCTTCATGTTCCATACCAACTCACTAGTGTCCACCATAGGCAGACCTCAGGAGACAGCCATTAAATAAATAAAGGTCTGAGTATCTATTACAGCCTTCACTACATTGAAAAGAAAAACACTCCCATCTATGAAAGTTGCTTCAAAATTTTTGAACACATCAAGTACTTAATTCCCTGTAAAAGCAAGCAGACTTGCAGTTGGCAATATAGTGGTGTTATTATCGGACTAGTAATTCACTGCCCCAGCTATTGTTCTGAAGAGATGGGTTGGAATAGTAGAATAAGAATTTTGTATTTTGGTAAATGTGAAATTGAATGCTATCCAATTGTCAATTATGTTTCACCCATGTTCTCTCGGGAAGGAAATCTGCTTCGCTTACCCGTACTGGCTTGTATGTGACTCCAGATCTTCAACAGTATGGTTGTTCTTTTAACTCTCCTCTCAACAGTTAGGAATGGGCATTAAATGCTGGCAAAGCCAATTATTCCCATATCCCACAAAATAATATTTTCTTGAATCACACAAAAGACAACCAATCATTTAATAATATCTTTCGAGTTGGCAATTAAACTGTGAATGTGCAACGCAAGGCATTTCAAGAAATTAATAGCTTGGCATTTTTAACTTATTTGCCCTTTGAGAGTGTCCACATTTCTTCTGTAAATTTCTAAATACCTCGTAGTGGGATTGAGCCTCAGGCTTGATTTCATCCAACCACAGTACAGTGTGTTGCAGGGAGGCTGCCTCTATTGAGTTAATGGCCTCTTCAAATGGCAGGAGTAGTAGTAGAGGAGGTGGGGGAATGTGAAGTGGTGATAAAAATTGTGCTGTGCCTTTAAGTATTGAAATTGGCTGCCTGCCTTAGTGAAGAGGACAGATCCCAACTCCCTCAATCCTTCTACTCCCTCCTCTCCACCTACCTCCCTGGGAAACTGAATCAAAGAGCCATTCTGAAATAATTTCCCTCCATTTTCCCAGACACTGCTCTACTCCAACACCATCTCCATTAGATTGGGAATATTTAGTCATTGTTTCCAATTTAACCTGACATGTTAACCTGATTTCTCTCATTGCCAGACGTGCTCAGTGCTTCCAGTGTCAGGACTATTCACTTTTGTTCCAGATCTTCAACATCTACAGAAAGGCAGACTTCCAGAAAAGCATCAAGCTGAGATACGATTGCTGTCTCGTGTGGATGTAAAGGATGCCATGCTACAAAGGGCAGGAGTGTTCTCTGTAGCATCCTGGCCATTTTCATTCCTCATTCAAAATCACAGCAAATAAATTATCTACTTGTGCTGTTATTGCTGCTTATGCACTCAGATCGGTTGCTGTGATTTCTGCATTGCAATAGTGAAGACACTTCAAAAGGACATCATTAGCTATAAAGCACCTTGAGACTTTTGAGGTTGTGAAAAGCAAGTTTAAGTGTTGCTGTGTTGTTGCTTGGTATATTTAAAAGTAACATTTAAAAGAAAATGAGCTAACTTCATACAAAAACAACTTTGGTCATGTGATCAAACTGGTCTAAAGAGCACAGCTGTGACACAGCAGAGAGCCAAGATAGGAACACAGAAGGAAAACCAAGTAAGCAAAATATACATTCTTCACAAGCAAATATTACGCTATTTGGAAACATAACAAGGGAAATATTGTTATGCACACTCAACAAAAACATCAAGAATAATGACACAGATGAATAGAAAACTTGTAGCAGCTTGATGAAAGCCTCTAAAAGGTTGGCATATCTAAGTCCTGTTGCAACAGAATCTACCATTGTGTCAGATTAATGTAGAGAATAATCTTGAGCTCTCTCACTATAGTACCTCAAGGAGACAGTAATTCTCAGGTAATTCTGCTGAGTAAGCTGCCCTTGTTCTCAATAACTCTACACATAGAGGAAAGTGGAATTCTAATGTGGAGAAGCTTATCACTCATTCACTTCCTATTAACCATTATAGATGTGTTGTTATTAACATAAAGCAGGCTTAACAAAAAGATAGAAATTGGAGAAGCGGAGATTTCTCAATCAATGCAACCATTTTTACAAAACACCTCATGCATCTGATCCAGATAAATGTGACCAAAAGGGATGGACAACTCTTGGTTTCATCAGCGTTGGTTAAACAACTTACCTTCACTTTCCATCTGTTCCTCAGCCGCATGGATGTCGGAGACATGGGGGAATCAGGACAGAGGAGTTGAAAGGAGAGAGGAGCTGAAATGAAGATAGGTTGTTGCTGTTGTGTACTTGAGTTGGTAAAGCATAGATAATTTGTCTTTATGTAGCAAAGAAGAACCATTTAAATGGAGTGACTATGCAAAAGGAGGCAGCAGTGTAGATATAGCTATCCAACTACTCAAGGAGATAATTTCTGTTATTTTAAATCATGGGATACTTGGTGCCACCTGAAATTTCCCTGGAGAAGGTGGGTGGTGAGCTGCTTCCTTCAACTATTACAGTCTGTGGAGAGTAGGCACACCCATAGTGCTGCCAGGATGGGTGTTCCAGGATTTCGACCTAGCAAGGTGAAAGAACAGCAACATAGTTCCAAATCAGGGTAGCATGAAGCTCAGAGAGCAACTTGCAGATAATGGTGTTCCCATGTATCTGCTGCCCCTGTCAATCTAGATGGTAGCGATGGCAGATTTGAAGATTCTATTTGTTTATTTGTTGCTTGGTATTTGTTGCTTGATATTCTATTTGCAAGTTGCTGCAATGAATATTGTGTATTACACACACACTATATGTTGGTGGAGGGAGTGAAAATTTAAGATGGTAAATGGGAATGCCAATCAAGTGGTTGCTTTGTCCTAGGTGTTGCCAAGTTTTTTCAGTGCCCTTATTGGCACTCAAGCATTGAGAGCCTCCTCTACTGACAGCAAACTCTCACTCTGGTCCCTATTTAGCCAATCAGTGGAAGTTAGCTAAGTCCTATCAACTAGAATATGCTTATACAGCAATCCCCATTTTGTAGTCAATGTAGCAAATTCTGAATAGAATAGTTATACAAAGAAATTTTAAAAATTGCTCCCTTTTTATTGGTTTTATCCAGTTATAAAATAGTGGGAAGTGGGTGCAAATGTATTGTAGGCTGGATCAATCAATGAGTAGGCTGTTTTCCCATTCTCTAAATTTTTTGGCTGAGTATTTTTGTCTCCTCCTTGCCATCCTGGAGTATTCTTCACTAAGAACAAAAATGGCCAAGAACACATTCTTATAAACCCGCAACAAGAAGTCTGCATTTTTCATAGCAACAATGGGATCAATTAAATTAACATTATTAATGGGGAGATAGCAACGTAGTGGCAATGTTACTGGGTTTGTAATGCAGAAGTCCAGACTAAGGTTCTGGGGACATGGGTTTGAAACCCACCATGATAGATGGTAAAATTTGTATTCAATAGTTAAAATTGAACTAAAAAGCTAGTCTAAATGGCAATCATAGACAACAAACCAATGTTGATTGTTGTAAAAACACGGCTAATTTACTAATGTCCTATAGGGAAGGAAATCTGATGTTCTCACCTGGCCTGGTCTACATGTGATTCCAGACTCTCAGCAATGTAATTGACTCTTAACAGCCCTCCAGTCAATTAGGGATGGGCAATAAATACTGGCCTTGCTAGTGAAGTCCGTATCCCACGAACAAGTAAAAAAATGGAATGATAATGAGGAAACTGATATCTTGAAACTATGCCACTAGACTTTGAGGATATTTATTCATTATAGGGCAATCAGAAAATAAAAACATTCTAATGTTGGTTCATTGCCAGATCGTGGGTAATATCAAAAAGTTAAATACAATGTGATTCAGTTATTTCACATTTACTGACCCTATTGGGCTTTAAAATCTCAGGGTGGGAATGCTTCTGCTGATATAACATACACTTTAATGGGAAAACCTGGTTTCTAAACAAGTAGTTTCATTTTAAGTATTCAGGAACATATCTACTACTTAAAATGGGATCATCCTGTATCCTTCAGAGTTCAGAAGATTCAGAGGTAGTCTCATTGAAGTGTAGAAAATTCTGAGATGGCTTAACAGAGTAGATGAGGGCTGTATCCCTTGGTTAGAGAGTCTAGAATGAAGGGGCATGATAGCAGGTAAGGAGTCTGCTAAGTGTGACAGAGATGATTGTGAAGGTTCAATCATTTTATACATTCAAAGCAAGGGTCAAAACTGTTTCACTAAAGGGTCACTAAAAGAGACAGGGAAAGTGAGGATGAGACAGGAAAGTGGAGATGAGGTGGAAAGTCATATTGAACAGCAGGGCAGGCCGTTTAGCCTGCCCCATTCCTATTTTTCATGTTGCCCTCGCCAGAAAGCCAATGGAAGAACTCCCACAACAGGAGGAGCACACGCCATGCATCCTTTCAAATTGATTTACAAATTCTACTCTTTAACCACATTTCCCCGAAATAGGCTGTCTGTTAACCTAAGTTCTGCTCGCCTTTTTCACATTTTTTTTTAAAATAGTTGTGAAAACACAATTCATAGTTTCTGGAATGAAGTTTGAAAAGTAACTTAATCCAATATCCATGTCATGCCAACTGATCAAAAGTGCTTTGTATTTTTGCCTCTCTGTGGCAGGCTTTGCGACTGTTGCTATTAGGATAGGTCATTCACAACGGTCAGCATAACCTGTTCCTTGTTATACAACAATGTTGTGTCAACATGTTCCATATTCGCTCTCTGTTTGGGTGATTAAAACTACAAGGAATAAAAGTCAATACAACATTGACAACATCCTGCCAAAGCCATTGTGTGCTTACTTGTGATGTTTCTTTAAACCCAACTAGGTCTGTGAGTGAATGTGAGTCTCTGTGCATTACAGTAAAAGTTCTCTGATCTATATATCAAAAAAAAAGCAATTGTAAAGCCAATTATGCATTAACTGATGGGAATTTACACCAAAGGTTTGGTGAGAAAATGGCTCCCTTTGATTTTCTTTTGTTCCTACTGAAAGTCTGGAAGTAATGCTCATGACCAGCATGGTTACCTCTTTGTGATAGCTGCTGTTGCTATGTTATGATCTATACACAAAATTTAACAATGGGACTTAAAGAGCTGCATTTGTATACTTGGCTATTGATGTGAGGGATAGGATAAAACCATGTGCAAATGGTTCTCATGCCAGTCACACAGGTTTTGAAAAGTCTCAACAGGGAAAGGAATTTGTTTGACTGGCACAACATCTAGTGGCATTGTGCTGATCCCCACAGGCAGACAGCAGATAAGCTGCTATCAGCTATTACATTGTACTGCCTGCACCTCTGGAATCGATACAAGTCTGTATTGCACTACTGGAAGCAATACCACATAAACACATTTCTCACTGATGTCAATAGGAATAGAACCCTGTCCAGTGATGTTTTGATTACTCCAGCAATATCACATCTGATGACCAGAAATTATCCAGGACAGCTTCATTAAAAATAGAGCACCTCATGCATTTGCCAAATTTGTTCTGAATTAGATTTCTGATTTTTAAAATATTCTTTTCCTTTGGAATATGGTTCGAAAGGAGTTCTACTCAAGAGCAGGATGTCACAGCACGTAGAACAACAATGTCATACAGCATTGGAAATTACTGCTGTCATATTCTCCAATGAGCAGATGACCTCCAGATTAGGAAGCCCCCAGCGTTTGATATCTGATCTGTGGTGAATTAACTGAAGTCCATCAATGGTTGAGCATTGGTTAGGTAGAAATAAAAATCCACTGGATGGCAAAATGTGGAAAATTATTTCATTTGCAAGAATTCACAATAGTAGCTTCACCAGCCCACACAAACAGCTACAAAGTTACGTTTAAAGATTCACAGTCAGTCTGTTTGCATGTTTCTGTTATGAAAATCCTTACAAAATAAGGACTGACTGTGTGAAGTCTATTTCCTCAGTGTGTTGAACATTACTTTGAATTCAACTGAGACACTATTGTAGCCCAATAATATATATCAAATTGTTCCTACAAGCAGATCAGCATCAGGATTAAAGGTTGGCAGGAAGGCAGGCCCTAAATTGCACACCTCCACCCATCATGCCAATTTGTCACCATGATCCTGATCTCGAGTCATTTTTAAAGCGGCATCCCGCTGGCAAGTGGCAGGTAGCCAATTGATCTGATTTGATTTGATTTATTATTGTCAATGTACCTAAGTACAATGAAAAGTTTTGTTCTGTGTGCAGTACAGCAGATCCTCCAATCTGCAACCTCAGAAAGTTAGATCAGTATGGAGAATGGTAAGGCAATCATGCAGGATTCACATTGTGAAAGTTGGAGGCAGAGGGAGCCTTGATTAATCCTGCATGGGACACTGCTCCCTATGTCCAATGGAAGGACTGCCACTCAACCAAAATTGGATTATTCTTCAGAGAGCGTGTCCATGCTGAAGTGCCCCTCTTCCCCCTCTCCACTGCCAGTGAGGTTCTGATGTGTTGTTACTGAAGGGCCTCCCACTAACTATCCTTAATCACATGGCATACCTGCTCCCTGCAAGTAAATGACCTCGTCCTTCCTCTCAAAGCCTGGGAAGATGTGTCTGGAAAACTCCTTGCGGCATTGGATCCTGGAACTGATCCCAACTACAGGTTCCTGATGTTGAAAATCCAGCTCATGTGTTCTATTCAATTTCAATCTCAGCTGTGGTTCAGTAGACAGCACTTTAGCTGTTTGAGTCAGAAGTTTGTGGGTTCAAGTTTTGTTTGTGGTGCATGAGGTGTTGAACTAATGCTCTGTCTGATTTCACAAGTGAATGTTAAAAATTCACACCACCATTTGAAAAAGAACATGATGTTCTTCTCTCAATCAACATTACTTAAAAAAGACAGATTCTCCGAGCATTATCTTATTGTTATTTATGGGACTTTACTGTGTATAATTTGGCTGTCACGCTTGTGAAATTTCTGTTGAAAAGCCACCAGCTCTTTGAGAAGACTATGAGTTGAGCATTATAACATTTCCTTAATGCAGTTTGCATTTATGTTTAAATGAAAACAAAATTAAACTCCTAGGCATAACCACTGAGATGAAGTCATTAATTTATTTTCTGCAGATTAAAATTGTAAAATATATTTCAAGATATAAACTCTTGATGACAGTGCTACTTAACACACAAAAAAGTCATTTCAAATGTACTTTTAATGGGATCTTTGGGATATTTATCCTGAATTATTACTAAGTTGCACATCTACTAATTATGCCTCAAGTTCAAAGATGGATAACCAACGATATAAGTCAACATAAGATACATGACTGTGAATGAGCTACAATCTCAGCACTTTTTTTGTGCTTCACAGAATTTGCAAACACAGAGCACAATTTCCTGGTTGTGTGAAATTTAGCTCTACTTATTATGATCCAAGTTGATGTTATTACTGGACACATCATGTTTTGACTTGTTTTAATTCTAACAAAACAATCCTTTGCTGAAACAAGCATACAGTGCTGCATGTTTTGTTTTCCAAATAAAATGGAAGTTTGTTAACAAAAGAAAAGATAGAATAGAATAAATGAAATCATCTACTTATAGCACAAATTCAAAGATATTTAAACGCACAATAAAAGTATAATCCCATTAATCCCAAAATGCACCTTCACAAATAGGACAGAAACAAAACAGGAACAAAAACAAAGTTGCTGGAAAAGCTCAGCAGGTCTGGCAACATCTGTGAAGGAAAAACAGAGTTAATGTTTTGGATCCGGTGACCCTTCCTCAGAACTGATTTTGTACAGTACCCAAAACACACTCTTGGTACAATATCAAAATACCACTCATACAATACTCACACTCGAGTCCTTGTATCTAGCACTGTGGGAGTTTAAGTTATTTATGATTTCAACTTTTAGACTGAAACTGCAGATAGTTTCTTCTTGGAGCTATTATACATTTTCTTAAATGTGTGGTCTTTAAAGAAACTGCTTCAGGGCTTTACACCAATACAGTTCTTAGACTAAAGTAACATAATTCTTTATATAATCCTTCCTTTCTCAGAAGTATGCTTTATACAACCTATTCCAAGGCCTCGAGGTGAAACTAAAAAAAACTCACTCAAAGCTATAGTGTTTCCCTTGAGCTTAAAAAAAACTCCTGACCTTTTGAACTGTTTGGTCATAAAATCTCTACCAATGTACATAAAAATCTATTACTTCTAAAGCTGGACTTCAAAAACTGGTTAAAAAGAACTCGCAACAGTAGCAAAAAGTGAACAATTAATTTCCAATATGCACAAAACCCACCAGTTTCTAACTCAAGAATCAGAAACACAAAATTGCAATAAATAGTAATAGAAATGCCACAATTTACATCACATACCGCTGGAAAAAAAGATACCAGTTTCTGTGCCAGATTCCACTTAGAGAATGAAAACAAAAACAAACTTAGAATGAGAAAGATGGCTAGGAGTAGGACACGTTGCCCTTTGAACCTGTGCCTTCCTTTTTACATCATGGCTGATCCACTGGAAATCTAAACTTTCCTGTCTGGTTCCTTTAGTGGTCAAAGTTTTGTCACATATGTGTCTCAAATATACTCAAAAACTACATTTCCACAAACCTCTAGTCTGGGAATGTTATAACAACTCACTGCCTGGGTGAGTAACTTTCTCCTCAGCCCCAGATGTCTGACCCCTTCTTCTGAGACTATGCCCCTAGTCTTAGACATCCCAGCCAGTGGAAGCATCCCTCAGCATCTATCCATCTCAGAAAATTATATGTTTTAATGAGGCCACACTTCAAGAATATGAGTTCTTTCTTGTATACATGCAATGTTTTTAAGCAACGTCAGGTTATTCCAGAGTGGTTTTGTATTGCACTCTGTGTTATAATGTAGGACTTTACTGTAAAAACAGAGTTTGTTCTAATGGTTTGTTTCCTAAGTCTTGTGGAAAAATTGGTCATGGATACACAGATAAAACACACAGATTTATTTAAAACAAATTAAGAGATATTAAGATAGTATTAAGATATGCTATAAATATTAAGAGCCTTCAACGGTCAGGTGTGGTTTTAGTAAACAGTTTGATTCTGTCGCAATTTGCCCAGTTTCCTCTCAGTACAAATAAAACTGAAAGAACTGCAGATGCTATAAATCAGGAATAAAAACCAAAGTTGCTGGAAAAGCTCAGCAGGTCTGGCAGCATCTGTGAAGGTAAAAAACAGAGTTAACGTTTCGGTTCCTCAGAGGTTCTGAGGAAGGGTCACCGGACCCGAAACGTTAACTCTGTTTATTCCTTCACAGATGCTGCCAGACTTTCCTCTCTGTACACTTCTTCTAGTCCACAAGCTTTTAGCAATGTTGTAAAAATAACGCTGCAGGTGGAAGACCATACAAATAGATCAATGGCTTGTATAGGAAAAACCCAAACTAAAATGCCTACTTATAGTGTGGAAACCCAGGCATTATTTCCAAGAGACTGTGTGATAGAAGGAAGAAGGCTGCACACCAGCATTCTGACTTATTGATGTATCACAGAAAGGAGTGGTGAAGATTTTGTGGTATGCATATCTTGACATTTACCTTTATACCTTACTCTTTCCTTCTCCCACATAAGCTTTTAGAAAATAAACAGCACAATTGTCCTGCAAGCGCAGTTTTAAAATTCCAATCCTGTGCTTCACTTCTCACCACTTTGCTTATTTTGATCAATTGCCCATGCACCATTGTGCCTCTCTCCAGTTTTGCACAGATATAGATTTCTTTGCCATGTAAAGTGACCCTTCCAGACAGTAAAGCATCAACTTTATTTCACTATATTTTTTTCTGATGCAGAGATACATTGACATGTTTTCAACAATTAACATTCTATCTGCAGCTGATGAACTTTTTACTCTCTTTGAGACAAGTTGATTGGTAAGGTCAAAACCTGTTCTGTGTGTGAAAAGTAGTTATTCTCAGTAGATTTTTAAAAAAAAAACTGTAGGAAGTATCTTGGGTTGCTAAATTAATGGATTAACCAGAATCAAAAAGTTGCAGATAAACCACAGCCCTAAAGTTATAACCTAATATCTAAAGACATGATATACCAGATTATGAAATACAGCCCATTAACTTATCAAGATTACAGATCTTCTTAAAGGTCAGTTAATGATGGGAAAAATACTTGCCTTGCCAACAATGCCAACATCACATGAATAATTGAAAAAAAAAGCAAACTTTATTACTCTTCAAAGAAACAAAGTAATTGACTACTGGAGAGACTGATCGTGATAGTGAAGAAAACACAAACTTGCACAAAATAAATATCAGTTCATTATGTCAAAATTCACTTCTTGTTTGTTTTAAGCTATGCAAAAAGTTGCCAGTGCTAAATATTCCCTTACCCATATTCAAATTTAATTAATGACAACTTCTACCATAAGCACAACTATAGCAGAACTAGAGCTTTCATTATGAGTTTTCCTCAATAGAATAGTAGAATAAGATTTCACTTTTTGCTTCCAGATTCCAAAGTCAGTGGTCACGGTCCTCCTCCACTATGGGGTAATAGTCGCCTGGCTATGATTTTCGACAATTAGTGGCTAAAGGGCAGGTTCACTCTCTAATTAAAGCTTTTGAAGCTGTAGGTTATTCACCTTGGCAAGAGTTAGCTGGCAGAGCAGTTTAGAGAGAGAGTAAGGGCATTTCCATCTTGAGGCATGCTGGTTCCAACTTGTAAGATGTGTACATTTAAAGTGGTCTCAATAGCCAGACAACCCTTCCACAGTTCAGCTGCAGCCATGTAGTTTGAAGTCTCCTATGATATGTAGCCTCTTTTTGCTCTGTTAGGTAAAAAATATTTTTCTTTTCCTCTCCAAGTTGCCTTCTGGAACATAGAAAATAGGAGCAGCAGTAGGCCATTCAGCCTTTTGAGCCTGTTCTGCCATTTAATATGATCATGGCTGATCATCCAACTCAATACCCTGTTTCTGCTGTCTCCCCATGTCCTGTGATCCCTCTAGCACCAGGAACTATAACTAACTCCTTCTTGAAAACATTCAATGTTTTGTCCTCAACTCCTTTTTATAGCAAGAATTCGACAGTTTCACCACTCTCTGGGGTGAAAATATCTTTCCTCATCTCAGTCCTAAATGGCCTGCCCTGTATCTTTAAACTGTGAAGCCTAGTTCTGGACTCCCTGGTCATCAGGAACATACTTCCTGTGTTTACCATATCTAGCCTTAAAATAATTTTATTGGTTTCTATGAGACAACTCCCAGCCCACCCGCAAATTCTTCAAAACTCTAATCAATATAATCCTGACTAATCTAGTCTCTCTTCATTTGCTGGTCCTGCCATCCCAGGAATCAGCCTGGTAAACCTTTGTTGCACTCCTTTCAGAGCCAGAACTTCCTTCCTCAGATAAGGAGACCAAAACCACACACTATACTCCAGATGTGGTCTCAATAAGACCCTATACAATTGCAGCAAGAAATCCAACTTCTGTACTCAAATCCTGTAGCTAGGAAGTCCAGCATACCATTTGCCTTCTTCACCATCTGCTGCACCTGCATGCTTGCCTTCAGTGACTGGTGTACAAGAACACTCAGGTCTCATTGCCCCTCTCCCTCTCCTATTCAGATAATAATCTGCCTTCCTACTTTTGTTACCAAAGTGGATAACCTCACTTTTATCCATATTATAATTCATTTTCCATGTCTATTCACTCAACTTGGCCAAATCACACTGAAGCATCCCTGTTTCCTCATCACAGCTCATCCTCCTACCCAGCTTTGTGCTGTCTATAATCCTGGCACTATTGTATTTAGTTCTTTCATCTAAATTATTAAATGTATTGTGAACAGGTGAGGTCCAAGCACTGATTCCTACTGTATCCCACTGGTCACTGGCTCTCACTCAAAAAAAGAACCATTTATTCCTACACTGTTTCCTGTTTGCTAACCAATTCTCTCTAAGGATCAGTGACTCATCAGCAGTAATTAAAAGTCCTCATTCTTCATCTGTAATTCCTTTACATTTTGGACATCTCTCACAGTTTTTCTGTTAGCATGGGGAGCTTATGTGAACAAATCTAAATGATTTCTTTCAATGATGTTATCACTGGTTCAGATGTGTGTCAATGTTACTGTTTCAGTTCAGTCCACATAATAATCTGTTAATATGAACATGTTGCCCTTAGACTGAAATGAATCCATTCCTAGGCATAACCATGGAATTTAGTAGAAGACAGTGACATTGTTGTTTTCTTGATTCTTGTCTGTGAATTGCACGTGTCGTTGAGCTGGATATCAATTTTTTTAATGGCTACGAGAGACCTGGCCACCAAAAGGTATACGGTGCTCTGGCTCTACACTTCAAACAATATCTAGAAACCTTGACCTAGGTGTAAGATTTCAAATCTCAGTGCTCTTAGGATTACTATTCTACCATTGCAAAGCAGCAATTCATCCATCAACAGCCAGTTGTTCTCTCTCTACTTGAAATATGGTCTCCAGACTGGACGAAGTGGTATATATGTCACCCATCCTCAAATATAAAACTCGCTGATCTGCTTACATTCCTCATCTGATTTTTGTTTCATTTTTATTTCACTCAATATTTATGTAGTTATTGATAACATATGGACTATTATTAGAACAAGATCCATACTTCCATAAACTCGACATCTCATTTTTCAGAATTCTGTTTCAATGCATGGTAATGCATCTGCTATATTCAGTTACAAGTTTTGAACATTTACCATAGGAGTATCAAACCTCATCAATCTTAATTTAAACCTTTCAACTCTGGATGGCATTGCTGTAAGCTCATTCAAATTCTGTTTCTATTGGAAAGTGAAGATCGAAGGTGTAGTTGGAAAATTGTGCATATGCCCACATAGCCGCTAAATTTTCCATTTTGGAATACTGAATATCCCTTCTCCATGTCCATTAATGAGCTTGAGGCATAATAGAATGGTTTGCATTTCCATCCATTTGTATTGGAAACAGTGCTGCCTCAAACTTAGAGTGGATGGGTATGCTGCTATTGCCGCAGATAATTCCAAATCATAGCATGTATTATTTCTGATGACATCAAATCCTCCTTGACTTTTTTCAAATGATTTCCATATTCTCCTCTGAACACCATTCATTAATTTGTCAAATAAACTAGAACAATGGCTTATTGAGCTCTGCTACTTTTTTTAGAAATTTAGCTACTTTGATTTACATTTCCAGGAACGATTGTAAATCTGTAACATTTCTTGAAGATTAAAAATATTTAATGACTCTGGTCTTCAGTGGACCAATCTATTTTCCTGATCAAATCACAACTCGACCAAGAAACTGATTTGTTGGTTGTGAAAAGTCGCACATACTGTCGAGTGTCAATCCTGTCTCTCGCAGTCTTCTTAGTACTGCTGTCAATATCATGTCATGTTCAGCTTCTGGGATTAGTGCTGTGTGATACACTGTTTTTAACCTTCACAGCACTGTAAATAACTTTGAACATTCTGCAATGAAGTCTCCTGATTGACCTTCACCATTCTTTATATCTTCTATCCTGTGAATTAATTCAATTCCATACATACTTTCCATACACACTGATCTTGAATTAAGCACAATACTTCAGTAATTACTTTTTCTCTGTGCCTTAAAGTAGTGGTTCTTTCTCACAGACCTTCAGCTCTATTTCTCTAAGTCCATGTAACTTTTTGCAGGATGGTTGAAGAGCACTCTTGTTTCATAATCTTAAAGGACTGAAGTCGCTGCTCCAGTATTTAATTTAAATGGTGTCCTAGTGACCTTCTACCATAGCCTGTACACTCCAAATAATTTCCAATTCATTCATTAATCTTTCCCAAGATGTAAGTCAATAACTTGTGAATGTTCTATTTCATAGACTTTGAGTGTTTTGCCACTTATTTCCAATCTGACATACTGCCTGAAAATGTCCCATCTTTTTGCATCAAATTAATGGAACAATTCCTGTACCTATGACTTTGTCTTCCGTACCATCAATTGCTAGTTTGAGCTGCTACCAGTAGTTGCTTTTCATGCTATACATGCATCCTGTCAAATTTCACTCGTTTATATCTGAGAAATTCAACAGTTTCTTTGGGATCTCTCTCTCTTCCTTTTCTCCCCACTACTCCTGCTCCTCTGGCTACCAATCAATTCTGCCTCCTGATTTCAACTTGCCTACTTTAAAAAAAATCAGTCTTGGCAAAGTCAAGTCTTTTCAGAATCATAAAATCCCTACAGAATGGATAAGAGGCCAGTCAGCCCAACAAGTCTACACCAAACCTCTGAAGAGCATACTTAATCTCTGCACGTTTGGCCTGTAGGAAGAACCTGGCAGAAACTCACACGGATACAAGGAGAATGTGCAAACTCCACACAGTCAGCCAAGGCTGCAATCAAACTTGGCTCCCTGATACTGTTAGGCAGCAGTGTTAACTTCTGAGCCACTGTGCCACCTGTGTCTACAAGGTCTGCAAATTATCTAATATTGCATCCTCCATTACTCCAACAACTATTCTTCTGTGAATTGTAACTAGGGATGAGCAGTAAATGCTGGCTTGGCTAGCGATGGCCACGTCCCATGAGTGAATGTAAGAAGACATTAGGTCCTCTGTCAGATTATCATATTAACAGCCATCTGATAATTGGTACAAATCATTCATAAATGTATTAATACTTTCCCTGTGTTTCTGGGTATGTTTATTGAATTTTACATTGTGCATCAATAACTTTGCCATATGCAGCTTTTCCCACCCAGACTCACATTCCCGCACTATCCTTATAACCCCACATTTCCTATGGCCAATTCACCTAACCTGCCTACATTTGGACAGTGGAAAACCTGAGCATTTACTGGACACCTATGATGACACAAGGAGAACGTGCAAACCACATACAGACAGTCACCCAAGCCTAGGTGAGTCTTGAACATAGTTATAAAATAAAGGGACACTCATTTAAAACTGAGATATGAAGAAATGTCTCCTCTCAGAGAGTAGACAATGTTTGGAATTCTCAACCCTCAGAGATTAAACTTCTTAGAGAATGTCCAGAATTCTCTGCCCAAAGTGTAATGGAGGTTTTATCACTGTAAATATATAAAGAGGCAGTAGATAGATTTTTGAAATATCAAGGGCTATGAGTTGCTGGCATGAGAGAGGAGTTGAGGCCTTTGGTAGATCAGTAAAGATCTTATAGAAATGTGGGCAGTGTTGAGGGAACATATGCCCTTCTTCTACCATTTTATACCCTATTTCATGCCCTATTTCATACCTGCTTATACCTCAGCCCAATTCAGGCTTATATGTAACTTTTAGAAAACTCTCCAGTTGAGGTAGAGATTCTACCAATTACTGTTTTGTTTTACTGCTTGCTACCATACAATAATTTGTCAGGTTCAAGTGGTTTCAATAACTCTTGAAGACTGCTACCTATAAAACAGTCTAACTTTACTATATTTGCAGTGAGAAGAATACCCCCATACACTTTATTTCCATGCTACTTTCTCACCTTTCAGTTTTCATGAGAGTATGTTGCTTCTTACTATAATGTGATACACTATTCCAGTTAACCGTTTATGGAACATACAACATACAACATACTATACAACATACTTCATTATGTTGTAGAACTGAGAGCCTCAAAGTTAAAGTCATCCTGGAGCTCTGGCTCCCCGCTGTGGTATTCTGCCAGAAGGACATGTCCAGAGAGATAACCTAGACCCTGACTACTTGAAGGTTTGTAGGCTGGTTGGAAATCTCCAGTCAGTTTCTGCTGCCTCACTATATCTGGGATTCAGGTTCGATTCCAGCCTTGGGTGACTGTGTAGAGCTAGCATGTTCTCCTTGTGTCTGTGTGGGTTTCCTAAGATGTGCACATTTGGTGGATTAGCCATGGTAAATGCGGGGTTATAGGGCTAGGCTACGGGGCTGCTTAGTCTGGGTGGGATATACTTTGGAGAATTGATTGGCCAAATGACCTCTTTCTGCAATGTAAGGATCCCATGACTTATCTATGAGAAGTCTTTAGTTTTTTTTAAATGCTCAGGATGTGCTGTGAAATCACCATGCCATCAACTACTTTCCATTCCTGTCTACCTCCGTATAGGGAAGGTGGGGGGAGGCCAGAGTGGCGTTGGTGGCCTAAAATCCTTTCCTTGGTATTGATATTCAACAGACAAGTCAATTCTCATCTCTATGTAAACATTTACCAGCTAAATTCTTGGTAGCATTTATGCCTGCCCTTAAGCAACTCCAGAATGCTAACACCAGTTTTGACCATTCAATCTGGTGAGCCTTCCACTAATTGGAGACACCAGGAACCCAGGGGCACAACCTCAGAATGAAGGGATCTAAAGTTCCTTTAGAACTGAGAAGAGGAGGAATTTTTCATCCAGAGGGTAATGAATCTGTGGAACTCACTACCACAGCAGTCTGTAGATATCAAGTCATTGAGTGTATTTAGGACAGAGATGGATAAATTCTTGATCAGTAAAGGGAGAAGGCAGGAGAATGAAGTTGAGAAACAGACCAGCCGTGATCAAGTGATGGAGTAACTCAATGGGCCAAATGGTCTAAGAACATTTGTACCATGTTTTCTTTAAGTTTGTGACTTTTTCCATAACCTGTTAAATACAGAACAGATATAGCTTATGCCGGAAACTTGGCATGATTATTAAATGCAATAACAATCCCAGGAGAAGAACAAAATCAGTACTTTATTTTGTATAATAAAACTGGCATAGAATTTACTTTCACCTGATGTTAACAAAGGAAATATATGTTTTGCAAAAAAGCAGCATTCAATGTTTTATTGCTAAAAGAACTGGTCGACTGCGAAAAAAAATTTAAGTATGAATCATTTAGAATTATCTTGTGATTTAAGCCAATACTTTCTGAAGAAGGGTCTCGGCCCGAAATGTCAGCCTTCTTGCTCCTCTGATGCTGCTTGGCCTGCTGTGTTCATCCAGCTCTACACCTTAATGTTCAGGTAGCAGAGATAACGAGTGCCTGACTGGATTATCTCTGAACTGCACAAGTACTGCCCAAGGCTTCTTGTTCCTTATCCCTAAGTGAGGCTCTTCAACTCTCTTCTATTGATCTCAAAATCAGTTACATCACTCCAATTCTCATGACTCTCATTATACCACAATAAATTTTTCAACATTTCCTTGTTATTCCAAAATACCTCAAAAGGAGGAATGTGCAGGGGTGTGTCAGGGATGCTGGGGGATATGGCAGTACATGAATTGCCCCTTAGAAGTGCCAGCTTAGCAGGGTGAATTGAATGACATTCTTCTAAGTCGGAATGATACAGTGTCACAACATTAAACCAGATTTCACTGCAGTTTCAAACAACGAGGTCATTTTAAATGTCACTTTTCATCTGTGTTTCTATCTTTATACTGCAATACCATGCAAAGGGTGGGAAAAAAGACTTATCATGCTCAAAACAGAATCGCTTGGAGTTTCTGTTCATTGACCTGATTTTCAATTCATCCTATATAAGTGTAAATTAAACAAAGGACCAGCCAGCAGCACAAACAATGAGAGTAATCAGGCTGGACACTGTCATCGTTCTCATCCACCCTCAGATCATTAGTTGACCACTTGAGGGCTTCAATTAGATCATAAACTGATGGACCAACTTGCGACCTCGCATGCATTGGTACGGGTAGGGGGCTCCTGTGGTTCAATCGTAGTGTCCTTAAGCTGAATGAGGAGGCCCAGCTTCAAGTCCCAACTCCTCCAGAGGTGTGTAATGACATCTCCGAACAGGTTGATCAGAAAATATCGACACAGGCAAATTGCAACAGGGATAGGCACTGAGAACATCATTGACATGGTGCCCAAATTAATGGTCCCTCCCCACCCCATGGGCCATTGTTTTGCCTTAAGATGCTGTAACTATACTAACATAACATTACAGCTGTATTTTTAATGGTTCTTCAATGCTTTCTTGAAACCAACAATGGCATATCTAGCTCTCTGTAGATGTTTTCGCTTTGCTTCAGAGATTCTGTCTCAATTTCTTTGGGTGAAGTTGAAAAATTACAAAATAACTCCAGAAAGAGCAACTGGAATTTTGAGAATTCAAATAACTGTGTCAATCCAAAATACCATCAATTAGACAAAGGTGGAGAAAAAGGAGGCTAAGGGCAGGCTGGATTGAAGGATATGAAATTACAAGGGTTTCTAATTAGAGTAGATAAGAAGGTTTTGCTCATCTTATTTTGAGGGTGGATGTAACCAAATTTATGGTAACAATTAGGAATCTTAGAGAAATTTCGAGAATATTTCTTTTCTCTCACAGGATACTGGAGGTCTGGAACTTACTGCTTGAAAGGATGATAGAAGCAGAAACTCTCACAACATTTAAGACATAATGGAGTTCACACTTGAAGTCTCATAACCTACAGGGTGTGGGCCAAGAACCAGAAAATCTGACTAGGCTAAATGACTTCTTATCAGATGGTATGATGGCAATGGGCAATATATTCTGTACTGTAAATTTTGATGATCCTAGTTCAATTTATGATCAGTAACATTTTTTCTTAGATTCATATGTGGTACAATTAAGTGTGAAATAGAACTGTACTCCATGTCTGACATGTAAGCCCTATTCCTAGCTCCGCAGATGCTGCCCAATCTGCTGAGCCTTGTATGCATTTTCTTTTATTTCAAAGTTCCAGCATACATCTTGGCACTGCAATGGTCTTAGTTAAAAGGAAAACATTTGTAAAGAATTTAAGAACTTCAAGGTAGGAGCTGTTCCTTTCACTTTGGAGCAATACAATTACATTTCATCAATGATAGTTTGCAACCTGAATCTCTGACTTAACAGAAGATTTTCTTCAACACTGAACATTCCATAGATAGTCATTTGCAACTATTGTAAATTTTAGACAGTTCATCACACTAGAGTGCAAGATAACAAAAATGTTTTTCCACCATGAGTAACGCTGGTACAATTAAGTACCTGCAATGCTGCATACTTTACAGACTCTCATTTAAAGGAGAGTGTACTTCGTATTTTGCAAAGGCAATTTACATTAATGCAGCCCCATTATAACCAAAGCATTTTACAGGAGCATCTAAAAAAGAAATTGGCATGCAAGATGTTAAGGCAGATAAGCAAAAGCTTGGTCAAAGAGTTAAGTTCTCAGGCACATCTTAGAGGAGGAAAGGGAAGTTATGGGCATAGCATTGATGGGAAATTCTACAGCTCTGGGGTTAAGCAACTGAAGACTCAGACACCAAGTAGGGATTAAAACCATGGATGCTCAAGAGACCAGAATTGGAGGATCTTGCAGAGGACTAAGCAACTAGAGGAAACAGAGAAACGGAAGGACAAAGCCATGAAGGAATTTGAAAACAAGTGTGGCAATTTTAAAAGCCACTCTATGCTACTCAATGAGGAGTTAATGTGGATCAGCAAGGATAGGGATGATGAGTGATTTTTTTTTCATCTAAGAAGCTAATCATTGTCTCTTGCTAGTACAGATCTTGAACATTGCTGAAAAGAGAGGCATGTTGCTGAAGCTTTCGTCTTGCGCTGCTCAGGAGAAATGCAAGATTGCCAAACTTCAAACAATCACAGCAATTTATAGTATGGTTGAAAAGGGTTTGTTAAACTGTTTGACTGTGATTGGCAAGAATTTCAAATAACCATGACAATTTGCATAACACTTCAAACATGGGAAGCAGAATTTTGGGTGATTTCAAGTTAACAGAGGGTACACTGTGGGACACCAGCCAGTATTGTGTTGGAATAGCCAAGACTAGAGGTAACGCAGGCATGGGTGAGAGTTACAGCAGCAGACTAGTTGAGGGAGGAGTAAAAGGTTTCCTTCTTGACGCAGTTATGATAAACATAGAAGATAGGAGCAGGAGGAGGTCATTCAGCCCTTCGAGCCTGTTCTGTGATTGTTCACGATCATAGCTGATCGTCCAATTCAATGGCATAATCCTGCCTTCTCCCCATAACCTTTGATCCCATTCGCCCCAAGTGCTACATCTAGTCACCACTTGAATACATTCAAAGTTTTGGCATCAACTACATCCTGTGGTAATGAATTCCACAGGCTCACCACTCTTTGGGCGAAGAAATATCTCCTCATTTCCATCCTAAATCATCTATCCTGAATCCTCAGACTGTGACCCCTGCTTCTGGACACACCTACCATCATGTTCTCAATCTACGTGCTCTCAATTCATGTGTTCGCAATCCAAACTGCAGCCGAGTGAGGTTGGAACTTGGAAACCAACACAGAAAATAAAATTTAAACATACTGCATTTTAAGATTCAAGTTCGAAGATGTGTGTGTGTGTGCATGTGTGTGTATGTCTGTGTGTGTGTGTTTGTGTGTGTGTGCGTGTGTGTGCACGCATGTGTCTGCGTGTGCGTATGCGTATGTGTGTGTGCATACGTGTGTGTATGTGTGTGTATGTTTGTGTGTGTGTGCACGTGTGAGTGCGTGTGTGCATGTGTGCGTGTGTGTGTGTGTGTGCATGTCTCTGTGTGTGTGCTCATGCATGCATGCATTTTGAGGGGTGGGGTTGGGGAGCTTGTCCATTTAGTTCTTAATCACCTGTCAAATGATAAAACAGGACTCACTTTCCCGTGAATCTAATTTTGCATCTAAAAGGTTGCCACAGAAATTTGTTTTCCTTCTCCAGTGAGAAAATGAAGATATGTTCTTAACATATTAAAGAGTATATTATGCGTCAGACAAAGTTGACAATTGGTACCAGTTGCAGCCAACATTGCATTAGTTTTGAGATGTGCTATATTTTCCTCCACGTCAAACGTCCACTCAGACTCAATTGCCAGTCAGAAAACGCAGAAAAAAGTTAATAAATCAGGATAATTGGGCAAAGTTTTAATGTATTTAAAAATGTGTTTTAAAATATTATTTACACATGTAAGAGTGATTGCTTTCTTTTATCTTTGACATTTTGATTGATACAGCTGAAAATGGGTTTTTCGCAATGTTATCATTTATAAATCTCTTCTAAAATAAATAAATCAGACTTTTTGTAGACCTGGGCATCATGTAATTTTAAATAACTGAAAATGATTTTAAAAACTGTACCAAACCATTTTCTACCTATATTGGTGTATAGCAGTTTGTATAAATATTGCTCAAAAGAATGACATGTTGCCAAAGCTTTTCATCTTGTATGCACCAGGGTAAATACAAAAATGCTAAATTTCAAACAAATAACCATAGTAATGTATCAAACCCTTTTCTCTTGTTGTACAAATTGTTATGGTCTTCTGAAATTTGGCATTCTTGCCAGTCACAATCACAACAATTTATCAAACCGTTTCTCCTGTAACGTAGATTGTTGTGATTGCTTGAAATGTGCCATTTTGCCTGAAGAGTGCACGATGAAATCTTCAGCAACATGATTTTCCTTTCAGCAATATTCAAAGTCTGTGCTAGCAAGAGACAATGATGAGTTTCTTAATTATTTTTTACATGTCCTTTTAAATGCTTTTAACTGGAGCTTATTATTATGCATAAGAAAGATTAGTCTGGGAACTGGAGCAAGCTACATGGACTGAAGGGCCTATTCCTGCGCTGTAAAGTATCGTATTATTGTATGACCCTCTTAAAAGCCTGAAATCAGGTACAATTGCAAAACCTCACAATGGGGTTCAATTCACTCAAAAATATGGCCAGCTTCTTGGTCTGGGCTGGATTCTCATACCACATCCTTTTTTTCAAAACAAAATTCACTGAAAGCTGAATATGTACTGGACATGAGATAGTAGGAACTGCAGATGCTTGAAAACCCGAGACAACAAGGTGTAGAGCTGGATGAACACAGCAGGCCAAGCAGCATCATAATTTGTCTTTCATTCGCAAAGTTTTATATTGGAATGGCCAAATTCTGATGAATTGAATGGAAAAGGAGAAAACAAACAATGCAATCTAGTGTCCAGTAATTTTAGCTTTGGATTCCTTGTAAGTTGGTCTTTCACAAATCATTTTGTAAATTCCCATCTGTCTAGCATCACAATGTAGTCAAAGGAATCTGGCAACTTGAAAGTTATATTTCAGTGCAACAGACACAGCTGTAAATGGTGCATTTGAGAATCCATCACTTTGTTTCTTCCAGCAAGATTGTGATCCTTAAGTGTTGCAACAATTTGAAGCCATTTCTTGTATGATCTCTGTGTTTATGAAATATTAGCATATTATTCCCACAAAATTATTTATTAGGTGTATTTTTAAAATGTTTCTAATCTTGTTCAGATATGTTGTCATCCACCTCTAGAGCAGATAGGACTTGAACACTACCACTTCATTACCAGAGCCCAGTTAGGTTTTCTTTGATAAATCATAGAATCCTTACAGTGTGGAAACAGGGCCTTTGGCCCAACATGTCCACACCGACCCTCAGAGCATCCCACCCAGGCCCATCCCCCTATAACCCACCTAATCTACACATCCCTGAATACCACGGGCAATTTAGCATGGCCAATCCACCTAACTTGCACATCTTTGGACTGTGGGAGGAAACCAATCATGCAGATTGAATCCAGCAATGGAACTCCTCAGTTTATGTCAACATAGTGAAATGTAAAGCAATTATTAGTTTCTTTCCTAAAGGTTTTCGGACTTTGTTTTAAAGACTAAAGGACTGGCGTTTAAATGTTTGATAAGTCCCTTTGACAGTCTTAATAGCTCACTTTGATAATTTGGAAGTCGCAATAAACTCATGTATTTATTTTGATGCATATTGTCTAATTTTAACAATTCCAGTGGCATCTGATCTCTCCTAAGAGGATGTCTTACCTCCTCCAGAGATGCTCTGGAATCAGATCCAAAAGGATACCTAACTTCTCCAAAAGAATAATATATTGGTAAAGTCGTCATAGCCTTGGCAGACCATAGGACTGCTCTCTCATTGATATGATTGGCCGTGGTTTAATCCTAGGGTCACCTTACCTCGGGTGAGCAGAAAGATTGAAAAGGAGGAGGCTTCATTGTAACATTGTTAGCATCACCGTGCTTCGCAAAAACAGCTGTCTAGCCAACTCTAAATCAACTCCCTGCCAAAATAATATCCTGGCTATCAAAAGCAAATTCACATGATTCAGATCTTCTACCACCAGATCTAATCAGCATACTTTGAATTTCGGATGCATCCTCATCAAAATCATACAGAGTCAACTGATGAGTTAAGTGGTCTCTGTAAATTGTTTATGTGCAAATTCCAAGACAACACCATTCCTGCCCTCCTGAAATTGACAATTTCATGTTTGGGGGAGTGGGGGTGCAGAACTTGAAATTCCAGACCATTTTTGCCATGACAGAGAGACCCTCCAGCCTGATGAAAACCAGGGTCTTAGCATGAAATATTGTGTGTGTGATACATATAACCTGTTTTCACTACGAGCTAGATAAAGAGAAATAAGCAGCGGAAGACAAACAATAAAAGCTATTAATAAATAGCTATCCAAATATGTTTATGTTTATTCTGTCTTACATGTACTGAAATGCAAATAACCAATGCAGGTTAAGGAAGGCTGACGTGTAAGTTTAAGTCCTGAATGGATACATGCAACACAAGTCAAGTGAGCCAGTAAGTATGCAATCTGTATTTCTTATCAGTTAACAATTAATCTTTAGAATCAATTATTTGATTTTATATTAACATTTGACTAAGTTTCAAAGTGGAGTTTAACAAAACAAAATATTTGAGCTGTATGTAAAATTGTGGGATTGATGGATTCTTGGCAGCTTGGCCTGAGCTGTGAATAAACTGAATACTGAGCTGCCTTGCATCTCGATAAATTGCTAATTTGTTTATACTGCAGTTGACGCCTGCATTTCAGCAAAACCTGGTTGTAGAACAAGGTGACATCAGAAAGGATTATGGCAAGCACAAGAATCAAAGATGCAGCAGAAGACTGTGAGTATAGAGAGATTTCAGTGCATCAATCAAGACATGGAGGTGCCCGTGTTGGGACTGGTATGGGCATGGTCAGAAATCACACAACACCAGGTTATAGTCAGACAGTCCTCAATCAAGAAGTGTTAATACTGATAAAAGTGAAATCTTTGACGGGAGGAAAACAGTCAAGGACTAAAGAATTTGTGTTGATGCTATTAAAGAGAACCTCCAAGTACTGTCCCAAAATGCTAAAAAGAGACACACGTTCTCTTTACCAGCATTTATGAATCACCCCATAATCACATAATTTCATAATTTCTGACTGGATACAGAATACTGGTAGCTGATTAGTGGAAAAAAGGGGTGTCAATATAGAACAATATTCTAAATTGCTGTAAGGGTCCATTTTCCTGATGCAAGACTTCTACTCAGTGACATTGGGCTGGTTTTATGAAAATTCAACATGTCAATTTTGAGGAGTTTCATTGAGGAGTCCTCTCCATGAGCCATCTCATGTAATTTTATGCTGCCCACCTTATTATGCATGTACGACCCCTCAGTGACAGCATGCTCACACTCCCATGTGTATGCCAGTCGTGAAAGTATCATCACTGCCAGAACGTAAAGGGATCACTACCATCACAACCATATTTAACATAGAAGATGAAGGGTCTAGGCCCGAAACGTCAGCCTTTCTGCTCCTATGATGCTGCTTGGCCTGCTGTGTTCATCCAGCCCTGCACCTTGTTGTCTCATATTTAACGTAGGCTGTGCAACAGCTCATAGGCACTCAGGATCTTCTCTTCACTGCTGCAGTCTCATAGAAATGACCTAGAGATGGCTGATAGTGGCAATGTGGCATTCCAATTTACTGACAGGGACCTGGAGCTCCCAATGGGTAGGGTGTTGGAGAGAATGGTCATCTTCTTTCCTTGGGATTGCCAGAAGAAATGTGGATATTACACTGACCCTGGTGGCAACATTAGGCCAGACTGGTCCAGCACACTCAGTTTTTGCTGATATGCAGATGTCCACTCCGTCCTTCTAGCCATTGGTGCTTAGCAACAATGACAAGGCAACAAGGGGACAAGGGACCTTGGCTTTGCTCCAGGTGTCCCTACCTCACAAGGAGACAGGGCAGTATCAGTCGATACCCAATCAGATGAAGAACTACACACAGGTCCATCAGAACTTTCATCTCATGAAACTCCTGGGCCCTCAACCTTCACCTATGCTCAGTCCAGTGGAAGTTCAAGCTGAGGAAAGTAAACTCGTCTCTGGACTGGACTTACTCAACATGTCTGGACCCTTTGGCCACAACCACGCTCGGGTCACCTGACCAGATCTCCATGGCAATCAGACTTCATTATGGACTGTGTTGCCTCCACTCCAGCTGCAGTCACTAGGACTGCAGTTTGATTCAGTGGGAGGTAAAGGAGAAAGAAGACCTCATGAGTCTTCAAGGGTCACATGGATGGCATTTCATCGTAAATTTGTTATCATGCTTATATATATATAGTATAAATACTTTTTATATATACATATGCTTCTCATCATCAGCTGCAGGAACAAAGGGCATTTTAACTGTGAAAAGAATAAAAGTGCAGAAGCTTGCCATCCTTAGGAGCTTGCAATTTTCTAACACTGTCTGACCAATACCTATCCTTTCCATAGCACCCAGACTACTATGAATCTTTGACAGGCTTGTCAATGACTATAGGGGAAATGGCAGACATGTTGAATAATTACCTTGCCCTCAGTATTTATAGTAGAAAAGAAGGATAGCCCGCTGGAAATCCTGAGGAAATTAATAGTGCATTGGGACAGGGATTGAATAAAATTAACAAAAGTAGAACATCAGTAACAAGAAAGTTAATGAAATTAAAGAGAGATAAATCTCCAGGACCTGATGCTTTCCAACTGAGGCTGTTAAAGAAAGTAGGGAAACACATTGTAGATGCCCTAAATATAAACTTTCAGAGTTCCCTAGATACAAACGTCATCCCTCCGGATTGGAAAATTGCTCATATCAGTTTGCTTTTTAAGAAGGGCAAAAGAGGAAAACCAGGAAATTACATATTTCAGTGCTCAAGTTGGTGGGATGTGATCACTAGTGTCCCACAAGGATCTGTGTGAGGCCCTCAATTATTCACATTATGAGCTAACAACTTGGATAATGGCATAGAAAGTCATAGACATCCAAATTGCTGATGACACAAAGTTAGGCAGGATTGTAGACAGTGTAGATGATAACACAAAATTACAAAACAATATTGATGGACTAAGTGAATGAAAAAAAAGTAACAGATAGAGTTCAACGTAAGCAAGTGTGAAGTTACCCATTTTGGCCTGAAAAAGGATAGGTCAGGGTACTTTCTAGATGGTATGAGATTACTGACTTGCAGGTTCAGGTACCTTAGACCTCTAAAATGTCATGAACAAGTATAGAGAATAATCAAGAAAACTAAGAGAACATTGGCCTTTATATGAAGACGACTGGAGTATAAGGATGCAGAAGTTATGTTGCAGTTATACAAAACTTTAATTAGATCCCACTTGGAGTACTGTGAGTAGATCTGGATATCACACCTTAGGGATGATATATTGGCTTTGGAGGGAGTTCAATGTAGGTTTACAAGAATAATACCTGGACTTCGGCATTCAGTTAGGAGGAGAAATTATCCAAATTAGGCCTGTTTTCTCTTGAATTTAGAAGCTTAAGGGGTAATCGGGTTGAAATCTTCAAGATATTAACAGGAAAAGACAATAGATTAAGATACACTTTTTCCACTGGTTGGAGATTTTAGAACTAGGGAACCTGGTCTGAGAACTAGGGCCAGACCGTTCATTCAGGAGAGATGTTAGGAAGCACTTCTATACACAAAGGGTGGTAGATATTTGGAGCTCTCGTCCAAACATGGCAGTGGATGATAGATCAGTTGTTAATTTTAAATCTGAGAAAGGTAACTTTTTGTCGAGTAAAGATATTAAGAGATATGGGTCAAGGACAGATATATGAAGTCAGGCCAAAGAGCATCCAAGATCTCATTGAATTGTGGAACAGACTCAAGGGGCTGAATGGTCTACTCCTGTTCCTAAGATAGAGGGACAATCATTCCGTCTATTTTTGTAAGCTTAACTATTACTTTTCTAAAAAAAATCAAAGATATAGAAAGATCAGGCTGTTAAATCTGACTTGCAGTTGCCAATAAACAGAGGGTGCTGGCTTCAGCAGCATCAATACATTTGCAAACAGTGAAAGACGACTTTGCACAACTAAGTTCCACTGAATAAGGCTCACAGGAAATCCTATCTGTTTTGCATTGGCCGATGCTATGGGATGCTGAAGACATAGTTCCTTCTGAAGAACTTAGTACAATGCTGCAACTTTCATGGATCCCCATCATCTATTCCACAGCTTTGGTGCATCCTCCAATTGTCAGGAGAACAGATTCTGAGGATCAAGTGGAATCCTCCATCTGGACGGTGATGGTACAAATTCCTGGATATGACCTAGACGGAAACCTGATAGGTAGGGGCTGTCCCAAAATCATGGTGGCTACAGTAGAATCACTGGATGGCATGACATGGCATTCTGGCATCCAACTCTAAACACAGCAAAGCACTCTCTCATCTGCACAGCATTCCATGAATGACAAGCAACTGTGGCTCCCCTGCATCTTCACTACATTGTGAGGGTACTTATGGCGGGAAGCTCCACAGTAGGAGACAGCTCCAAATCCACTGGAGACTGATGCTGGTCCTGGGTTTCTAGATTTCCAGCATATGTTCTTCATCCATTCATCTAGCGGCTCTTAATTTTTTACTATTTCTTCCCTCCTCCAATTCGCATGCCCCCCCAAAGCATTCTATTTCTTTCTGTTTTTCAATGTTTAGAATCATAGAGTCACAGAAGACCACAACACAGAAAAAGGCCTTTCAGTTCATCAAGTCTACACCAGTCAAAAACAAACATCTAACTATTATAATCCCATTCTCCAGTACTTGGCCCATAGCCTTGGATGCTTTGATATCATAAGTGCACATCTGACTATTTTTTCAATGCAATGAGAGTTTCTATCTCTACCATCCTGATATACAGTGCATTCCAATTTGCTACCACACTTCCTGAGTTTAAAAAAAATTCCTCACATCCCCTCAAACCTCCTGCCCCTTACCTTAAATCTATGTCCCTTGTCATTGATCCCTCCACCTCATGTTTTCCCTTCAGTCTCCCCTGCTCCAAGGAAAACAACCCCGGGCTATCCAATCTCTCTTCATAACTAAAACTCTCTAGCCCAGGAAACATCCTGGTAAATCTCCTCTGCACCTTCTCCAGTTCAATCACATCCACCCTATAATGTGGATTCCAGAACTGCATACAATACTGTAGCCGTGCCCTAACCAGCGTTTTATACAGTTTTGTACAGTCTGTCCTTTCCTGTGCTACTCTGAGTATAAGTATCCAAATAGATGTGATGCTGTCATGTCATTCTGCTTTGTACGTCTACATTCCCTTCACCTGAACACAACCCCCAACTCTCTGCGCGATCCCCGCCCCCCATGCCCTGCCAAGTCCTCAACTCCCACACCCTTCCTTCCAACCCTAGTTATTCAATTTGAAAAGATACTGATCCTAACATGATTCAAATGAAGTCCATCCCACTGGAACAGTTCCCTTCTGTCTCAGTATTTGTGGAAGTGCCCCATGAACAGAAACCCATCACTGCTCCCCAGATCCTAATATTTGCTGTTGCATCCCCCTGTCCTGAATCACAGGCTAAATTTGATTTATCTAACCTGAAAGGTGTGATCATCTTGTGGAGCAAAATGTTCAGGTAAATTTCCCCTATCCTGATGTGGTGCAATGTCAGAGTTCAACTCCTCAACTGAATCAAAAACTTCCAGAGCCGCAAAACTTATGCTCACTCTTGAATATATTGGTATTCACCAGCACTCAGGTGCTGTAGCAACAACTACAGAACAGGTTGTGGCCAAGACTATAGTGATAGGGATACACTGAATCTTGGCATCCCAAGTGACCCACTGTCCATGTCCGAGCCTCTGGACTAAGATTGGACAATGTTCTTGACATGCTGTGCCTGTATTCCTTGACTAAATGCAGCTTCCTTTATTTAACAGAGGACTATTCCCCTTACATAGTCCAGCATGATCATTTGGTGAAGCACATTCAGTGTTTATTGCATAAACAGCACATGGGGTGGCACGGTGGCTCAGTGGTTAGCACTGCAGCCTCTCAGTGCCAGGGACCCGGGTTCGATTCCATCCTTGGGCAACTGTCCATATGGAGTTGCACATTCTCCCCGTGTCTGCGTGGGTTTCCTCCAGGTGCTCCGGTTTCCTCCCATAATCCAAAGATGTGCAGGGTAGGTGGATTGGCCATGCTAAATTGCCCATAGTGTACAGGGAAGTGTAAATTAGGTGGGTTATAGGGGGATGGTTCTGGGTGAGATGCTCCAAGGGTCAGTGTGGACTTGTTGGGCCGAAGGGCTAGTTTCCACACTGTCGGGATTCTATGATGATTCTATGCTGTACATGTGACATTGACATTACAGTGTGCTAAACAGCAATGTGTCTGCCCCTTGCCTGGACACTACTGACAGCCATGAAAGCTATCTCGCTCTTTGTCTGTACTAAAAAGGTAAGGTAAGGCAAGACAGAAGGACTGTGAGCTTGTAAGTTCTGAATGAAGCATCCATGTAGGCACAAAGTGAGTGAGCACTGAAACAACAAGTGAAGAGCCCAGTTCCAATCCATGAGCTGCGTGCTTGCCCCTGAGCACAGAGCAGCAGCATTGTAATGAAAAGTGCTGATGCAGTCCAAAGAGAAAAACTTTATTCTAAATAACTCAGAGATGTCCTATGATGATACAATGAGGCTATTGAATATCCAATGACAACCCTCATAGGTAAAAGTTGCAAGTAGAAGCTTTCCATGTCATTACATTCTGAGTCCTACATGTCCCACAGTATAGAGTATGCAAAACTCTATTTTAACTGTGGCAAATGCTGACTGGTCATAATACCAAGGTCCTATTCCCTATATAGCTTCATTGGAAGAGTGACAGATAGATCCAACCACAGTAGGCGTTATTGTTGCAGTTGCTGCAATGAAGCAAGGGCACAGAGAAATGAAGGACAATCAGATGTGCCAGCCAGCCCAGGAGCAGCAACAACCTTCGTCAGAGGCAGCACAGCCCCAGAAGAAAACCTCATAGCTGCAAGTCCCTTCAGGATGTGCAGAAAATACAGGAGACCCAGATGAGCAAGGAGTATTGACACAGATTGGGCCACTGTCACAGAACTAGTGGAGCAGAGCCTGCAGAATGTAATGTCTACCTTATCCCAGTGGCAGTCAAGTGGCTGCTTTCAAGTACCCACTGGACACCTGTGTGGGATCTCTCAACCTTTGACCCACAAACATATCAAGGCTGTTACTGATAAACTTCATGCCAGATCACCTCACTTCATCTCACTTACACATGGCAAGATTAGTGTTGCAGCTCGGGCAGTAGACTTTGCCAACATTGCTGTCCTCCCACTGGTGCAGGATGTGACAGGCTGTATGCATGTTGCATTAAGACCACCGTATCATGACAGAACTGAACTCATCAACAAAAAAGGACTCCAACCATCAATGATTTTGATTTTGATTTTATTGTCACTTGTACCGAAATACAGTGAAAACCTTTGTTTACAAGCAGTACAGGCAGATCACAGCAAGCAAAGGATGTACAGATCAAAAAGACTTAGAGGTATACAGGTTACATTGTAAGTTACATTATTTGAGGCTAGAGTCCATTCAACAATCTGATAATGGTCAGAAAGAAGCTGTTCCTGAACCTGCTTGTGTGTGTGTTCAGGCTTCTGTATCTTCTGTCTGATGGAAAAGGTTGTAGGAGGTCGTTACTGGGGTGCGATGGGTCTTTGATGATGTTGGACACCTTTCTGCGGCAGCAAGCCATGTAAATAGAGTCCATGGATGGAAGTTTGGCCTCCGTGATAGCCTGGACTGTGCACACAACCTTCTGTAGTTTCTTATGGTCCTGGGCAGAGCAGTTGCCATACAAATCATCTGTGATCATTGATATCGCATCTTAGTAATCAGCGTCAGGCACTCTGGGAGCTGTCATGATGTCTTTATCCATGTGCACTTTCATGTTCCTGGCTCGTTTTAAGAGCCAAATGCCTTACAAGGATAGCTATTGGGAGACTTTGGTTACTGTGAAACCATGGCTAATGATTTTGTTACGCAACCCCTGATTAAGGCTGAGCGTAGAATAGAATGCAGCCTATCCTTTGATCAGGGCCATGATAGAGCAGATGATAGGTCTACTGAAGGTGAGGTTTCAATTCTTGGATTGGCCAATGTGAGTTTTACATACACTCTGGATAAAGTGCGCTGCACAACCCTAGTCTGCTGTTCTCTGCATAACTGTAGCAGGCAGATAGAGGATGTGATGGGATCTGAAGAGCCGGGAGAGCAACAGCAGCAGTCTTCTGAAGAGGAAGAATGAGGACTTTGAGCAGGAGGAACATCATCTTCTATTCGATAGGGCATAGCAACATCAAGTGCAACAATCCAGGCAGGACTCAATTCACATACAATTCTTGTGGATGTGAGCTGGGTGTAACGATCACTCATTGACTGTAAATTTATCAGTATTTGAAAGGGCAGGCAATCCGTTTCTGCTCCCAGCAAAGAATGCAGCTTCCATTGATTTTTATTTGTTTTTGCAGTTGCCAAATGAAAGTGAATGTTTTGAAATGTTTGATGTCTTTTCTTAACGTGATGGCCCCACATTCAACAATGAGAAGATTCTGGGCAATGGGGAAAGAGTGGCTTTACTTGGACAGGAATCTAAGATGGAGTGAGGCCAAGGTGTGTAAGGTGTGTCGCATAGTTCCTAAATAACAATACATGTGAGCATTGCACATATAAGTGTGCATTAAGTTCCAGCCTTGCCACTTACTTGCGCTGAGAAGCTTTGTTTCATGGTTGTTCTACCATTATGTGCACTGTGAAAAACAACTCCAGTTGCCAGCACTTGAGCAGGTTCATGGCTGAGTTTTAAAGATGGGGCTGGCTTCAAGGACCCTGGGATATTTCAGTAGTGCCAAATATTTCAGTCAACAGTGAGTGGGAGAGACGAAGCAAGGCGCTGTAGGAATGTGGTGCATAGGTATTAAGGTGAGTTTGAAAAGGTAGCACGAGAAAACACTTTCAACCCTTCAGGAAACTCACCAAAATTAACTCCTGGTCAATGTCTGGTATAAATTCAGCCTCCTGATACTGCAAGTAGTTTCACACACTTTGTCCCTTTCTATAGTTTACAAACAGACTAATGTTCATAGAATCCCAAAAGTGCAGAAGGAGGTCCTTCAGCCTATCAATTCTGCATTGACCCACCGAATAGCATCCCACCCAAACCCCTACCCTACCACCGCATCCCCACACCTAACATGGCTAATCCACTTAGTCTGCACATCTTTTTGGACTGTGGGAGGGTACTGAAGCACTCAAAGGAAACCCTCATAGACAGTTGGCCAATGGTGGAATCAAACCGAGCACCCTGGCACTGTGAGAGAGCAGTGCTAACCACTGAGTCACTGTGCCACGCTGATGTTGCACAATTTTATTTTCTTATGTGCACAATTTAAAGAATGGGGTTCTATGGAAGTGGGGATCAAACATTATTTGTACAACAGAAAAAAACACACAGAGGAATAGTAATTTTTAGCAAAGGATCAGACTTTACTTCCTCATACTAATGCAAATTGTCAGCTATTAGCAAATGGAACCACGAGACAGGTTAGAACAAATTTTATCTGTGGTTCCTGTACCTCCATGCAAATTATGTGTCTTTTGCTGAATCTTTCCCCAGAGGAGAAGTGAGTTGGATAGTGTCCATGATTTGATAGATTGCGTTGAATCTGTTTAAAAGACCAGGTAAATTGACTCTCCTGCTTTTATGCTTTATAAGGCAAGGTGATATTAGAGACATAGAAATGTACAGCATGGAAACAGACCTTTCATTTCAACTCGTCCATGCCGACCAGATATCCTAAATTAATCTAGTCCTATTTGCCAACATTTGGTCCATACCCTCTAAACACTTCCTATTCATACACGCATCCAGATGCCTTTTAAATGTTGTAATTGTACCAGCCTCCACCACTTCCTCTGGCAACTTATTCCATACATGCACCACCCTCTGTGTGAAAAAGTTGACCTGTAGGTCCCTTTTTAACCATTCCCCTCCCATCTTAAACCTATGCCCTCTAGTTTTGTACTCCCGTACCCCTGGGAAAAGAACCTCTCTATTTACCCTATCTGTGCCCTTCATAATTATATAAACCTCTATAAGTTCACTCTTCAACCTGCGACGCTCCAGGGAAAATAACACTAGCCTTTTCAGCCCTCCCTATAGCTTAAACCCTTCAACCCTGGCAACATCCTTGTAAATCTTTTCTGAACTCTTTCAAGTTTCACAACATCCTTTCATGCAGTATATCAAAAGTGGCCTAACCAATGTCCTGTACAACTGCAACATGACCTCCTAACTCCTTTACTCAATGCCCTGACCAATAAAAGCAAGCATATCAAACACCTTCTTCACTGTCCTGTTTACCTGGGACTCCACTTTCAAGAAATTGCACTCCAGGGTCTCTTTGTTCAGCAACACTCCCCAGGACCTTACCATTAAGTGTACAAGTCCAGCCCTGATTTGCTTTTCCAACATGCAGCACCTCACATTCCATCTAAATAAAACTCCATCTGCTACTCTTTGGCCCATTGGCCCATCTGATCAAGATCCGTTTGTACTCTGAGGTACCCTTCTTTGCTGTCCACTACACCTCCAATTTAGGCATCATCTACAAACTTACTAACCGTACCTCCTATATTCACATCCAAATCATTTATATAAATGACAAAAAGAAATGGACCCAGCACCGATCCTTGTGGTACACTACTGCTCACAGGCCTCCGGTCTGCAAAACAACACTCCACCACTCTCTGTCTTCTACATTTGAGCCAATTCTATATTCACATGGCTAGTTCTCCCTCTATTCCATGTGACAGAACCTTGCTAAGCAGTCTATTATGAGGAACTTTGTTGAACACCTTATTGGTATCCACATAGATGACATCCGCCACTCTGCCCTCATCACCCTCTTCATAACTTCTTCAAAAAAACTCAATTAGGTTAGTGAGACACAATTTCCCATGCACAAAGCCATGTTGGCTTTCTGTAATCAATCCTTTCCTCTCCAAATACATGTAAATCCTGTCCCTCCGGATTCCCTCAAAAAAACAACCCATGTCAGGCTCACCAGTCTATAGTTCCCTAGCTTTTCCTTACCATCTTTCTTAAATAGTGGCACAACATTAGCCAACGTCCAGTCTTTCGGCACCTCACCTGTGGCTATCAATCATGCCAGCAAGAGGCCCTAGCAAACATTTCCCTACCTTCTCACAGAGTTTGAGGGCATACCTCACCTTGTCCTGGGGATTTATCTACCTTTATGCATTTTAAGCCATCCAACACCTCCTCCTCTGTAATATGGACATTTTTCAAGATGTCACTGTTTATTTCCCCACGTTCTCTATCTTCCATATCCTTCTCAACAGTAAACACTGATGCAAAATACACTTTTAGTATCTTCCTCGTCTTCAGCAGTTCCACAGATAGGCAGTCTTGAGGATCTTTAAGGAGCCCTATTCTGTCCCTAGTTACTCATTTGTCCTTAATGTATTTGTAGAATTTCATTGGATCCTTCTTAACCCTATTTGCCAAAACTATCTCATGATCCCGTTTTGCCCTCCTGATTTCCCTCTTAAGTATACTCCTCCTGCCTTTACACTTTTCTAGGGAATAATTTGGTCTCCGATCTGTACACCTAACAATTACTTCCTTCTTTTTCTTCACTGAAACCTCAATTTTTCCAGTCATCCAGCATTCCCTACAACTACCAGCCTTGCCCTTCACTCTGACAGGAACATACTGTCTCTGGACTCCCATTATCTTATTTTTGAAGGCTTCCTATTTTCCAGCTAGCCCTTTACATGTGAACATTCACTCCCAATCACCTTTGTAAAGTTCTTGCCTATTACTGTCAAAATTGGCCCTCCTCCAAATTAGAACTTTAACTTTTAGATCCGGTCTATCCTTTTCCAACACTATTTTAAAAGTAATAGAATTATGGTCACTGGCCCCAAAATGCTTCCCCATTGACACCTCAGTCACCTGCCCTGCCTTATTTCACAAGAGTAGATCAAGTTTTGCACTTTCCCTTGTTGGTACATCCACATACTGAATCAGAAAATTTTCTTGTACACACTTAATGTTCCAGGGTATAGATGTTATAGGAAGGTTAGTAAAAGGGGGCAAAAGAGGAGGGGGATAGATTGGGACTGCCACAGTTTTAAGGGCTTGGATGGAGAGGAATTTGTTAAGCTGCCAGTCCTGTCCATCCCTGAGCCATGTCTCTGTAATTGTTATGATATCCCAATCCCATGTTCCTAACCATGCCATGTGTTCATCTGCTTTACCTATTAGGCCTCTTGCATTGAAATAAATACTGTTTAATTTATCAGCCCCACCTTTGTTCCTGCCTGCCCTAACTGTTTGACTTTCTCCTATTCCCAACTGCACCAACCTCAGACCGATGTCTTTCCTCACTGCCTCTCTGGGCCCTTCTGTTCTTCTTATACTGGTCACTTATACCCCAGAAGAGATTCCAATGATCCAAAAATGTAAATCCTTCTCCCCTGCACCAGCTCCTCATGGCCAGCTTAGGTGAATTTCTGGGGCCTGGTGCTCATGCATTGCAGTAAAAGAAGCTTAACCTGTTTTTTTGCCAAATAGATTATAACATGACATAGAACAAGATACTGAGTACTGAAGTGATAAGAAAAAATTGACAAACGGTGCAGAGAAACTATTTCTTCTCTGGGGGCATTCTAAAGAAAGGGGAATAATCTTCAAACTTGACAATTTAGATTTAAATCAGGAAGCATTGCACAGAGAACAATGGCCTTATGAAATGTTTCCTGGAAAATGTTGCGGATACTGTGTTAATTAAAATCTTTAAGACTTGTAATCAGATATTTCTCAGACAAGTGATCTAGATCAGAGCGGAATGAATGGAATGGAAGCATGAATCAGTCTTTTTAAATTGTTGAACAATCTTTAGGGATTGATTGTTTTACCTGCTTATATAAGAATAAAAGTATCACAAACCGCAACAATAAATTGTGCTGAAGCTTTTCTTGTGTACGATATTTCTCAGTAGAAAATCCACTAAAGTTTTTGATCCTGAGCTGGTCATGTAGAGTGAGGAGAAATCCCAGCTCTGTGAACTCAACCTTTAGCCAACGTGCCTCCAGAGGTACAGGCTGGACTGGGAGTCAGGTTGACCGACACTAGAAAAGCCTAAGAGGCTGGAAGTGGTTGGAGAGCCCATCCCTGGGCTCCAACCCTGTGTTAAAAATTTAAAAATAGAGATGAAAAATAGGAAACGTCCCTCCTGCTCCCACATCTCAGTTCCGTCTCTTGCCATGCCTCCTACGTGCCATCCTCTGCTCATTTACCCATCCCATATGACTCTAATATCCTTTATGCTATGCAATACCACACGATGCCCACATACATATTCCTATGGCCATTCATGCCCATCTTTACTGATTATGTCATGCCCCTCGTAACCAATATTGCTCCGATAATTCCCTTTAAGGTCCTATGCCAATTCAAACCCCACCCATCTCCCCCACCCTTTGCCCTTCACTAGTACAGTACTGCACAGGAATATGCCATTCAGCCCATCATATCTGTGCCGACCATGATACCATTCTAAACTAATCCTATCTATCTGCACATGGTTCATACTCCTCTACTCCCTGTCTGTTCATGTGTCTGTCTAATTGCCTTTTAAACATTGCTATCGTATCTGCTTCTACCACCTCCACTGGCAGCATTTTCCTGGCACCTATCATCCTCTGTGTTAAAAACATGCCTCACACATCTCTTTAAACTTTCCCTATCTCTCCAGAAGCCTTTACCCCCTGGTATTTGACATTTCCATCCATGGAAAGACTCTGACTATCCAGTCTTTCCATATCTCTTAATTTCTTATACTTTTATCAGGTCGCACCCCCCCCCCTCCCCATTTTCAGATGATCTAGAGAAAACAATCCAAGTTTGTTCAATTTCTCCCTATATCTAATACTCTCCAATCCAGGCAACATCCTGGTAAATCTCTTTTGCCTCCACTCCAAAGCCACCAGATCCTTCCTATAGTGTGGTTACCCGAATTGCACACAATATTTCAAATATGGCTTGACATGACTTGCCAACTTTTATACTCAATGCCCTGACCGATGAAGGCAAGCATGCCATTCGCCTTCTTTACTAACTTCCCACTTGTGTTACCACTTTCAAACAGCTATGGACTTGCACACCAAGATCCCTCTGTATACCAATGCTCTTTAGTGTCCTTCCGTTTACTGTACACTTTCTTCTTGCATTTGACCTCCCAAAATGCATCACCTCACACTTGTCCTGATTAAACTCCATCTACCATTTCTCCGTCCAACTTTCCAAATGATCTATATTGTGCTGTATCCTTTGAGAGCCTTCCCCACTATCCATAACTCCACCAAATTTCATGTCATCTGCAAACTTACGAATCCAAACCACCTCAGTTTCATCCAAATCATTTATATATATTACAAACAATGGAGATACCAGCACTGATCCTTGCAGAACATCATTGGTCACAAATGTCCAGTCAAAAAAAACACTCGTCCACAACTACCCTCTGTCTTCTTTAACCAAGCCAATTCAGTATCCAACTTTCCCAAGTGACATAATCTTCTGCACCAGCCTACTAAATTCACTCTCCCCCAATTTACCCATTATCCAGCATTAATCACGAGGCAGAAAATATAAGTTATTAGACTATTGAAGAAGTCACAATTGAGAAAAAAAAACACTTCCATTGATACCAATAAAAAACAAATCCTTCCACTCATCCCCTTATGCTAACATGCATTTCCTTCAAGTGCTCAATGTCTTCTGTAAGCAAAAAGATTTATTTTCAATAAGGAGTCGGAGTTGTCCATCAACAAGTACTCCATTGTTAAAACAATAGTTTTGGAATTCAGTCATGAAGCGCAAATCATATAATGATTTTATGTAGACAGGCACTCAGAAAAAGTTAACATTTTTTCTTTTAATTTGGCAAACTGTTTTGGACAGTTTCTTCTCAACTTTGGCAAACCCAGTGAATTTACATACATTTCTACATATAAATATGCCTTTTCGTAATCCCAATGGGTGCCTTACATCCACCAAAGAAGCCTTACCTCCATCAGAGATTATCGAAGACTAGATCCAAAGAAGTACCTGATCTCTCTAAAGGGGAAGAAATATGAAAAATCTCCGCAACCCTTACATAACCTCACCTCCTCTCAGCCCCACACACTCTCCATGTCCCACTATTACTTCCCCATGCAATCTAATGACTTATAGACCTTCATGCCCCAATGCCAACTTAATGCCTACTTGCATCTACCACCCTGTCCTCTTCCCCTGAGCAAATGTAAGAGAGAAATATATTTCATATACTTAGATTTCTATATTGCAGACAACACAATTAAGAAAAGCACTCTCATTCATAGGTAAACAGTTTGACACATTGACACTTAACAGCTTGACATTTGCTGATTTTTTTGACATATCTTGACAAGTTGAATAGTTCCAAGGGGTTTATGTGCTCCTTACAGATCATCTTCTCCACAATTCCCCACAGTCCCAAAAGGCACCTGACCACCTCAAAGGATTCCTGATCTCCAGCCCCAAAAGATACCTCGTGTCTACTCATAAAGGATGCCTGCCCACAACCTGCGGTCCTGGCACATATCTATAGGGGTACCTCAGCTCTGTAAAAGAAAATACTCAAAAAACAGACCTGCACTTAGCTAATCTAATCTCCCTATTCTAGGTTTCAGAAACCAGGGATATCAAAATCCAATTTCATTGGAAGCAACTGATCACTTCAATGGCCAATTGCCTCCAGGAATTGTACATGCATGAATTATGGTATGATCTCAATCACAGCCCCATGCAAAGTTGAGGTGCCAGGTCCAAGGCCAATATTTGCGGATTCTGGTCTTTTCTGGCATTTTTGTTTGCCACAGAGTCTCTCTGTTGCGTGGAATATTGAGGCCCAAGTGTCCTATGCAAATATTTGGAGATATTTGATTCAACAACAACATGTATTTATATAACATCTTTATCATAATAAAACAACTCAAGGCACTTGATAGGTATGTTATGAAACAAAATACAGCATTTTGAATACATAAGGCGATATTCAGGCTGATGAGTACAAGCTTTCCCAAAAATATAGGTTTTGAGGAGTTTCTTAAAGGAGATTTTAAGTGTACTCTTAGAGAAAAACTAACAATATATTGGAACAGCAAAAACATGCATTTCACATTTATAACACAGATTTTCATCGCTATCTGATTATTCCTTTCTGGATGTTAATTTTTGTGCTTTACAATATTGTAGTTTCTTTCTCTCTCAATCTCTGCTTTACTCTCTGTCACTGCTTAAACCTTATATTTTTCTTAGGTTTTATGTAAATAACGTCTCCTTTTGCTTTTATTTTAATAAAGCTGCTGCAATTTCCTTTTTGCCACTTCATTTTCCTATCAATCCTCAGTGCTGGCCACAACATGTATTTTTCAGCCAAAGCATGGAGCCATATTTTGGGCCCAGTTTGATCCATCCATTTCCATGTGTCACTCATTTACAAGGTGTGTTGGGGCAAGCAAGATCCCCTCCAAGCCTCATATGATTCTGATTTGGCTTTATATTACCATTTCTTTACTGCTGTTGCATCAAAATTCTGGAACCGCCTTCCTAACAGCACTTGAGGCTGTTCTCCCAGACATTCCTACACCCCAGGGATAACAGTGGTTCAAGAAGGTAACTCACCATCACCTTCTCCAAGGCTGAGCACTAAATGCTGGTGTAGTGATTGGGACCAGGTTGACCTCATTAACTACGAAGTTCCTGATTGGTCCAGGACAACAACTCCAATCAAGAACCTCATAGTTAACATAGTTATTCCCAATAACTACAGTTGGCATGGCCATTCATATCTGTATCTCATGAACAAATAAAAGAAACAGGAAACAAGTGAGAGTGCAGAACAAACACAGAATGACACCAGATGTGTTAGTAATATAAGGATGATTCACATCTGGACTCTCTTTAAATAATGACGATCCTGTAGATTTGATAAACAGGGTGAATTTACAAACCTTACCGGCAAAATTTCCTGATAATGGATTCCAATAAAAATTCCAGTATGAGGGAAGTCCAAATAATTTTCATTTGCTCCCCCATCTGCCTTAATTTTCCCTTGATATTTTCTTGTTATCCATGTTCTTATTAAAGCAGTGAGTCATGACAAAGTATGGTCTCATATATGGGAATAATCCACTGCAACATCAAGCAAGTAGCCATGCATCACAGCTAACTCCAAAGAATGGTTGTCAACAGCCAGAATGGTTCTATTTAACCCCAGGGTCACTACGTTATGCCTGATCACAAAGTTCTTTTGATATCATTCCAAGTATTAAGTATTTCCAACAGAGAAGATGATAAGGGATAAAAAGCTCATGTTAATTTGTGTTGCCTCCTGGCACAGGAACAATGACAATAACTGTCGTATCCTTGGAATCTATGCAAGTAGTGTCAATTTTCCTATCACAATGCTGTGGACAAAATTGGGATATTTAATTACAATGAAGGACAAACCAGTTAATCATATATGTGGGTATTGATTGAGATCAGAAATGGAGATGCTGGTGGTGAAGAAGAAAGGCACAAGAGAAGAAAAGTCCTATCTCCTAAAAGAAATACTCTGGTTACTGTAATCTGCACAGGAAATCATGCGGTCAGTGTGTGCATTTTATCAATTTTTACATACCTCTATATTTATCAATGATTAAACATCATTTTTTTAGTTGTGTGTGATATGATTTGACATTCACACTTAGTATGAAATTATGCTTTATGCCAAATGGTTATTCAATGTTTGAGTGACGATTGCATGGTAACTTAATGAGCTAAAATATTTTGCACACAGGTATAACAAATCATCATAGACCATTAGATTCCTAACACATCACAAGGGAGAAGTTCATAGAATTCATTCATGGTTCCAACCTTAGAGCCAAGTCGTATCTATTTATAAGTCACTAGTGTACTCCGGAGAAAATCGACAGTCTGTCAGGTAGAATCGAGGTCATTGCCAATACACAGAAAGAAATTCAACAATGTTGGAGGTCCTGCCTGTCAGATGAAAAGTGTTGTGTAAGATTGTTAGTACCTGAAAGGTTTAACTGGCAATGCCCATCTGGATATAAAAGGACTGCTCCTGGGAGGAAGTAACAGTCACATGGCTCCAGTATCAATTGGGCTTGTTGTCAGTTCTATGGAGGATGTTTCATAAGAGTAAATACATATTGCCACTACTAAGTATAGCCTGAGGTCCTACAAAGGACTCTCATGTAATTCAGATGTAATGTAATTTACTATTAATATATTAAGTAATACATCATAGACATTTTCTATTTACCAATACTGAGCCCACCTATCTTCTGCCAAAGATGTTGTGTGAGCATCCTTCCAGATTTAGTATCTGTTACTTAGACTTAATAAGAATTGGTGGCAATAAATCTAACCAAGGTCTCCTGGCATTTCAGGTACAAGTGGAACATGACGTTCCAAGAGCAAATTCACCTGAAAGATTCATCTGTCCTCATGCAAAAGGTCCCATTACACTGTGACAAAGAGAAACAGAAGTTATCTCCAGTATTCCAACCAGCCTTTAAATCAACTATACTAACCTAAGTTATCTGATCCCGAATACATTATTGTTCTGGGGAATTAATACATGCAATTTGGCGGCCATGTTTCACTGCAACAATGACCACACTTTAAAAGTACTTCATTAGCTCTGAAAAATTCTGGATATTTAACTGCAATCTATGATATTTTTGGGGGTGTGAAAGAAACAAGTTCATTCTCTGAGCCACATGATGAAGTAATGCATATGAAAGTACCCACTAGAGGTAAGTAATATGCATCTCACAGGAGTCAGGAAAAGAGTCAGAATCAAACATTTCATTTCTCCCTTAAAAATGATTTCTTACAGATCCAAAAATTAGTACTGACTGAGATTACTAAAAATTTAGATGTTTTATGTAGCATGATCTATTCACGAAAAACTCAAGTAAAACAAATTGAAACTTACATGGGGTCTACTGGAATAGAAAGACAAACTGAGTTCATTAAATTTTCAATTGAATAATTGAACTGATACTACCAATAAGTAGAAGAAAGGCTACATTATTGGGTTACGTTATTGGGGAATGTTCTAAACTGGCATATTTGTCTTAATGGATATTAGAAAGGACGTATTTTTGAACCAGCTTCTTGCATCCCAGCAAGCAATTAGAAAAGAACAACTTTCTAGTTGGCTTACTAATCAGCACAGATGCCAAGGCACTGTTCAGCACCTTTTGGTGGAGTACATCGAATGAGCGTAGCTCTAGCCATACTGTTTCGAAGACACTGAGCTGATTTTTAACCGGAAATTGTGTGTAAATTTTAGCGAGTTTCATAGAAGGTTCTCTCAAGCTCTAGCAAGTTTTCTTCACACCATATTTCCAAACTCACCACATTACTGACATACATTGCCCCTATGGCACCCCACCCATCATATTTTCCCACTCGCCACAGACAGAAGGGTCAGTCACTTCACATTTCCACAAGGAAGCAGCGTATAGAGGAACTGGAGAAGGATTCAGAAAAGTGAGTAAAGAAAATGAGTCCAACACTTGCTCTTCTCAGCGGCTCCAACTGACAAGCAGCAGAGCCAAGCATTTCATCCAATTTATAGAATTAGCACCAGCTGTAGGCATTTGTAATTGTTAGCAGAAAGTAGAGCCTTAAAATTGTGACAGAAAGCTAAAGAACTTCCTATAAACATACAGTCCCCCTTTTGCATGGAAGAGAATCAACATCTGGCTGGTGGTGTTTATTAATGTGAATGGTAAAAGGTTTGGAAAAATCAAACACTGACAACAAATGGGCAAAAATACAGAATGATCACTCCAGAAATGACCTGCAATAATGGCCAACAAATCCCACCCGAGAACAAATCACGTTGTTATCCAATAAAATGAAAACTCTGCTTAATGAACATACTTTTGAGAAAACAAACAGGAAAAAGATTGTTGTCATTACATAGGAGTTTTAAAAATTAAAAATAAATTCTTCGATACATATTTTCAGATTGAAAAAAGAAAAATAATTTTACGAGAAAACTATACAAATGGAAAAAGAGCAAATGTATAAGAATGATATTTTTAATATCTTTCCAAAGCCAAATAGAAATTTGAACAACTTACTGAGAAAATTATCCTCGTAAATAGTTGAATCGGAATGGAGTTTTGAAAATGATTTACACGATGAAAGCTCATTATAAATGCAGAGTTAGAATGCTGTTAGCCATTAAGAGGAAGGGAGATGATGAATGTAACAGAAAACGACAATGGCAAATGACTAATGTGAGGTGGGAAAGGAGTGAAACATAGAGGGCGAATAATATGAAAACAGAAGGTGTGAGGACAGACAGTATCGAAGTATTTGAGTGAAAAAAAAGAAATTTCAAGATGCAAGTAAGAAGTAGGAGCAGAATTATGCCATTCAGCCACTCAGGCCTGCTCCACCATTCAATAAGATCTGTTTATCTTTAGCATTCCACACTCATAACAACCTTGATAGATTTTGATGCCGTTAAACAAGAATCTGTTTACCTCCACTTTAAAAAAAATTCAATGACCCTGCCTCCAGTACCTTCTGAGCATTGTGCTTCAAAGTTGCGTAAACTTCAGAGAGCAAACAAGAAACTTCTCATCACCGTCCTGAGAGAATGACCCCAAATTTTAAAACAGTGCCCTCTGCTTCTGCACTCCTCCACAAGAAGAAACATTCTTCCTACATCGTCAAAACCATTCAGGATCTTATAAACTTCAATCAAGTCACCTCTCATTCTTCTAAACTCCATTGCAAACAAGCCCGGCCTGTCCAACCTATCCTCATAAGGCAACCCACTTGAAGTTTCAATCTAGTAAACCTCCATTGAACCACCTCCAATGCATTTATATCCTTCCTTTAATAAAGAGATCAACTTGTGTTCTTACCATTGTCCTATATAACTGAAGCATGACATTCTCACTTTTACGCTCAATTTCTCTTGTAACAAAGGACAGCATTCCATTAACCATCTTAACTGCTTGCTGCTCCTGCATATTCTTTTTCTGTGAATCATGAGCTACAATATTCAGATCTCACTGAACCTTGGAATTCTGCAGCTATTCTCAATTTAAGTAATATTCTGCTTTTGTATTTGTCCTGTCAAAATGAACAATTTCACGTTTTTCTACAATTGTATTCCACCTGCGAGATTTTTGCCCATTCACTGAACCTATCTACATTCATCTGCCTTCTCCCCATGTCCTCTTAAAAATGAAGTTTTCTATCTATCTTGATCTTATCTGAAAATTTAGCAACCCTGCCTTAACTCGTTTCATCCAAGACATTGTAGAAAGCTGAAACCCTAGCTCAGATATCTCTGCAACTCCATTCATCCCATCCTTCTAATCAGAAAAAGACCCACTTATGCAAACTATGTTGGGCTTCAGGGTAAGAGTAACAATCCAGTAGAATGGCATCAAGGACAGATAACCAAATAGAGCTTGGTCAACAGCTTTGGAAAAGCACTGAAGAAACATATATAAAATGACCACCTCTTCACATTTGGTGCTGCATTTTCTAAACACAATTGGAATTCTCTGGCAAAACTTAAAGAACAGTGAACATTGTCTTCCAGAGAATTCACAATAATTTAAAGCAGCATATAAAGTAAATCTTAGGTAATAAACAATTATTGATGTTCTGGCTGTTGTAAATGCAGCTTCTAATGGCAACAAATCAAATTCAAAATCAAAAACTAAAATGCTCACCTAATGATAGACCGTGTAGTAAAGAACAAAATACTTGTCACAACGATCATTACTGAATGCCTGGAATACCCTCTTAATGTCATGGATTAAAACCTAATGTGTGCAGAATACAGGAACCAAACATGATGGGCCCTAATGCAACTGGATTTGAATTTGCTCTGCGAAACCTTCATAAGTTTAGAATCACAAAAAAAAGTGTGGCGGGAAATGACATTTGATCCATGGAGCCACATTTGGCTCTTAGAAAAGCTATTCAATTAACATTATTCCTCTTCTTAGCGTCCAGCAACTTCTTCCCCTTCCAATTATTTATCCATTTTTTTCTTTTGAAGCACATTATTAAATTTGCTTCCACAATCCTTCCAGATCATTTCTTGCTGCATTAGAATAAAATTCTCCTAATTTCATTGCCAGTTCTTTAGACAAATACCAAAACTGTTTTGCTAACCTTTGGGTTACAAGTAAGACATCATCACTGGGCTCTCGTTTCACTCAGTATCCAAAATTCTGTCTAAAAATATTGTTGGTTACCCAGCTAGGCAGCAAATCAGGACTTAGAGATGTGTAGACTCTGTGGCTATTTGTTTGAAATGTTCACGAAGGGAAGGATTACGTTCATGCAAGAACAAGAGCATAGCATAAAAAGGAGTAAGCCGTACAGTGCCTCTAGGCCTGATCTGATAGAAAAAAAAAGCAAGCTGACTGATTCGATCTGACTTAAAATAATTCACAATATCCCCCACCAACCAGTTATTTAATCACCCATATGAGTCCTAAATACAGATTATAAAACACTTCCCCTCTGGTAGTTTCTCAAAGAGAGGAGGATGTTTGCCATGGGGTGCATGTGGATTTTTAACTGTAGGGAGGCTGTTGCACTGCAGTTACCACTCAGTTCTAAATGACTGGCAATTCTCCTGCCCTCACCATCCACAATAGGCACCTTGGACGGATATCGAGAGCAAATGGCATCAATGCACTTTTTATGGCCGCCAGGTCTTAGAGTGGGCCTTGAACATGGAGCTTCTTGCTCAGGGGCAGGGATGTTACCGATTCTGCCACAAATTGAAAACCAACGCAAGGTCTAACTGTGGAGGGAAAGGCCGGGCAATTCTTCTTTGATGTCCAGAGGCAATCAAAACTAGACCAAGAGTTTCATCAACATCAGTGACTATTGAGAAATTACAGCCATTCAAGCAAATTCAATAGTATAGATGAAGGTAACTGACCTTCATGACAACTGAATAAAATTATAACATCCTGGCAATTTTTGAACCTTTTGTCAGTCACAATTTGGAATATTTGAGTACCATTAAAATCTCTGAAGGCAGCTATGGTATTTCCACAATTTTAATAATCTCTTCCATCCATTAAAATTAATTAGAACTGCAAAGCGAATTGCATAGTCACATCTACAATGTCCAACTTTAAAACCACTCTTTGTTATGATTTGATATGCACTGCCTACAAGTGTAAAGGAAGCAGATTCAAAAGTAACATTCAAAAGAAAATTGATGGAGCACTTGAAAGGAAAGGTATATAGGAAAAGATTGGGTTAGTGGAATGAAATGGACAGATCTGTTAAACAAATGGCACAGGTAGGATGGGTTGAATACCCCCTTTATTGGCTATATTGTTCTTAAGTTCAGCAAAATAATCAAATAGCACAGCATTAAATCATCATTTGTTACCATAATATAAAATCACTTCTTTGGTCCACCAATTTAGGGCAATGTTGTTATTAGAGCTCTGACTTTTATTTTCTATTCATTTGTGGGATGCGGACGTCACTGGCTGGCCAGCATTTATTGCCCATCTCTAATTGCCCTTGAGAAGTTGGTGGTGAGCTGCATTCTTGAACCGCTGCAGTCCACCTGCTGTGGGTTGACCCACAATGCTATTAAGGAGTGAATTCCAGGATTTTGACCTGGCGATAGTGAAGGAACAGCAATATATTTCCAAGTCAGGATGATGAGTGGCTTGGAGGGGAGATTGAAAATGGTGGTGTTCTCTTATATCTGCTGCTCTTGTCCTTCTAGGTGGATGTGGCTGTGTGTTTGGAAAGTGCTGTCTGAAGATATTTGGTGAATTTCTGCAGTGCCTCTTGTAGATAGTACACACTGCTGCTACTGAGCATCGGTGGTGGAGGGAGAGGATGCTTGTGGATGTAGTGTCAATCAAACGGGCTGCTTTGTCCTGGGTGGTGTCATGCTTCCTGAGCATTGTTGGAGGTTCATTCATCCAGGCATTTCCATCAGCTCCGTCTGTATCAGGCATAACATATCTATTGTACAACTTGCACAGACCTGGATCCATTTGGCTTTCCAGCATTGATTCATTGTCCCTGGTCTATCATTTCCCAGTCTGCAGGCCCAACCTTGATAGAGACCGTCAGGTTGAATTGCAGGCATGAGCGGCAGAGAGCTGTGAGATTTGAGGCCTGAGGTTGCTCTCACAGACTGCATTCCAAAGGAAATAACAGAGGGCAGCAGAAAAGAAGATGCAACTTACTTTTTGTGATGCTTTGATTGGCTCCTCTTGACCATTCCAAGCTGAAGAGGTAAAGACAGTCACCACTCTCAGTAGCAACTCTCTGAATGTATAGCCTTGTTTTCATCTAGAATCCCTACAGTGTGGAAACAGGCCCTTCAGCCCAACAAGTCCACACTGAACCTCAGAGCATCCCACCCAGACCCATTGCCCTAATCTACACCTCCCTGAACACAATTTAGCATGGCCAATCCACCTTACCTGTGCATCTTTGGACTGTGGGAGGAAACCAGAGCACCTGGAAGAAACCACACAGACACAGGGAGAATGTGCAAACTCCACACAGACAGTTGCCCAAGGCTGGAATCAAACCTAGGCCCCTGGCGCTGTGAGGCAGCGGTGCTAACCACTGAGCCACCATTTGGGTGCAGGAAAATGAGGTGGCTGACACCAACTGTTGTCCCAAGCTTGTGCCTTCTTCAGTTACAGTCAACCATTCCAAAGGCAATCTCTAGCCAAAATATTGTGGCTAAAGATCCATCATCATAGATTTTTACCCTTTTCCATTTCTTTTACATTGGTGAACTGAGATTATCTTGGGCTCACAGGAGAGGCATATCAAGGTCTTATAATTTATTAAGGAATTGGTTTATGATGTTCTACTTAAATTCAACTTTTTTTCTCCAACTTCCTATTCTAAAGTCATGGAAAGAAAAGAGTGTCATATAGAAAGAGAGAGTGCAGTAGTGGATGCGATCTCTTCAGTTATGCATGACTCTTTGCCAATTCTAAGGCATTCATTAAATGGTTTCCAGTTGTAGTTAACCTAGCTGTGCCTTACATTTCACACATGTCACTTAAGGGACGGTTTATTAATTTCACAATAAAATGTGATCTACGTACCACAATGATGGCTTGTGATTCAGGCTTATAGAACGTGAAATCCTGATGTCATGAGGTTATTTTAAGTCAAGAACCCAGCAGCTGCAAGTCATCTGTCCAGTTTTCAGCAGCGGTGCAAAAACAATGTAGAGTAGGAAATATTTCCACTAGTTTCATGCATACTAATGTAAGGAGGGAATTACAAATTTAAAATAACTAAATCTTGATCACAGTCCTTTCAATTGCGCAGCATGGTGGCACAATGGTTGGCACTGCTGCCTTACAGTGCCAGGGATGCAGGCTTAATTCCAGCCTTGGACCACTGTCTGTGTGGTGTTTGCATATTCTCCCCGTGTCTGCATGGGTTTCCTTCGGGTGCTCTGGCTCCCTCCCTCAGTCCAAAGGTGAACAGGTTAGGTAGAATGGCCATACTAAATTGCCCCATAGTTTCCAGGGATGTGCAGGCTAGGTGGATTAGCCATGGGAAATATGAGAATGGACTTCAGACGGTCAGTGCAGATCGATGATCTGAATGGTCTCTATCTGCGCTGTAGGGATTCTATGAATTGAGAGAGATATTTTGATTGAAAGTCATAATTACTGATGAGGTGTAGTGAAAGAGATACTATGTTTGACAAATTTGCTCGCGTTCTTTGAGCATACGTCAAGCAGATCGACAGTGTGGTTATGACTAGGTGTACTGCACATGGACTCCCAGAGGCATTCAATAAGATGCCAAATGAAGGGTTATTGCGCAAGATAGGAGTTCACAATATTGGGGGTAGTACATGAGTACACGACTGAGGATTGGTCACAACATACAAAACAGAGAGTCAGAATTAATGGGCATTTCTATAATTGACTCATACGACATGGTATCACTGGCTGGCCAGCATTTATTTCCCATCCTTAGCTACCCTTGAGAAGGACGTAGTGAGCAGCATGACTGGTGGAGTACCACAAGGATGACTTATAGGGCCTCAAATATTTTCTATCTACATTAATGACTTGGAGGAGTTGGCAGAGAGTACTGTATTCAGATTTACTGATGTTACAAACTGGGTGGAAGGGCATGTTGTAATGAGGATATAAGGGGTTATGGATAGGTTGAGTGAGTGGGTATAAATATAGCAGATGGATTTCAATGTAGGAAAGTATGAGGTCATGCACTTTGTTAGGAAGAATCAAATAGGCAAAATATTGTTTAAATGGAAAGGGACTCCAAAAAGTGCAGCGCAGAGTGATCTAAATGTTCTTGTGCATAAAACACAAATGTTAGCTTGTAGGTGCAGAAAGTAAAGAAGAAGGCAAATAAATTGTTTCCCCTTAATGCTAGTGGATTGCAATTTAAATATAGGGAAGTCATTATATAACTGTACTCAGTTTAAGCGAGGCCTCATCTGGAGTACTGTGCACATTTTTAGTTCCTGTATTTAAGGAAAGACATAGTAGCACCAGAGGTAGTTCAAAAGAGATTCACTAGACTGATTCCTGGGAAGAAGGGGCTGACAAATCAAGAGCAGTTAAACAGTTTAGAACTTTATTCAGTAGAGTTTGCAAAATTAAACGTGATCTTATTGAGCCATAGGAGATTTTGAGGGGGCTTGATAGGGTAGATGTTGAAAAGATGTTGCCATTAGTGGAGGAATCTCAAACTAGAAGAGATAGTTACAGAAATAAGGAGACACTCATGAAAACTGAAATGTGAAGGAATTTCTTCTCCCAGAGGACGGTGAATGTGTCTGGAGTTCTCTACCCCAGAGAATTGTGTCGGTGAGATTACTGAAATTATTTAAAACATAGGTAAAAAGATCTTTGAAATATTGAGGAGTTGAGCGTTCTGCTGAGTTGTCATGAGTAAGGAGTTGGGATCTGGGCCAGATCAGCCATATTCTTATAGAATGGAAAGGCAGGCTTGAGGGGCTGAATGGTCTATTCCTGCTTCTATTTCTTGTGTTCTTATGTCACTATATGCTTTCAGAACTATTGAGATGTCTCATTATTTCTTATATAAATTGATACTGATTGTATAATTATATTTAATGATTATATATTTCTTTAGTTTACTATTAGAAGATTGTGAACTATTATTCAGCAAAGCTACTTAGGCAACACTTTCCAAACACACAGCAACTTCCACCTCAAAGGACAAAAGGAACTTCTCTGCCTGTAAGTTCTCTTCAAGCTACTCACCATCCTAACTTGGAAACATATCACTGTCCCTTCAGTGTGACTGGGTCAAAATCTTGGAATTCCTTCCCCGGCAGCATGCTGGGTCTACCAATAGCACAGGGACTACAGTTCTTCAAGCAGGCAGTTTACCACTACCTTCTCTAGGACAGCTAGGGATGGGCAATAAGTGTTGGCCTAGCCATTGATGCAATGGCAGAGATGCTGTCTTTCTGATGAGGTATTAAACTGAGCTCAGCACTTTCAATTAAAGATCCCATGATATCCTTCAAAGAACAGCAGTGGTGTTATCGCCAATGTCCTGACTTGTATGTATTCTTCACACAACATGATAGAAACAGATTATCTGATTTTTATGCGAAATTGTTGTGCACAAATTGACTACTGCTTTTCCTAAATTGCAATTTTGACCTTGTTTAATAAATATTTCATTGCTGTTAAAACACTGTGAAATGTAAAATGGTAATGAACTGTGCTATATAAGTCTTTCTTTTCTTATTTTTATTCCATACAATCCTTTTACAAAATATGCACTACCTTTGTTAATCTCTCTAAGGCTCCTCTTTTTTAGGGTAATATTTTATTTGTTCTGACTTACCTTATTTCTTACAGTACATCTTTTAAGAAACATTTCATTATAGTATATCCAGGACTTTGGTTGTCAGAAATGGGAAGTTCCACATCTTTAATTCCTGTCCCTTTGCAGAATTGATTAATTTTGTAATACAGTAGGATTCAAGCTGACTGGAAATATCAAATCAGTGGACTGTGCTACCACAAAGAATGAACAGTACTTCCTTATTCCAAGAAAGTGAATAATTTCTGGCAAAGGATTGATGTTTATATTAAGATAACCAAAATTCAAACAGAGCCTGGTACTCAATGTTACCTGGAAAATGTAAGCTTTCCATATATCACACACATCTAAAGCTCAACATCAGCGGAGAGAAATCAGAGTTAACGTTTCGGGTCCAGTCATCTTTCTTCAGAACTGAAGATGTTTCTGAAGAAGTGCTCTTCAGAAGGGTCTGAAGAAGGGTCACTGGACCCAAAATGTAAACTATGATTTCTCTCCACAGATACTGTCAGACCTGCTGAGCTTTTCCAGCAATCTCTGTTTTTCTTTCTTACTTCCAGCATCCAGAGTTCTCTCAGTTTTTATACAGAGTCATAGAGCTGTACAGCACGGAAACAGACCCTTTGGTCCAACTCATCCCTGTCAACCAGATATCCTAAAGTAATCCATTTCAATTTGCCAACATTTGGCCCATATCCCTCTAAACCCTTCCTATTCACTTACCCATCCAAATGCCTTTTAAATGTGGTAAATGTACCAGCTTTCACCACTTCTTCTGGTAATCCATCCCATACAAGCACCAACTTCTGCATGAAAAATTTGCCCCTTAGGTCCCTTTTAAATCTTTCTCCTCTCACCTTAAACCTATGCCCTCTAGTTTTGGGCTCCCCCACTCTAAGGAAAAGACCTTGCCTATTCACCCTATCCATGCCCCTCATGACTTTATCAATTTCTATAAGGTCACCCCTCAGCCTCTAACACTCCAGGGCAAATAGCCCAACCTATTCAGCCTCTCCCTATAGCTTAAACTCTCCAACCCCGGCAACATCTTTGTAAATCTTTTCTAAACCCTTTCAGGTTTCACAACATCCTTCCAAAAGGAGGGAGAACAGAATTGAACACAGTATTCCAAAAGAGACCTAACCAATGTCCTGTACAGCTGCAACATGATCTCCTAACTCCTATAGTCAATGTACTGACCAATAAAGGCAAACATACCAAATGCCTTCTTCACTATCCCATCTACCTGCGACTCCAAGGAACTATATGTGTAAAACTTGTCAATAAGCAAAAGTGGCAACTACTTTGTTGCAGTAATGCTCCACTAAAACAAAGAGATGAATGAAGAGTCAATGGGAAATGGGGGAAATCTCTTTGCTAATTGGAGTCATACCTGGCACAAAGAACAAATGATGCGGTCGTTGGAGGTCATCTTAGTCATCTCAGCTCCAGGACATCTCTGCAGGAATTCCTCAGAGGAGTGTCCTAGGCCCAACCATCTGCAACTGTTCCATCAATGACCTTCCCTCCATCATAAGGTCAGAAGTAACAATGTTTAATTCCACAATATTTAGCACCATTTGCAACACCTCAGGTACTGAAGATTCCAAATAGCAACAGTTGAACAATATCCAGGCTTAGGCTGGCAAGTAACATTCATGCTATAAGTGTGCAGGCAATGACCATCTCCAACAAGGGAGAATCTAATCATTACCACTTGACATGTGATTGTATTACCATTAATAAATCCCTGACTGTCAACGTCCCAGGGGGCTATCATGGACCAGAACCTGAACAAGGCATGCTATAGTGTAACTATAAGAGCAGGTCAGTGGTTAAGAATTCTGCATCAAGCAATTCACTTTCTGACTCACCAAAGCCTATCAATCATCCACAGGGTACAAGTCAGGAGTGTAAGGGAATGCTCCCCACTTGCCAGGATGAGTGCAGCTCTAGCAACACTCTGTTAGGGCAAGGAGGTTGAACCCCTCTGACAATTAAAACCAGAACACCCAGAGGAGCTTGCCTCACCTCATAATTTGCTAAAGGAAATGAGAAAAATGATATAACCTGCCTTTCACCTTCCAATCTGTTATAAAGGAAAGGTTAAATGAAAGAAATCCCTGATACTCACTTTAGAAGCAACAAGTAACAATTTATTTATCTAACTCTAACAGTGCACAATTTAACAGACCTACTAACCAACCAAACAACTCCCCCTTAACTAATAACTATTCTCAAACAGAATTAAATTCTAATGGCATGCTGTTCCAATAACTACAAGTTCCACTTACATAAACCAAAGTAATAAGGAAAATAAATTAAAACTTAGACTGTCAAAAGTATAGTCGGGATGTGTCTTCTGGAATGTTCCATGTCTTCTCCACTATTCTTTAGTCAGGAATTCTTTCTTCGTTGAATCCTTGTGCTAGGAATATTAGCCAAACGTGCCGCTGTACCTTTTAGATGGTGTTTAATCAGAGAGCTTAAAGATTTCTGTGAGAGCCAGAGTTTTACTCTTCCAATAGCAGTTCACTCTCACACTGAGTTTCAAATATCCTCTTCCTATATACCCTTGATGGCCTATCAATTTTCTTATAATAGGATTGGTCCTCGGTTGTCAACACCATCAGATTTAAATTTAATTGTGTTTTGGTATCTAGGGCCTGGTTTAAATTAATTGGTTGATATTCAAGCTTGTTGCCTGAGCATCAAACAATTCTATGTTGTCAACTATATCGCCAATTGATACATACATTTCAATCTCAGAACTGTAGGTGCATCTGCAGCTGCTTGCAGACATTTTTTTTTAAATCTCCAAGCTTAGAGAAGCACATTACCTCTTAAAGGGACAAGGCACTCTTTCCCCCTATCATTTTTACAAACAAATTCTAACATCCTTCCTTCTAATTCAAAAATACTCCACCCAGCTTCGCAACAACTCAAGAAGTTTGACAACATCAAGCACAAAGCAGCCGACTTGTTTGGCTGCACATTGACAAATATCCACTACTGAGGCTTTGCACTATAGAAATTCACCAACATTCCTTAGATAGCACCTTCCAAACTCAAGGTCACTACCATCTAGAAGGACAAGGGAGTACCACGATCTGAAAGTTTCCCTCCAAGCCACTCATTGTTCTGACTTGGAAATATACAGCAGGTAGACAGCAGCGGTTCAAGAAGGCAGCTCACCATCACTTTCTCAAGAGCAATTAGGGATAGGCAATAAATGCTGGCCAGCCAGCGACCCTCACATCCCACAGATGAATGGGAACAAAAAATCCTAGGTGCTGTTGTGACTCTTACATAGAAGCAAACTCATAGATTCCTGTCTCCTTCCAAGGTCCTCAGGCAATACAGGGATGGTAAGAATCAAGGGGTGCCCCCTCCAAACATGCTTCTTGACTCTTTTAAGAAATCCTCAGTTAGATGCAGGACAATGACACCATGTTGAAAACACTTTTTCTAGGACCCTTAAGAGGAGATTTTAATTCCTGCTGCTCCTCAGAAACTTTGATTAGAGTCTAGAAAGGGTGTGTCACATCATTGTGGCATGCTGTGCCTCTTCACACCTGGACCTGAGAAACGGTGCAGATAAAATGGGGAATCAACAGTACTTTTCTGTGGAAGAAGATGAGATAGATGATCAGGATAATGAATAGAAAAACTGTCGATGAGATTGTGACAGAGCAAAACAATTGTTGAGCACAAGTGGCCAGAGAGAACCTAATTCAAACCTGCTACCAGGATGAATGAGCTGAGTCTAGATTTTGATGAATAGTTTAAAATTTGGTTGGTAATATGAAAGCAGCCAATACTTAGTGCAAACAAACTTTGTTTTGTTGCAGTCCTTGATATTTTCTGTTGCAGAACAAGTATCATATTATCCATCTGATTGTTCACTTGATATCTTTGGCTGATCCCATTTTCAAGTATCTCATTACAAACCCTCCTGACCATTATGGAAACAGGAGCCGTCAGTGAGACAGAACATGAGCGTCACATGGTGCTTGGCTTAAGTAACTCTTAAGACTTCTTCCAGAATATCATTTCAGAGTATTGTGCAGTGAAGTCTGTCATGATAAGCAGCAGGTTGAAAGGAATCCTGAGGCAGCTCCTTTTGACTTTTCCAGCATTGAAAACCATTCAATGACTTATAGTGTGTGTACACTGTTATATTGTCCTGAAATGCTTGTACATCCTCTAAGTCAGTACTGGCCTTGCAAGGGATAGGACTTTGTGTAGGTTTCTCAGCAGTCCAATCCAAAAGTGAATGTGTGAATTGGCCACTGAATATCTCCCAGCCTTGAATGGCATTGTGATCCCAATAAAAACTGAGAGATAGAGTGAGTCTTTCCCTCCAGAGATGTGTGGAATCATCACTGTTTCTGTGGTCTCACTGATAAGTTGGGTGGAAGTGTAGAATCATGTGCAGGCCAATCCCAGCACATTGATCTTAGTCTCAGTGCTGTCCATATTAAAGTGCAACATCAGGCAACATGGTCACATATCAAGCATCCCTGATGCCTGATGCTATCTGCAGTTAAGGAGTCAGTTCCTTATATGCGATGCACAATGCTTGGTCATTTCATCCTTTGGATGTCTACAGAGGCTGCTTATCTGACAGGTCCAGCAGTGAGCATTGTACCAAGACACACAATTTAATAGTGTGAGCGAACGCACAAAATTCCAAAATCTGTGAATGAATAAAAATAAGTGAAATGCTGTCTACAATGATGTGTCACACAAGTCCCTGTGTGGTCTCTTACTCTGTCTCCCATCACACTTAAGTGCAATTCTGACATCTACCGCTGGGGTGGAGTGACCCTGCTCTGAGTTGTTCTGGAAGACTTGGCTGATTGTCCACGGGTGCGTCGGGCTCAGACGGCCCAGGCCTGTTGACAGTGTCTGGTCCGGATCCAGGCCCACCCTCTTTGGCATGAGTTTCTTCAGATTTTGGCTTCACATGATAAAAGAGCTGGGCGCCTCTGGGGAATTCAGAACTTCTCAGGCATCTCTTGTGACTGCTCTGTCTCCCTGAGAGGAAAGGTACCTGGACTTAGGGCAAAACTCTTTCTCACCCTCTTGCCTTGTCATTGATGCTGAGCACCTCTGGCCACAGTGATGGGAATGCAGGCTCATGTCCGTATTCAGTAGACACTGAGTGCACTGGACTTGCGTTTCTAGCCTATGCATGGAGGCAGCCAGAAGCACATACTGTACTGATAACTTTGCTGGACTCCTCCATCCGCTGATCAGACTGACTGACTGCCTCTGACAAACCTGCCTGCACTTCCTGTGCTTGCCCATTCACTTTGACAATGCAATCAGTGGCTAAAATCATAGGATTATCTTCTGAGCAGGAACCTGGCCTCAGGGCTGTCCATCCGAGTACCAGAGACCCCAGTCATTTCTCTCTCAAGTAGCTGCGGAGATGTGTTAGTGATGTGCTCACCAAATGGTGCTTCTGAATCTATTGTAGACAGAGCACATACCGAGGTAAATATCTGTGAACTGGTGGAGGGTGCTGGCAAAAACCTTGCCAGTGTTATGTTCTGTGGTTTCAATGATTTCCTTCTCAAAGGAAGAGGAGGTGAAGCTGAGGATCTAGCTCTAGTGTTAGCCTCTTCTTTATGAATGTTTGCTGGGCCCCAATGGTGTGTGCATAAGAGATAAGAGCGAATTAGTTGTGCAACATGAATAAAAGCTTGTGCAGGTTAAAGTCGAGTTTATACTGGTAGTAAGAGGTGAGCAGCTTAGCACAATGAAACTTGTTATGTTGGTTTGTCATCGAAGTCTTCTTGTCCTCATATGAGCAGTCGCATCCTTTGTCTAGAATTTTCTTATCAAAGACAATGAGAAGCCTGATGTCCACCACAAATCTCTCACCCATTGGAGAGCTGTGGGCCAATTTTTTGCCGCACTGAGACAAAAGGAAGGTTGGCTATGATGATAACGAATGGAAGAGCAGTTAGTAGTGATTCGAGATTAGTAGAGGTCATGAGGCATCGCCAGTAAGTGAGTAGAAAATACAGAGAGCTGAAGTGATCAATAATCTGGGAGAATGAGGTGGTTGAGAGTCATTGAGAGGAAATGGTGCATGTAATTGTGACCTGCAGTCCATGAGAGCTGTGACAGGTTTACAGTGACTATGAGGAAACAGAGACAGAAAATGGCACTTGCCGTAGTGGGGTGCAGAAGATCATTGACATAGCAGTAAAAGAGCTTCTTAGATCTCAGCACAGTAATCGGTGGCAATCTGTGCGGATAAACTAATGTCACCACACACTGCAACACGCTGGACATAAATAACGGGAAGACAATTCTCTGTTGGATACCCACATGCCACCTCAGGATGTGTAGGCACCTGCTGAAGGCGCTGTGTTGGCTGAATGAACATCACCTACCAGTGAAGTGGGCTGCCTGCAGCACAATACCATCCTCCCAAGCCTACAGCACATCAAGTGGTGAACCTGACACTGCATTCCACACACTTACACATATACTATAATATTTACATGGCAGGGGACCACTCCAAGGCTTACACAGGATCCTTGGAAGTTGTACTAATTGGTTTTACCTTCAGCCAGGACTAGCCTTTTATGCCATCACTGCTGATGACCAGATTTTATTGATACGACCAGGACTAATTTTCAAGTACCAATGTAGGGGCAACAGGGTGCCTCAGTGGTTAGCCCTGCTGCCTCATGGTGCCAGGGACCCAGGTTTGATTCCAGCCTTGGGCAACTGTCTGCGAGGAGTTTGCACTTTCTCCCTGGGGCTTTGTGGGTTTCCTCCAGGTGCTCCGGTTTCATCTCACATTCCAAAGATATGCAGGTTAGGTGGATTGTCCTTGTTAAATTGCCTATAGTGTCTAGGGATATGCAGGCTTAGTGGGTTACAGGGATAGGGGAGGGGGAATTGGGTCTGGATGGGATGATCTTTAAAGGGTCAGTCTGGACTCAATGAGCCGAATGACCTGCTTCCACACTGTAGGGATTCTATGAATGTCATGTATCGGATTGCCTTTGACCAGTATTTAACCTCTAAACATCTGGAAACTGAATGCATTCCAAATAGGCATTGCAATGATTATAAATCCAATGTAGTTGCACATTGCAAATAGCAGCATCATATTTTGGTCACTACAATGACCTGTCATTCAGCAAATGTGGATCCTGGTGCTTTCAGCCAAAAAACCTGCACTTATTCTACACTCCCCCCAACCGGGGCTTTGTGCTAGCTGTTTGCTAGCAGCAGTGCACATCTGGAGAAAGTTACAGTTGGCAACGCAGATCATGCTGAACACCATCAGCATCAGGCCCAGGCTAATTTCCAAAACCACCCCCCAACAAGAACTCTATTTCCCCACTGACCTCACGCTACCTCAATAACATGTTTTGTCACATCTCCCCGCAGTACAGACCCACCAGACTGAACTTTGTCTCCTTGTCCCTGACCCCTGTCGTTACACCTGACTGACATCCATCTTACTCCTTAGAGCCGTCCTTTTGGAGGCCACAGTCAATATCGGCCCCCTCCCCTAACGTGCCCCCCGATGCTGTTGTGAATTCCCATTGTTCAACTTGAGATTTCCGCCATTACCATTCCCATTGCCACAAGTATAAATGCCCCTGCTTTCTACCCCACCACAGATTTGACTTTTCATTCTTTACATCATTTATCACCCTTACAGGTCCAAACTACAACCCACCCCCAACTTAATCCTTAAGAAATATTCATGGACAGGCACCCAAAACTATATTCACCCTTGACCTGTGAACAGCTCCAATGATCAGCCACTGGAAAATGACGCTGGAGAAGTAGTAACAGGGAACAAAGAAATGACGGAGGAACTGAATAAAGTAGTTTGTGTTAGTCTTCATGGTGGAAGACATGAGTAATATCCCAAAAATTCAAGAAAGATGGGGGTGGGAGTTATGGTGCAGAGGTGATTATTGTGGCCATCACCAAGGAGTAGGTGTTAGAAAAACTGAAAGGTCTGAAGGCAGATAAATCAACCTGGACCAGATGGACTATACCCCAGAACTCTGAAGGAGATAGTTGAACAGATAGTGGAGGCATTAGTGGTGATCTTCCAGGAATCACTGGAGTCAGGAAAGGTCCGAGGACTGGAAAATTGCTAATGTAACCTCCTCCCACCCCACTTAAAAAGAGAGGAAGGCAAAAGATGGGAAATTACAGGCTGATTCGCCTGACCTCGGTCGTTGGTAAGATTTTGGAGTCCGTTGTGAAGGATGAGATTTCTGAATACTTGGAAGTGCATGGTAAAATAGGGCAAACTCAGCATGGTTTCATCAAGGGGAGGTCATACCTGACAAATCTGTTGGAATTCTTTGAAGAGGTAATGAGCAGGTTAGACCAAGGAGAGCCAATGGATGTTATCTACCTGGAATTCCAGAAGGTGCCGCACATAAGTCTGCTGAGTAAGATGGTGTTAGAGGCAAGGTGCTAGCATGGATAGAAGATTGGCTGTCTGGCAGAAAGCAGAGAGTGGGGATAAAAGGGTCCTTCTGAGGATGGCATTCCATGATTAGTGATGTTCCACAAGGGTCAGTGTTGGGGCCACAACTTTTCCCTTTATACATTAATGATCTAGATGAAGGAACTGAGGGCATTCTGGCTAAGCTTGCAGATGATACAAAGATAGGTGGATGGACAAGTAGTATTGAGGAGGCAGGGATGCTGTGGAAGGATTTAGACAGGTTGGGAGAGTGGGCAAAGAAGTGGCAGATGGAATACAATGTGGGAAAGTGTGAGGTCATGCACTTTGGTAGGAAAAATAGAGGCATAGACTATTTTCTAAATGGGGAGAAAATTCAAATATCTGAAGTGCAAGGGGACTTGGGAGTCCTAGTCCAAGATTCTCTTAAAGTAAGCTTGCAGGTTGAGTTGGTAGTTAGGAAGGAAAATACAATGCTGGCATTTATTTCAAAGAACTAGAATATAAAAACAGGAAAGTACTTCTGACGCTTTAAAAAACTCTGGTCAGACCACATTTAGAGTCTTGTGAGCAATTTTGGGCCCCATACCTGAGGAAGGATGTATGGCCCTGGAGCAGGTCCAGACGAGGTTCTCGAGAACGATCCTAGGAAAGAAAGGCTCAACATATGAGTAATGTTTGAGGACTCTGGGTTTATACTGGATGGAATTTAGAAGGATGAGGGGGGGATCTAATTGAAACTTATAAAATACTGAAATGCCTGGACAGAGTGGATCTTGGGAAGGTGTTTCCATTGGTGGGAGAAACTAGAACCTGAGAGCAAAGCCTTAGAGAAAAGGAACACCCTTTAGAACGGAGATGAGGTGAAATTTCTTCAGCCAGAGAGTGGTGAATCTATGGAATTCACTGCCACAGGAGGCTGTGGAGGCCAGGTCATTGATTATATTTAAGACAGAGATAGATAGGTTCTTGATTGTCAAGGGGATCAAGGGTTACGGGGAGAAAATAGGAGAATCGGGTTGAGAAACTTATCAGCCATGATTGAATAGTAGAGCAGTCTCAATGTGTTGAATGGCCTCATTTCTGCTCCTATGTCTTATGGTCTTATGATAAGGCTGTTGTGAACATGCGGGTCATCACAAAATGTGAAGAGAGCAGAGCAGCAGTCCTGAGATGTAATGTATTGCATTTTGTGAGTTAGGTCCCTGTCCATGTGCAGAAAATGAACACATTGCCAGGACCCCAGGAATGATATTGGATGGCAGCGACTGGAGGAGCAGAGAGGTTGAAGGCTATGGAGAGGGAAAGATGAACTTTTGAAGCTGCTTCAGTTTTAGTAATATCAACTTAATATTAATTTATTCACTATTTTACCATTTATACAACTTATTCTGTAATCCAAGATGGCAGTGCAACATGGCGACATTATCCACTTTTTACTTTATCTAGGTACAAGTGACAACATATTAAATAAATAAATAAATCAGATTACTACCATAAAAATAACCATCAGAAATAATGGAAACCTATGAAATATTTCACAACTTTTTCACTACCAAATGTAATAAATTTATATGTTTTTTTTAAATCAAACATTGTAAGAACATTATTCTTCCATGTCAGAAACAGAATTACAATGTTCATTTGTAAACCCAGTATTATGGGAGAACGTGTTAATTTGAAATGTGTTTATTGGAAAGTGTTATAAAATTGTCACAATAATTGCCTGCTGAAAAATTGACTTTTTAATCTTATGTTAACAAATTTGACAGTAACACAAATCTTTCTTCTAAAACAACATTGTTGTTGCTTACAATTCTGATGATCCTGGCGAGCATGTGGACGCAGACCTGGTTCTGTGATGCCTTGCAGTGTTGGGGCTGAGGGTTCCAACCTGGTCTTTTGTATGGCCTCAGCAATGGCATTGTGGGTCAGTCACTTACACATTGGGGCTGCGCACAATGCAGAGGACACTTGTGGATCACTAATCACCTATGGAGTACACTTTGAGAACCACTACTCCATTGTATGCAGGTTTCATGGGATTGATGTGGAATTCCTCTTATGACAACCACTGTTTGTGATAGAACCATTCAAGTTGCACCTCTGGAACTTGAGCTTGAGCAGGCTAGAGCTGATTCCATTATGTCTCTGAGGAGGATGACTAGGACGCCCAGTAACGTAGAAACATAGAAAATAGATAGAAGAATAGGCCATTCGGCATTTGAACCTACTCTGCCATTCAATATGATAATGGCTGATCATCCATCTCAGTACCCTGTTCCTGCTTTCTTGAAATATCCTTTGATCCCTTCAGTTTTAAAAACTATATTGAACTCCTTCTTGAAAACATTCAATGTTTTGTCTTCAACTGCTTTCTGTGATGGAGAATTCCGCAAGCTCACCATCATTCTTTGTGTGAAGAAATTTCTCCTCATCTCAGTTATATCCTTAGACAGTGACCCCTGGTCTGGACTCCCCAATTATTGAGCATACACTTCCTGCATTTACTCTGTCTAGACTTGAGAGAATTTTATATGTATCTATGAGATTTCCCCTTATTCTTCTCAACTTTAGAGAATAAAGTTCTAATTGATCCAATCTCTCTTCATATGTCAGGCCTACCATCTCAGGAATCAGTCTGGTAAACCTTTGTTGCACTCCCTCCACAGCCAGAACATCCTGCCTCATATAAGGAGACCAAAACTGCACATGATAAGTGAGCATGTTAGTTGCTTCTGTCCTGAAAATGGTAGACTCTTGCATGCGACCTTCATTCTTTCTCATTTGTCTGGGCTTAAAATCCATATCCTTTCTAATTAGTGAACTGGTTGGTTCAATGACAGTTATCAGTTCCTGATGAGCTTGTTGCACCAGCCCACATTCTGGGCCCTGGGATCTGAAAATCAATTTAAATATTCTCTTTAGCCACCACAGTTAGACCGTTGTGTTTCAGTGGGGAGGAAATATCCACTGACCCCAGACTCTTCTATTCTTCACCCCTCCAAATTCAGTGTCACCTGTGCTAAAGCAATTTTTGGCAGAAGCAGCTACCTGCAGGAACATATTGTGCGATGCATTAAAATATATTCTGTATGTATTGTGTTATATAACATAATGTAGCCACATGTCATATATCAAAATGAAGCATTAAGATATTATGAGATACAATTGCACTCCTGTGGATATTCAGTCTAAGGTTGTTGACTTGCTCACTGAGCTGGCTTGTTTTCGTTCAGATGTTTTGTTACCATGCTAGGTGACATCATCAGAGAGGCCTCCGATGAAGCGATGCTGTTCTACTCTGCTTGGTATTTATAAGATCTGGTCTGTTATGGTGAGTCGTGTTACTTCCGGTTTTATGTATAACAAACCCATATATATGCCATGCAGAACAGAACCAGAAACCAGAAATGACACGACTCACCATAACAGACCGGACAGTATAAATACCAAGCGGAGTAGAACAACATCACTTCATCGGAGGCCTCACTGATGATGTCACCTAGCATGGTGACGAAACGTCTGATTGAAAATAAGCCAGCTCAGTGAGCAAGTCAACAACCTCACCCACAACCCGAGCTACAAATCTTTGCTAAATCTTTAAATATTCAGTCTAAGGCGGCTAGAAGATGACTGCTCCGATCAGCAAGCGATTGCTGTAGATATTGCTGCACAATTAGTGCAGGAGCTAAGTGTGGAATGTGGTTGCATAAGATGCATTGTGAAGGCCCAAGGATATTTGATAAGTGTGAGGGGCGAGGGGTGGAGGGAGGGGTGTCTGGTAGACATTATTATGGGATGACCTAAAGCTGTCCATGTACTAACAATGCAATCACATGATGTACCTGAAGAATATGTGTGTGTAATTAATTAGTACTACAATTGGTTTGTGACAGCCAGGGTGCAATAAAAGAAAAATGTATAAAAGTGTATGTTTTCCTTTGTCGGGGGAGAAGCTCTCTATCCCCACCAGTGTAAAGCAATAACTTGGACTTTGGATATCGAGTGATTTATTTACTCATTCTGCTCCTTCACCTGTAAATCATCTAATGTTGTAATCTCACTCTGTTTAACTGCCCCCTCCCACCGGGTGAAGGCAACTGAGATGGTACATAGATAATGGAGGTAATTGGCACAAGTGGTGGTACAAGCTCCTGAGACTCTTGCAAACGATAGACCTCAATATCTTTTCCCCCAACAAATTTCTTCCTCATCTTCATTACATAGTCCAAGATGAATTTCTCTTCTCTGTATTCTCTGGTATTCCTCCTCCCTTCCTCCCACTATTTTCTGTCATGGTTCGGCTGAAAAGCTGGGGGTAAACTGAGAATGGGTCTAAGGTATATAAGCCATCCCATTATCCTGCACCTCTTGCCCTGGTCTTAGACAAGGTCAGCTTTCTGATGTTTAAAGTGGTCTCAGTGACCCCTCACCTTTCACTGGTATCATGAACAAGTTTCTCCAGGAACAACATTGAAGGAATCAAGTACAGGCCAGCACTTGAGGAAAATCTCGTGTATTCTATTAGACGGTTGATATAATAGAATTGTTGCCATCAATCTCTGGAGGAAGGAACTGGAAAATTCTGCATACAAGTGGAGGTGGACAATGTTGACACATAACGAGTGAGTGAACCCCCTAATCACAGTTCGGTTTGAACAGTTATTTATGTGGGTATTAATATTAGTGCATCAGTAACAGAGTGGCCCAAGGAAGAAAAGGTGTTGCGTCTTGTTCACTACCTTGTCTATCCTTATGAGGCCATTGAACATTCTATGGTAATATCTGCAATACTTCAACTTTGTGAGCGGCCACTCAGTGCTATCGCAAGCTACAGTGGCACAGGTCCATCAGATCTTTCACTGTGGTCTCCTCCCATGGATACTTACCGGTCTTGCTTTGCTTTGATGCATCTTATAAGGTAACATATGAAAGTCAGTCACATTGAAATGATACACTTCAATTCCTTGCAACAATGCAATGTTCTGTCCTCTTCTTTGCTTTGGCTGCTGTTTCTACGTCTTTCACTTGAATGCCAGTTTGAAAAGTGAAATAAAACCACATGTCAGTCACTATAGCTGTGTTATAGCCAAGTCATTGTGCCACTGTCTGTTTTTCCCCTGGGCATTGCTGAAAATGCCAGTCAACCAGGAATTTTTTAAAGACTACATTCCTAATTTGCAAACCAGAACGCCTCACCCCCTGCCCTCTCACCTCACCACTCTCATGTTTCATAGCAGTAACATTACTCAATCACCGTTAAATATTAAGATGAGCTGAACCCAAGGTATAAAACAAGGCTGACATTGTGGATAGAAAGTTTTCTCAATGCAAAGGACCAACATTGGCTTTGTGGACATTCAAGATTCTAGTTCTTTTTTAACTGAACTGGTTCGTTTCTATTCCTTTATCAGACCAAAAGATTAGGATCGAGTCCAGAAGAATAACAATCAGCAAGTCACATCAGTTCCCTCAAGTTAGCAAGCTTGATGATTTATCAGGTCTTCTTGGGCAGTTCAGAGCAGGAACGCTGGGGAATGATGCTTTGCAGCAAACAAATAACTTATTTTAGGTGACAAGGGATAATCTGGATGGGACATCTTATACCAGTAATCAAGCACAAAGTGAGATAGGCATCGAATGTCATGATGAAATCTGTGATCCACTCAGCGGGTTGTGCTGTTAAAGGTGATTGTGTCGACAAAAGTAATGGAGATTTGTAAGAGCTATAGATGAGAAAACAGAATTTAAACTAACTCAGGAACAGAAAAACAGATGGTTAATCTTTAGTTATGAATATGCTTTCATCCAAGTATTGTCGCACTGAAAATGCAAAATCAATATGAAGTTATACCTTTGAGTGTTATTTGATTTTTCTTCCTAATTCACCCATGTGACATGGGCATCACTGACAGGACCAGCATTTATTGCCCTTGAGAAGTTGGTGGTGAGTTGCCTTCTTTGAACTACTCAAATCCATGTGCTGTAGGTTGGTCCACAATGTGATAAGGATGGAAATTCAATGATTTTGACCCAACAACATTGAAGGAAGAGAGATATATTTACAAGTCAGGATGGTGAGTGCCTTAGAGGGGAACTTGCAGATGGTGGTGTTCCCATGCCCTTGTCCTTCTACATGGTAGTGGCTGTGGGTCTGGAAGGCCCTGTCTCAGGATCTTTGATGAATTTCTGCAGTGCATCTTGTAGATAGTGTATACTGCTGCTCCTGAGTATCAGTGGTGGAGGGAGTAAAGGTTTGTGGATGTAATGCCAATCAAGCAGGCTGATTTGTCTTGGATGGTGTCAAACTTCATGAGGTTTATTAGAACTGCACTCAACCAGGCAAGTGGGGAGTATTCCATCACACTCCTCATATATGCCTTGTAGATGTTGGACTGGCTTTGAAAAGTTAGAATGTAGGTTACTCGCCGCAGTATTCCTATTCTCTGGCCTGCTCTTGGTGCCATTCTATTTATATGGCCAGTCCAGTTGAATTTCTGGACAATGGTCATCCCCAGGCTGTTGATACTGGGATTCAGTGATGGTAATGTCATTAAATGTCAAGGAGTGGTGGTTAGATTGTCTCTTATTGGAAATGGTCATTGCCAGGTACTTGTGTGGCATGAATTTTACTTACCACCTTTCAGCCCAAGCCCGGATAGTGTCCAGGTCTTGCTGCATCTAGCCATGAATTTCTTCAGTTGCAAAGTCAATACATGAAATTTCTTTTTAATTGGTCAAAGATTCTGTGCACAGTGAAGTAAATTACGGTAACATTCAGACAAATAGATGATAAAGAAATATATCAGAAATCTTGCCTTTTCAAGGCTATACACCAAGGTAAAATTATAACTTGGTTGTGCAGCATTGATTCTGCGAGTTTTAAATAGATGCCTGGGTTTCTTGTAGTAAGCATGCTTATTACAGTGGTAAAGGGCAAAAATATTAGTATCCTGCTGAAAGAAGTGTTATCCCCTTTTTAGATGCATATAAGAGGCATGTAATTATTTAAGATTGGATAGTATATCCTGAAGTGGTGAATGTCGTTGCAGCAAGAAAGAATACATGTCCGCACAGGTTCCAATGAGGAGTTCTTAAAGGGACCACTGCAGTCTGAAACCGACATGGAGAGATTTTAAAATACACTTTCCTGAATATCAAAGCAGAAGAGTCAGATCTTCTCCACCTGGCCCTAAATTCAAAGGACATTAGCTTCTGCTTGCATTTGCTCCTTGCCACCCAAGTGTCACTATTTAACCCAGAGAACTATTAACCCCTTCCCCAGTTGCTACATCCTGAATTGTTGCAAATCTATAACCTGACAAACGTGTCTTTTGTTAAAGGTGCAGTATAAAGATTAGCCCAAGTCTATTACAGAGGTAGATGTCTTTTCTGTCCTTAACATCTCACAAAAAATAACAGAGGGTGAGTGCAAGATTTTGATGTACATTGAACTCATTCGCTTGGATGGAGTTAAAATTGAACACAAGTGGTCACCTTCATAGTAACAGTCCATTATGTCAGCAGTTCATTAAATCAAGCATTGTTAGGGACAGAAACTTCCAAAATGTTTGCATCACTTATATAAACTCATATCTTTTTTCCTCCAAAGAATGACTTTATCTGGGTTTTCAGAGTCATTGAAGGAATTAAAATAAGTTGGGGAAGAATCCATTGCAGAACTCCATTATTTAAGAGGAAAAGGAAGAAAATAAAGAGTTGCACTAATATAACAAGTTTCATAATCTCAAGATATCCCAAAACATTTTGCAACTAATGAGAAACATCGGAACTGTAGGCTGAGTGTCAGCCAAATTATGCACAGCAATCTCCTACAAACAGAAATATGACACTTAATCTGTTTTATTACAATGTTTGTTGAGGAATCAAAAACTGACTAGGGCACTGGGGAGGAACTGCCTTTTTCTTATTCAAAATAGTATTGTCTTTCATATCCACCTAAAAGCATGGATGTAATGTCTCATCCAAAATAATGTATCTCTAAGAATGCAGCCCGTCCTTAGTGGCTTGATAGTGAGATGTAATTTTCCTTTATTCGTTCATGGGATGTGGGCATCGCTGACTGGGCTAGCATTTCTTGCCCATTCATAGTTGTCCTTCAGGAGGAGATGATAAGCTACTTTCTCATCCATTTGCTCAAGGTAGACGCACAATGACATTAGCTAATGTGTGACACTTATGCTAACTTTCATAGCAAACAAATGAGATGAGTGCCATGCAGTTCTGAAGGACTCATTAAACCTTAATTACAGCTCCAGGTATTTGCACTTGTACATTACCACCAAAGGTATTTGCCTAAGTTCAAGCTAAGCAATTTGGATGTACTCTGAAGCATACATCCCTCACGGTGTCATGCTCAAAGACAAAGCTCATTAAAAGATAGAGAATAAGATCGTTATAGCATTAAGATACAATAATGATATTTTGAGCATGTCCCTTAAAGGTACATCACAATATTTCCGTGAGACTTAACAACACAGTACAGCACAGTACATCTGTTCAATGGAGAGAGGAGAGACCTTGAGAGACACTATTTTGGGTCAAAATCCTGGAACTCCCCCATCCCTCAATGGTATTGTGAGTTTACTACAGCATGTGGACTGCAATAGTTCAAGAAGACAGGTCACAACCACTTTCTCAAGTGTTACTAAGGATGGATAACAAATGCTAGCAGTGATATCCATGTCCCATGAAAAAATAAGAAAAAGAAGCTCGCACAAATTTGGGCAGGGTACTTGATTTGACTCATTTCCAAATAATCACGCTCTTACTTACTAGTAATTTTCTAGTTAACTCTACATGTACTTTTAATAAAGGCAGACAAAAATTTCCTGAGACGCGCACTTTGAATTTGAGCATTTCAAATATTGAACTCACTGGCACAATCTTGCAAAGATTTGTGGTTTCTGTCTAACGCTCATTAATCTGCAGCTAAAAGATGGGTGCATTATTATGGTAGAGGTTACATTTCAATTATGTATTCATAAACTGTAGTGAAGCATAAATAAAATATGTGACTGGGTATCATTCTGGTTTGGCTTTATTCCATACTTTACCATACATTTTAACTTGACACGGAAAGTGGAATTTTGATGGATGTACATGGAAATCGTAATTATTGCACAAACGAGCTTTAGCATGCAATCAAAACATTTCAGTATAGGCTTGTTGAACATTTTTAAATATGCAGTCTAATGCAGGACCTGACCTGTTCCTCTTCTGAATAACACTGGTATGTTTTCCTTTCTTTTTTAATATCGAGAAGTGTTGTTACACAGTTGAATGTTTCTTCCTCCTTCACCAAACCAACATGAGATCTTTTGCTTTGTTATTAACCACCACCACCTTTGTAGCCAATCAGATATATATATAATGCAAAACCTGTTACAGGCAATGCACGCTATCAAACGTAAGAGAGGGGTAAGGAGAGGTGGGAAGTGTCTGAATAAAAATTGATTTGGAGGGGGAAATAAAGCAATGAATTCTTGATATTTTCCTAATTAGCCTCTTCAGAAATACTAGTACACCTCTGGTGTAGGTGGGACTTGAACCCAGACTTCCTGGCTCAGAGGTAGGGCCACTATCACTGTACCAATAGATCCCCACCACTGGGATTATTCTTTCTCTCTTCTTATACCCAGAGGTGCTATCACACAATTCAGCAACTTCCCCACCACCAGATCACCATGACATGTTTTTGTCTTTAGTTAAAAACTATTAACCACCACCACTAACCAGCCGTGTAGTCAATTAAATATTTACATGCAAAGTGACAGGGAGGTAGAAAGAGAGGGAAAGGGCTAAATCAAAATGGAGTTAGAGGGGGAGATAAAGCATTGTATCCGCTGTGGTGCCCATATCTCTCTAAAGGGATCGAGAGCATTGATCGAAACCATGTGCTCCCTTTCCAAGGACAGCTGGGCACAGATGTAACCATGGAAAAGGGACAAACAGCTGGCAGAGACAACCTCCTCCACAGCCTGCTGCCTAGACCTGTTTATAGCCGGCCAGGCCAAGCCCTCGAACAGAACCATTAGGAGGTCTCCCAATCTGCTCACACCCCTGTGCACCGTGTGCCCAAAAATCAAAAGCATGCGGCTAAAGTGCAACCAAAAAGACAACAAATGATGTTTCAAATAACTGAAAAGGGAGTGCAAATGCGCACAACCAAGACAAACATGGTCCATGGACTCCACAGCACCGTAAAATAAACAGTTGGGCTGGGAGTCCATGAACTGCCACAATCTGCTGTTACACGGAACTGCTGCGAGCAACACTCTCCAACCCAGATCCCCAGAGGAAAATGGGAGGGCTCCTGCCTAGAAAGCCCTCCACTGGGGAATACTGGGATTTTTCTTTTACTCTGAAGTGCTATGACGCCCAACTGAGTGACCTTCCCGCCACCAAAATCACTGTGACTGTTTTTTTTGTGTTTTTTAACTACTATCCACCACCAGTACAAACATTTGCGTAACACTGGGATTATTTTATGCAGTAATAAGTTGACTTCACCTGTAATGCTAAGTCATCAATTTATTTTGGCAGGGATTCTTTGCATTTGATGTGTATGTTGCTTAACTGGGCATACTTGTGATGTTGCAAAATAAGGTCTCTAATCACTTATCATAAAGTAACTGCAGAGTTGCTTCCTTACTTAAAGATATAATCAATGTTAATTGTGCTTTGGAAATATAATGAGAAAACCAAGTGATAATTAGATGCAGTTTAAAATAGCTTGATTAGACTTAACTATAATTTGGAAGAAAGGAACACATGATTCTTTAATTTGCTTGTAAACAGTCAAATCTTGCAAGGATCCATTTAGTTTTGCCATGTGAAATAGCTGGGTTTAAGGACAAAGTCTCTGTGCATCTGGCTCAGTTGGCTTGCCAGCAGACATGTGTATCCAATCATTAGCAACACCATGAGGTTTGATCCCTGTTCCAGCCGAGGTAGACTTGGGGCCTGCCTCTCTCCTCTACCTGTTGGAAGGAAAGTCATAGGGCAAGATCTTCCAGAAAGTGGTAATCTTATGCAGAGATCTCCCATCTATCAGTACATTCACTAACTCCTTAGTATTTCTAGGATACAACCCAGCAGCTTGAGGGGACTTACTGACCTTTAACCTTAATAGTTGTCTCCAGTGATATTTATTACATTTATTTCCTCTCCTCCTTTAGCCCGTTGATTATTTAATGTTTTTGGAATGTAATTCATGTCTTCTACTGCGAAGATTAATGCAAAATATATATTCAACTCCTCTGCATTTTCTCATTCCACATTATTATTTCCCCAGCATCATTCTCTAAGAGGCCCATGTTCATTTTTAGCCTCTCCCTTCCCTTCTAATTAAAGAATTAGAGTAATTAAAGTAATTAAAGAAACTCTTGCTGTTTCTTATGTTACTTGCTTTACCCTCATAGTTTCTCCCTCCCTGGTATTGTTTTGGTCATTTGAAGTTGGTTTTGAAAACTTTCCTAATCCTTGGTTTATCACTAATCTTTGTCACATCATATGTCTTTTATCTTTCAATTTGAAACAACACAACTTCCTTGGTTACTGGTGGTTAGTTTATCCCCTTCCTGGTACTTATTTAAATTCAACATAACCTCCTTGCTCTTGTACATTATGCCCCAACAAAACAGCCTAGCATATTATGTTTTATTCATTGCACAATTCTCCTGCCAATTTCAATCGTTTTTGAACATATAAATCTAGGTCGGTCTGCTCCTGTAACCCCTTTAGAATTGAATGTTTCATTTTATATTATCACTCCAAGTTCTTCCTACCAGAGTGAATAGCCTCACACTTTGCTGAGACAGCTTTCAAGTAAGAGAGAGAGATAGAAGTGTGGGATCAGTGTGGCTTGCCCCCTTGGTGTCCCTTCTGACCTGTCACAGTCTCTCGACTAGTAACCCAAATCCAGCATCTTTTTTACATCCATGGGTCATATAACCTGAGAACAAAGTTTGTTAGAAATTACTGGAGTTATGGTTTTTTTTCCAGGACTGCCAGCAGCACCAGATGGAGCAAGTTCGAGTGGATAGCAGTGGCAGTGAGTTAACAGTGACTTGTGCCTTCAGAGATGGAGGCCCACTTATCTAATGGAGATAAGACTTTAAGATACGGATTCTTCTTGGCTTTGTTTCTTACATTTCTGTTTTTAGTTCTTATTTTTTGTATCTAAAGTGATTGTTTTGGTTTAGTATCTAAGATGGTTGTTTTTGTTAATTCGGGTCTTTTGTACCTAAGATGGTGCCAGAAAATGGCGACTTTGTACACTATTCACTGTACACCTGTATCATTGTACTTGAGTACACTTGACAATAAAATTGAATTCTATTTAAGCTTGGGGGAAACACGTATTTTTTAACATAGAAACATAGAATTTGGGAGCAAGAGTAGACCATTCAAACCTTTGACCCTGCTTCACCATTCACTCCGATTATAGCTGATCGAGCTCAATATCCTAATCCTGTCCTCCCCTCTAATCTCTTGATCCCTTTCGTCACAACAGCTATATTTACCTTTCTTGGGAACACATAATGTTTTAGTCTCAACCACTTTCTGTGGTAGTGAATTCCACAGGCTCACCACTTGCTGGCTGAAGAAATTTCTCCTCACCTCAGTCCTAAAAGTTTACCTCTTGTTCTTGAACTATGGCCCCTGTTTCTGGACTCTCCACCACTGAGAACATTTTTCCTGTGTCTAACCAGTCCAGTCCTGTTCAAATGTTATAGGTGTCTAAACTCCATTGAATACAATCCTAACTGACTCAATCTCTCCTGATGTGTCAGTTCTGCTATCATAGGAATCAATTTGGTAAACCTTTGTTGCACCGCTTCAACAGCAAGAACATCCTTCCTCAGATAAGGAGACCAAAACCGTGCACAATATTCCAGGTGTAGCCTTACCAACGCCCTGTAATAGTGCAGGAAGATATCCATGTTCCTGTACTACAATCCTCTCATTGTGAATGCCAAAATACAGTTTGGTTTCTTTCCTACCTGCTGCACCTGTATGGTTACTTTCCGCAACTGGTGCACGAGGACACCCAGGTCTCATTGAACATTCCCCTCTCTCAATTTACAGCAATTCAAATAATAATCTACCTTCCTATTTTTGCTATAAAAGAGGATAACATCACATCTTTCCACATTATACTGCATCAGCCATGCATTTGCCCAAGCATTCAGCTTGTCCAAATCACATTGTAACATCTCTGCATCCTCTTCAAAACTCACCCTTCCACCCAGCTTTGTTCCATCTGCAAAGTTTGAGATATTAAATTTAGTTCCCTCGTCTAAATCATTAACATACGTTGTGAATAGCTGGGGTCCTAGTACCGATCCCTGCAGTACCCCACTAGTCACTACCTGCCATTCAGAAAAAGACCCATTTATTCCTACTTTTTGTTTCCTGTCTGATTACCAATGTTCTATCCTTCTCAATACACTACACCCAATTCATGCACTTTAAGCTTATGCATTAATCTCTTAAGTGGGACTTTGTCAAAAGTCTTCTGAAAGTCCAAATAAACTTCATCCACTGACTTCCTGATTAACTGTAATAGTTACATCCTCGAAGAATTCCAGTGGATTTGTCAAGCATGATTTCCCTTTTGTAAATCCATGCAGACTGTGTCTGATTCTATCACTGTCTTTTAAGGGCTCTTCTATAAAATCCTTGTTGTTAGTCTCTAGCATTTTCCCCACTAATGACTCAGACTTTTCTATCTACCTCCTTTTGAATAGTAGGATTGCATTAGCTATCCTCCAATCTGAAGGAACTGTTCCAGAGTCTTAAGAAGATGACGACCAGTGCATCCACAATTTCAAGGGCCACTTCCTCATGCATTCTGGGATGTAGGTTATCATACCCTGGGGATTTATCTGCCTTCAATCCTATCAGTTTCTTCAGCACCATTTTTCTAACTATGCAGATTTGATTCATATCCTCCCTCTCACTAAACCTTATGTTCCACATCAATTCTGGTACATTATTCATGACCTTCTTTGTGGAGACCAGAAACAAAGTATGAATTTATTTGGTCAACCATTTCTTTGTTTCCCAATTTAAGTTGCCCCATTTCTGACTGTTAGTGAAAGCATTAATTTTGACCGATCCATTTCACTTTGCATACTTACAGAAACGTTTACAATTATTTCTCACATTCGCCAAAAGCTTACACTCATTACTTATTCTTCCTTTCTTAATCAATCCCTTGGTCCTCCTTTGCTGGCTTCTAAACTGTTCCAAATTTCATGTCTTTTGATTTTCCTTACCAATGTTCATGCCTCTTTTTACGTCTAATACTATCTCTAGCTTCCCTCAAAAGCTCTGGTTTGACTATTGTTCTCTTTACACACTTGCACCAGACAGGAATAAGTAATTGTTTGTCATTGTCTATCCATTGTCATTCCTTTCAGCAATAATTCCCAACCCATTATAGCCAACTCATGCCTAATACCATCGTAGTTCACCTTATTAATATTCAAAATCATTTAAGTTGTCCTTTGTTTTGGGGCAGTGCTATAAAGTTCTTGTTCGGGGATGGTTGTATACAGCAGTGTTACGAAGAAGGAGAAAATGTAATAAAACAGCATTACTTTAGAATAAGGAGCTAGTGATGATACAAAACAGAAGTGTTGGGATAAACCACTGAAGACATTACTGAAAGGTGGGTGTATTTAAGCTAAAATACATGATGGCTCCTGAGAAAAACTATTAACATTTCTAGCCCAAGTGTAAAACTCATAGTTACCTTTAGCATATTGAAACGTTAGGAAATGATTTTTTGTTCTGGTGTGTGTACTATGAAATAGTGCTTTTGGATACTGCACAGGAGAAAATCTTTTTTGAACTTCAAAAGCAACATTTTGGAATTTATGGGGTTCTATCTTTCCTGGGTATTCAAAACTCTTTGGTCTACAACTTGTGATGTAAGTAAAAATATTGGTCATTCTGTTTTATCTTTATTTCTTTTATTTAACAAATTTCTATTTTATGGTTAAAATAAAGCCTGCAAAATTGCATTCTTCTCTCTTAGTCAGACATCACCTTGTTAAAAACAAAACAAAACAAAATAAAACAAAACATGATCTAACAAGCCAGATTTCAGCCTCGGATCTGTCATGTCCAACAATTACTCAATTATCCTTGATTGTTGTAGAAACCCATCTAGTTTGCTGATCTTTTCTGGGAAGAAAATCTGTCTTTCTTGCATAATCTGGTCATTCTAGCGCCACAGAGCTACCTCTTGACTAGACTTCTAACCACCTTTCAAAATAGCAAGCCACTCAGATTAAGGGGAGTTAGAGATGGGCGATAAATGTTACTCTTGCCAGTAATGCCCGCATCCCTTGAAAGAATAAAGGAAAAATGCCAGGAGAGGCTCCACTGTACTTAATAATTTCAAAGATGGTATAGCAATTCAAATCACTTTTCAGTGAATGAAATATTAAATTTTCATTGAATAAATGTTTGAAATTAAAGAACTTTTTTTTAAAAAACGATCTCCTTTTCAAGAAAAGAAGTTAAGAAGAGGTTTGGCAGGCTTGCCTTTATTGGCATTGAGTATAGGAGTTGTGATGTTATGTTGCGACTGTACAGGACATTAGTTAGGCCACTTTTGGAATACTGTGTTCAATTCTTGTCTCCCTGCTATAGAAAGATGTTGTTAAATTGAAAGAGTGCAGAAAAGATTTACACGGATGTTGCTGGGGTTGGAGGGTTTCAGCCATAGGGAGAGGCTGAATAGGTTGGACTATTTCCCCTGGAGCATTGGAGGCTGAGGGGTGACCTTACAGAAGTTTATAAAATCATGAAGGGGCACGGATAAGGTGAATAGCCAAGGTCTTTTCCTCAGAGTAGGGGGAGTCCAAAACTAGAGGGCATTGGTTTAAGGTGAGAGGGGAAAGATTCAAAAGGGATCTTAGGGGCTATTTTTTCTTGCAGAGTGTGATATGTGTATGAAATGAGGTGCCAGGGGAAGTGGTGGAGGCTGGTATAATTACAACAATTAAAAAGCAACTGGATGGGTATATGAATAGGAAGGGTTTAGAGGGATACGGGCCAAATGATGGCAAATGGGACAAGATTAATTTAGGATATCTGGTTGGCATGGACAAGTTGGACCGAAGGGTCTGTTTCCATGCTGTACATCCCTATGACTGTAAATCGACCAATTAATTCTGAAGAAGTGACTTTTTTGAGTGACCAGTAAGAAAATGGAACTCACGAGGTAGCAAGGTAGAAGAAAGGTAGATATTTTCAAATCAACCTTGAACAGGTTGGACTGGAACTCAGTAAACCATGAGGAAGAAAGGGATAGAAGATTAAAATGACAAGATTACTGACAGTATTAGGTGTGACAGGGCATGAAAATGCTGGTGTGGAACATACATAAGACCATTATTTGCAATCTTCCACAATGTATATAGCGAATAATGCAATAACAATTTCAGGAGCACAAGCCATTCAACAATAGGAGTAAATAAATTAAATTTTAGAAACTGCTGTAACCAAACTCCAGAGCAATAGCTGAATGTATAGGTTAGCTAAGATATGACCTCACTGTCTGAATGACTGATAAAATAAACAATGCTCCAAGTAAACATCTTTGATAAATGCATGTATAAACATACTTATTCCTGATTTTGTGGCCCTGAGTAAATATGTCACCATTGACAGACTGACCTCAAAGATAAAAAGAAAGTTAGTCTGACCCATAGGTGGTTTTATGTACATTAAGATTAATGCCAATTAAATAATGTAGATATGTTAAATAAGAATGATCTCAATGATAGAAGAATATTTATATGGATAAATGGAAAATCAATTGCACTGATATTAGAAAGCATGAAATGAACATTTGCAATAAAAGCATTCTGCTTCGAAGTAATCTGTGAGTGATTGAATGAAAGAACATCAACAACTGCCTCTCGTTTCACAACTAATATTGTTCTTCTGGAATTCTCTCTGAATAGATCAACGTTCATGAGGAAAAATGAGAAGTGACAAGAATTCTGAGTCAAGGCTGACCATTCACTGAAAGTCTCTATTGTGGCAAGATTATTTTCAAAAGTCTGCATTTTGGGGATGTCATCAATAAAACAAAATAATTATAAACAAAGTTGGAAGTTAGAATGTTACTATACCTCTCTTGAGCATATGCCAAACATGTAAGTTTAGCTGGTCGGCATGTAGCCTTGAAGGAGGTGCAAGGGTGTCCCTGGGCACCACTGGCTGCTGCATCGTTTGAACCCAGGGTTACCAAAGATTGGAGTCTCCACTGTAGGTGACTCATTGTCACGTGCGTCCTGCCCTCAGTCTGCCTAAAATGTGCTCGGTACTCTCAAAGTTGCTCACTGTACGGGGCTAGTGAGACTGGAGGGGAAAATGGTCAAAATACTGTCCATTTCCTCCTGAATGAGAATTTCCTGAGAATTTCCATGTACATATTCCAAGTTGTGACCAGTTTTTCTTCCAACGATCTTGACCATTCATCTTTTCATTTTGCTGAGCCAAAGTTTAGCAGATGGAACATAATGTGGGAAAATGTGATGTTATGCACATTTGCAGGAACAGTAGAGGAGTTACGTTTTACATAAATGGCGAAAGGCTGCAGAAAGCTATAGCACTGAGGGCTCTGTGGGTCCTTGTGCATAAATCACGTAAAGCGAACATCCAAGTTTAGCAGGTATTGGAGTAGGCAAGTTAAAAGTTGAGTTTTATTTCAAAGGGAATGGAGTACACAAATAGGAAAGTGTTGCTTAAATACAATGCTCTTGTTAGACTACACTTAGAATACTGTGAACAGTTTTGATCCCTAATCTAAAGATAGACATAATGGCATTGACAGCAGTTCGGAAAAGGTTCACGAGATTGTTTCCAGGTATGGAGATATTTTCTGATAGCGAGAATCTGAGTAAACTAGACCTGTACTCATTCCCGTTTAGAATCATTAGAAGTGACATTACTGAACATATTCTTAGGCACTTGACAGGGTGAACACTGAAAGGCTGTTTACTTTGCGGGTGTGTCAGAACCAAAGTCATAATCTCAGTGGGAGGGATTGCTATTTAAAACAAAGATGAGGAGGAACTTCTTCTCTCAGAGGGTACGGAATCTGTACAATTCTTCTAAGCTGTAGATGTTGGGTCATCAAGTAAATGGACAGATTTTTAATCAGTAAGGGAATCTGGCAGTTATGGGGAAAGGCAGAAAAATGGACTCGAGGGTTATCAGACGAACAATGATCTCACTGAATGGCAGAATAAACTCAAAGGGGTCAAATACTTAACTTCTGCCCCTACATCTTGTAATCTAGGATCTTATGGTCAGGCCATGCTTAACACCCCTATCGAAGACATTTGACATCACTTTGCATTCAACAGTTTGAGCACACTCATTTGTGATATCCTGCTTTCAAAGCATGCAATCTGTGTTGCAAAGCATTCATTCAATCACTGCTGGCATGTCGCGTGATCTACTGAAATTAGTGAATATGAAATGAAAACACACAGAGCCCCAAGTACATCAATTACAAACATTTATTTTCCTTCAAATCATTTAGCAGTGTTCAAACAAAATCACTGGCATTGGGAATACATATTTACATTCAAAGACTATCTGAAAAATGTTGAACTATTTGGACATTTTCTGGACTGGAAAGAGATTACAATGTGATTTCTTGGAAATATAGCCAATGGTTTAATGTATTCTTTAAGCCACCTGCTATTTTTAGTGAAAATCAGGTGCATCTTGAGAAGATGCTAAGCAGAGCTTTCAAGCAGATAAGAGATGGAGCTTATTATCTTAAATGGGAAAAATTACCTCTGAGAGGACTAGGGACCCCTATGCTAATGGTTGCCTAGCAACTCAATCTGGATTTATAGTTCAATTCTACAGATCTAAAAGTCACAGAATGAAGACACCATAATATATGTAGACTCTCTCCTCAAAATCTGTTTCTTAGAAAACAAGGTGTAGAGCTGGATGAACATAGCAGGCCAAGCAGCATCAGAGGAGCAGGAAAGCTGATGTTTTGGGCCTAGACACTTCTTCAGAAATGGGGGAGGGGAAGGGGATTCTGAAATAAATAGAGAGAGAGGGGGAGGTGGATGGAAGGTGGATAAAGGAGCAGATAGGTGGAGAGGAGAGGAACAGGTCAAGGAGGTGGGGATGGAGCCAGTAAAGGTGAGTGTAGGTGGGGAATTAGGATGGGAGTTGGTCAGTGAGGAGGGAAGTGCAGGTAGGTGGGAGGGAAGACGGACAGGTCAAGGAGGCGGGGATGAGGCTGGGCTGGTTTTGGGATGAGGTCGGGGGTGGGGAGATTTTGAAGCTTGTGAATTCCACATTGATATCATTGGGCTGCAGGGCTCCCAAGCGAAATATGAGGTGCTGTTCCGACAACCTTCGGGTGGCATCATTGTGGCACTGGAGGAGGCCCAGGATGGGCATGTCGTCCAAGGAGTGGGAGGGGGAGTTGAAGTGGTTCGCGACTGGGAGGTGCAGTCGTTTGTCGTGAACCGAGCGTAGGTGTTCCACAAAGCGGTCTCCAAGCCTTCGCTTGGTTTCCCCGATGTAGAGGACGCCACATCGGGAACAGCGAATACAGTATACCACATTAGCAGATGTGCAGGTGAACATCTGCTTGATGTGGAAAGTCTACTTGGGGCCTGGGATAGGGGTGAGGGGGGAGGTGTGGGGGCAGGTGTAGCACTTCCTGCGGTTGCAGGGAAAAGTGCTGCCGCCGCCAACATCAAGGATTTACTTAACGACGCTGCTCCACCCACTACCAACGCCGATCCGCCCATCGTCAACACTGACGCCGTCCCACCCACCACCAATGTCGCTCCACCCACCACCTCCACAGCCAGCAGCTCCAGAGGATACACTAGCACCCAGCCCTGCCGGGTCTTCACCATCCTCCCAGACCTCCCCCTCACTGAGGACAAATGGTCAGCCCTCAGTAAAGGACTCACCTTTATCCCCCTCCACCCGAACTTCAACAAATACCGCTCACGCTTGGATGTTGAACAGTTTTTCCTCCGCCTCTGTCTCTGCGCTTACTTCTTCAATCGTGAGCCTAACCCTCCCTCTACTGACCCCTTCTCCTGCCTCCAACACACCCCCTCCTCCTGGACACCACCCCAAGGCCTCCTACCCTCCCTCGACCTCTTCATCTCCAACTGCCGTCGAGACATCAATCGCCTCAACCTCTCCACCCCTCTCACCCACTCCAACCTCTCCCGCGCAGAACATGCAGCCCTCCACTCCCTCCGCTCCAATCCCAACCTCACCATAAAACCCGCGGACAAGGGAGGCGCAGTTGTAGTATGGCACACTGACCTCTGCATCGCCGAGGCCAGACGCCAGCTCTCTGACACCTCCTCCTACCGCCCCCTTGATCATGACCCCACCCCCGACCACCAAAACATCATCTCCCAGACCATCCACAACCTCAACACCTCAGGTGACCTCCCACCCACAGCCTCCAACCGCATCGTTCCACAACCCCACACCGCCCGTTTCTATCTCCTTCCCAAAATCCAAAAACCCGACTGCCCTGGTCGACCCATTGTCTCTGCCTGCCTCCTACCCCACTGAACTCATCTCCACTTATCTCGACTCCATTTTCTCTCCCTCGGTCCAGGAACTCCCCACCTATATCCGTGACACCGCCCACACCCTCCACCTCCTCCAAAAATTCCGATTCCCTGGTCCTCATCTTCACCATGGACATCCAGTCCCTATATACCTGCATTCCCCATGCAGATGGCCTAAAAGTCCTTCGCTTCTTCCTGTCCCACAGGCCCAACCAGTCCCCCTCTACTGACACCCTTATCCGCTTAGCTGAACTCGTCCTCACCCTTAACAACTTTTCCTTCAATTCCTCCCACTTCCTACAGACAAAGCCATAGGTACCCGCATGGGCCCAAGCTATGCCTGCCTCTTTGTAGGATACGTGGAACAATCCCTCTTCCGCAGATACACTGGCCCCATCCCCCACCTCTTCCTTTGTTATATCGATCACTGTATCGCTGCTGCCTCGTGCTCCCACGAGGAGCTCAAACAGTTCATCCACTTCACCAACACCTTCCACCCCAACCTTAAGTTCACCTGGACCATCTCTGATACGTCTCTCTCCATCCTGGACCTCTCTGTTTCCATCTCTGGCAACCACCTGGAAACTGATAACTATTTCAAGCCCACCGACTCCCACAGCTACCTAGAGTACACCTCCTCCCACCCACCTTCCTGCAAAAATGCCATCCCCTATTCCAAATTCCTTCGCCTCCACCGCATCTGCTCCCAGGAGGAGGCATTCCACTCCCATACATCTCAGATGTCCTCGTTTTTCAAGGACCGCAACGTCCCGTCCACAGTGGTCGAAAACGCACTCGACCGCATCTCTCGCATTTCCCGCAACTCATCCCTCACAATCCCTCCCCGCAATAACAACAAAAACAGAATCCCCCTTGGCCTCATGTACCACCCCAACAACCTCTGGATTCAACGCATCATCCTCCGCCACTTCCGCCACCTGCAATCTGACCCCACTACCAAGGATATTTTTCCCTCCCCACCCTTATTTGCCTTCCGGAGGGACCGCTCTCTCTGTGACTCCCTTGTCCGCTCCACACTCCCCTCCAGCCCCACCACACCCGGAACTTTTCCCTTCTACCGCAGGAAGTGCTACACCTGCCCCTACACCTCCCCCCTCACCCCGATCCCAGGCCCCAAGAAAACCTTCCACATTAAACAGATGTTCACCTGCACATCTGCTCATGTGGTATATTGTATCTGCTGCCCCTGATGTGGCCTCCTCTACATTGGGGAAACCAAGCAGAGGCTTGGGGACGGCTTTGTGGAACACCTATGCTCGGTTCGCGACAAACGACTGCACCTCCCAGTCGCAACCACTTCAACTCCCCCTCCCACTCCTTGGACGACATGTCCATCCTGGGCCTCCTCCAGTGCCACAATGATGCCATCCAAAGGTTGCAGGAACAGCACCTTATATTTCGCTTGGGAACCCTGCAGCCCAATGGTATCAATGTGGACTTCACAAGCTTCAAAATCTCCCCACTCCCGACTGCATCTCAAAACCAGCCCAGCTCATCCCCGCCTCCTTGACCTGTCCATCTCCTCTCCACCTATCTGCTCCTTTAGCCACCTTCCATCCACCTCCACCTCTCTCTCTATTTCTTTCAGAATCTACTTCCCCGCCCCCATTTCTGAAGAAGTGTCCAGACCTGAAGCGTCAGTTTTCCTGCTCCTCTGATGCTGCTTGGCCTGCTGTGTTCATCCAGCTCTACACCTTGTTATCTCAGATTCTGCAGCATTGGCAGTTCCTACTATCTCTGTTTCTTAGAAGATGTTCCTGGGAAATTGATAGCATTTTCAAACATGAGATTTTCTAACTACCTGGTAAAACCTGAATTAGTGGACTGTGACCAATTCTCAAAGACTCAAATCCAAGTTGTTCAAATTCAAACTGGACATTTGTCATCAATTCACAGTTGTCAACAATTCAGCTTCATTGACAAGAAATTCTCTGGATGTGAGATAATATCACATTTTATCCTTTGCTTCCACACCCTTCATCCACAGGAATCATATTTTTTTCCATTTTTTAAAAAAAAAATCATTACTGCAGAGACTTGTTTTGTTTTATTGTGTGTTAGTATTGTGTGGGATTAAGAGGAGATAATTTAAATTCTAGATCATAGCTAAGGTGTTAACCAGATATTGCCACTTTAAGAATAAATTGCATTTGTTTTCAACAGCTTTTTTTGAGTTTTTTTAAAGAAGCCTGGTGGACATTGATTTCTTGATAGAAATATGAAAGAGCAGTAATTGATTGAGTAGTGGAGGAGCTTATTATTAACACATTCCTTTGGAACACTTGAAGTGAATTGTCATGGAAATTATGGCTATGAAATTGTAAGCCGGTAAAAGGCTAGTTGAGATAACCAGGTGTAGAGCTGGATGAACACAGCAGGTCAAGCAGCATCAGAGGAGCAGGAAGGCTGACGTTTCGGGCCTAGACCCTTCTTCAGAAATGGGGGAGGGGAAGGGGGTTCTGAAATAAATAAGGAGTAGGGGGGGCGCGGATAGAAGATGGATAGAGGAGAAGATAGGTGGAGAGGAGACAGACAGGTCAAGGAGGCGGGGTTGGAGCCAGTAAAGGTGAGTGTAGGTGGGCAGTTAAGGAGGAGATAGGTCAGTCCAGGGAGGACGGACAGGTCAAGGGGGCGGGATGAGGTTAGTAGGTAGGAGATGGGGTGGTGCTTGAGGTGGGAGGAGGGAATAGGTGGGAGGAAGGACAAGTTAGGGAGGCAGGGACGAGCTGGGCTGGTTTTGGGATGCGGTAGGGCGAGGGGAGATTTTGAAGCTTGTGAAGTCCACATTGATACCATTGGGCTGCGGGGTTCCCAAGCGGAATATGAGTTGCTGTTCCTGCAACTTTCAGGTGGCATCGTTGTGGCACTGCAGGAGGCCCAGGATGGACATGTCGTCTGAGGTCCCCCAAGGGGACCGCTTTGCAGAACACCTACGCTCAGTTCGCACTAAACAACTGCGCCTCCCAGTCACGAACCATTTCAACTCCCCCTCCCATTCCTCAGACGACATGTCCATCCTGGGCCTCCTGCAGTGCCACAA